>NW_024704752.1:18740097-19035097 GCF_018977255.1 Callorhinchus milii
AGTTCATCAAACACACAGAGGCCCCTTCTGGCGGCTTCAGGTGGATGTTAAAGATCCCAATGTGACTCTACAGTATTTTTCGAGGGAGACTTAAAAAGAGAATTTCTTCCGGCTTTCCCTGCCCATTCCATTGCTGCCCCATTATTCCCAGATTCACTACAAAGAGGAACGGGTCAAAATAAATTAGATAGATAGATAGATAGATAGATAGATAGATAGATAGATAGATAGATAGAGAGATAGAGAGATAGAGAGATAGATAGATAGATAGATAGATAGATAGATAGATAGATAGATAGATAGATAGATAGATAGATAGATAGATAGATAGATAGATAGATAGATAGATAGATAGATAGATAGATAGATAACAATTTAGTCACTCAATCCACGACTGTTTGTGGGACACTGCTGTGCGCAATTGGCTGCTGCGTTTTGCCCACAAAATATACAGTCAATTAATTTTTAAAGTGTATCCTGTGAAACGCTTTGAGACGTGTCAATGAGGTGATCAGGGGCTATAGCAAATGCAAGGATTGTTATTATTATTATAAAATACCGTGCAGTTGCCTCTATTGCTCTGAAACATTTCATTGCAGCGTAGTGGAGATTGCGCTTCCTGTGATCTCATTTCAAGTCAACTCCTCACCATCAGAATACTCGGCTCAAACTAGGTGTGTTACGTGTTCAATGGCAATTCACAAGGTGACAGTAAGATTTCAGGAGGTCTTAACACCGAAATGCCGGACAACTCTAACTAACTGGGCCAGACATCGAATCCCACACCTTGCACAAACTGTCAATCTCACTGTCACAAAATAAACGTGCAATTAATAATAAAAATGATCAACTTCGAATGAGACCTTAAACTGAGCTCCCCATCTGCCTGGTCGGATGGATGTTAAAGTTCCCGCGGGACTATTCGAAAAGAGAAAGGAGTTTCTCTCTCTCTCTCTCTCTCTCTCTCTCCCAGTGTCCTGGCCAACAACCCCGAAAATAAAATTGGTTGCCCACTCCATGGTGTTCGTGGGACACTGCTGTGCGCAAACTGGCTACTGCGTTTCGCCCACTAAACACACGGTCAAAAAACATTTGACAGTAGATCCCGTGAAGCACTTTGAGATGATTTGATGACATGATAAGGCTGTATATTAAATGTAAGGATTATTATTATTATTATCTAGTTGTAATGTAGACAGATTTTACCCCCGTCTCCCCCTCCCCAACCCCGGGTTAAGGTTATGCTGGCATGTGTCTCTACACGCTGAAGAGGGTAATTCAATCCAACTCTAAGATGGGATCTCTCCCTCAGCGTTGCCTAATTTTATGGTTGAATTTTTATGTTTGATTCAGGATAAATGGAACTATTCACAGTGTCAGAATGATGATGACGAACTTCACATTCACCCCGTGTCAATTTTGGAGGTTGAAAAGGAAACGCATTTGGCTTTACACGGAGCAGCTGATGAAACAAAAACATATTCAGCACAAAGAGCTTATTTTCCCCACTTGCCGCGTTTTGAGCCCAGACTCTGTCAACATTTCTCAAAAGTGCTGCAGTGATCTGAAATAAACTCTGTAGCAATGCAGGCCACTCTCTCTCTCTCTCTCTCTCTCTCGCTCTCTGTGAAAGGACTGGTTCAGCAGATGTGAGAATTGTACAGAGATCCTGAGCAGCTGGCAAAATGCACGCCACACTTAATGGGGACCAAGGCTTGATGCTGCTTGATCTCTCGTCCCATTTGTAAAGTGGGAGTGGGGGTAGTCGAAGCAGTCAATAGGAAACAAGCACTGCAGTATAAACAAGGGGAGATACGAATCTCAGCAGAAAATCGTACTGATTTTAGCACAATAATAGCCACAACTGGCTGGATTTCATTTCTATTGTATTTGCAATTATTCTCCTCATTCACAAATTATTCTTGTGGTGCACAGTTTGCGCGGTACAGAGTCTCTCTCGCTCCCTTTCTCTCTCTCACTCTCTCACTCTCATTCTCTAGCTTCCAATCAGAGTAAATGTGAAAAGAAATAGACCTCTTGGAGTGCTGAAATATTCTGTCCAGAAAAGGAGGGGGGGTGAGGATGAGGGAGAGAGAAGGAAGCTTATTGGATCGATGGTTGTGGGCATTAAGACATGTATGGTCAACACTACCTCCTAGGTTAAGTAGGAAGTGTAAGAGCACAGGGAATAGTCACAGGCTAAAGAGAAAAAAATATTTTAAGAGGAAGTGTTGTCACAGAAGTGTCTCACCAAGACATTTGATCATGTTTACAATACAGAGGAGCCAGCATTACCAATGATATCATTGCAACACAGCTTCCTTTGGATGCATATTGGACATGGAGTCCTGTAGCCTAGTGATTAGAGCACTCGCCTCGCAAGCGAGAGGACCTGGGTTTGATACCCGGGCAGGGCGAAACATTGGGCAAGTTTCCTTACTCCACACGCCTCCAGTGTGGGAAGCAAGGCCTGATATACAGGCGAACACTGTGGCATAGAAAGCGAGACAGATGATGAATGAGAATAAGTGGAATTTGTGGCATGTTTTTCTGAGTATGTTTGGCACAATATTTGCGGTGTTAAAAATAATCAATAACCCACTTCCTGAGCGAGCATTGGGGACTGTGAGAAAAGCAGGTCTCCAAAAGATACACTCCGATAAAGTTTTAATAAACGTTTAGTCATTATTATTCCACTTAAAGGTAAAAGGGCTATGGTAGTTATAATAACTATTCCAGCTGCCTAGAAATAGCTTGTGCATTGCACAACATACAATGAATGAAAACAGCACAACTATGCTATGAGTTGCAATTGTCCAGCTAGGATATTTTCATATACTGTAGGAACCTAAGGTTCGTGTAGAGTTTTCATCACCAGGAAAATAATGTTGCAAGAGATGTGGCTTGACAGTCATGTCACCCCATGCTATATAAATGCAAGTTGTTGCTGTATGTCATATATTGTACTGGTTAGTGGATGAGACATCAACTCGAGGTCCCGTCTGCCTGTTAAGGTGGATGTTAACGATCCCACTGCACTATTTGAAAAGAGAAGGGAGTTTCTCTCTCTCTCTCCCGGTCTCCTGGCCGACAATCCCCCAAATAAAATGAGTCACTCGCTCCGCGGGTTCTTAAAAAGTACCGTTACCTCTCACCTGCCTGATGTAAAGACTCCTTGGAGTCTATGGACTGCCAAGAAGAGCCATAGGTAATGCTATATTGCACTGCCATTCTGGGGATATGCAGCATTGACACACGCTCCTTATGAGCACACAATGCCATTCATAAACAACAGCCCTGCACACTTTGATGAATGTTAGAAGTAAAGCAATGTTTTCGCCTATTGATCGCTGCTGTGCACAATACCCAAAGTGCATCAATGATACAGTCTGCTGCCTGGCCATGTGCGAGGTTCGCACAGGGAAGCCAATGTAATGAAGCGTTCCGTTATATCATCGACGTTCAATACAACGAAATGCAGCAAGAAGCCAAATTAATCTTTTGAGCACGTCATTCACTGGAGCGTTTCCTATGGTAATGAAGCCGATTTGGGTCACAATCTATATGACGCTCACAGCGTGTTGGCAAACATAAAGATTTTGGAATGTTGCAGTTATTTTCTTGCTATGTCGGCTAACGTTTCATAAACATTTACATTTTGTAGTACTTTTGGTGCTTGAACGTTAAATAAATCATCGGTATATACCCTGTAAGTCACAGTTAGCTTGTGAAGCTATCTGTCAATACATCCAGCATGTACAGACTCAAGCATGGAAACTGCTTATTTGATGCCCTTATATTTATGCATTATCCTCACGCCCAGCACCAGAGAATATCTCATTCATGCACGACAAAGATGAAGTGTGGACCATTTGAGACCAAAAGTACTGTACATATCACAGCTCGTTCATCTGCCTTGAAGCACAGTCAGTGCCAATCATACAGCACACAAATTAGCCGTGCAATCTGCAGCGTGGAAATAAAAGGGACTTCACAGAACAGAGGTAAAGATTAATTAATTAATATCCCACTTCAAATACCAATTTGGTCTGTAGAAAACATCAAGCAATGGTCAAAAGATTGTTCATTCACATTAACCGAGACATCTGCGCATCAAACGCTACATAATTGTCTCTCAAATATCTGTAAAATATGAGTAGCTTCTGCTATTCAAATATCTTACGGTGAGGTGATAGGATTTATTGTAACAGACAGCTAAGGACGAAAGCGGTAGTTATGAATATGGAAGGTGAATCGCTGCATTAATTACTTCATATCTGTTCACAAGATGGAATGAGTCAAAGGCAGGCACCTCCTGATATACAGTTGTTATTAATTTTTTCATAACTTCACAGATAAAATCTACTAATTGTTCAAAATTTACCGGAAATTGTTACTTGGGAGTGTCATGTTTGGGACAGTTTAATGTATCACATTCACAAAGAAATCTTCCGAACCGTCTTCCTTATCACCGAGGCTCAAGGACAAACACTTTAATTAAAAAGGTTTTAACTGAGGCACGTGGAAAGCAATTTTATGGCCACTCGAATTTCGGAGTGTTATTCGGTTTGCAGCACGTCTCACTCGCACATAACATCAAGTGTTGACCTGTTAGATGAACTATTTGAAAAGCATCAGCATGCAACCCACACAAGGTGAAGAAAATAAAAGAGAATAAATAAGGAATACATTTTTTTTTATCAGCCTTCGTTCTCTCATTGCCGTGGCTGTAGGTACCAGCCCTGAGAAGTAATAATAATAATCCTTGCATTTTGATACAGCGCCTTATTGCATCTTCGAGACGTCTCAAAGCGCCTCACAGAATACGCTGTAAAGTGAATTGACTGTATATTGTGTGGGTGAAACGCGGCAGCCAATTGTGCACAGCAGCCTCCCACAAACAGTCGTGGATCGAGTGACCAAATTATTCTTATTTATTTATTTATTTATTTTGGGGGGTGGGGGGGGATTATTACCCCCGGAAAAGCGATCTGCCAATCGACTAACAATCGGGTTCCGACTTACTGCCAGGTAAACAGAGGTGTGTGGAGTAAGGAAACCTGCCTAAAGTTTCACCCTGCCCGGGTCCTCTCGCTTGCGAGGCGAGTGCTCTAACCCCTGAGCTACAGGACTCCCCAAGACTCCATATTACGTACCAGTAATTAGAGCGGGGGAGGTTAGCTGGCTTAACAGTATCTTAGCCCTCAGTCTTATTTATTTCATCAAATTTCCTTGCTCGGCTTGTTATCAGCTGATAGCTTTCAGACCATTTGGTACAAATGAGAATCATGTTAACGTTCAAAGGACTACAGAATGACCGCACATCAATTCATGATACCACAGTCAGCAACAATTCAATTTATCAAAATATACATACTACATACAGTACAACTGAGGTACAGACAGTGTGGCAACACACTGACTAAGAAATATGATGCATTTGCAAGTATGACACACAATAGCATTGACTTCTCATCTGACCAAATGCAGACAGAATGCATGTGATACAGAATAGAATCAAGATCCCAGCAAACAAAGAGCTGTTGAGCCGATGTCCTCTTGCCTGTACAATGTACAGAGAACAACAATGAACAGAGACTGTGCTGCTGGGGTAATATAACACATAGGGACAGTTATTTAGACTCTTGTGTCATCTCCTCTTGGTAATATTGTTCACAGCTTCCAACATGACAAATCTCACTTAAAGATGATGAAAGCAAGCTTGTTATGGAGTCAGCCAGACCCAGGAGAGCACTGTGCTTCAACTGCGGGTTTGAAACCATTAACTTTGCCATTTCCATGGAATTGCCACCGTTTGTATAAACCTGTGACCCTTAGCTTAATGTTAAATATTAATATACCTGTTAATGTATTTTCTATGCGTTTCTATGAAAACTAAGGAACTGTTCGTTGTCATTGCCCCATGCCCATACAGTTTGTGCATTCTGAAATATTTTTATGGCCCAACTGTCAGGCTATAGATACTTAGATAAGTTGTCAGACCTCTTGCAGTCTAGTTATTATTTTTTTATATATCAATATTTGTGTAATATTAATAAGAGCATGAATTAACGGGAGTGAGAGTTTTCTGCCACTTATTTTGAATATACTGCACACATAATACTTTTCAACCCCATCAATACCTTATTGGGTTCTTGTCCCATTATTTACAGCATTTCCCATAATGCGCACACATCCTTTTCCAGCTGGGTCCGCAGTGTAAACACAAATTTGACTCTTCGACCGTGCCTTCGGCTACCCTCCTCACCCCCACCCTCCCTGCCCTCCACCCCTCCTGATCCCAACTCCCAGCTCGGGTCCAAATCCCTGATTGTCCAGCACCTTGGGATGTCCTCCCGACCTGAAAGGCGCTGTGTGAATGTAACTTGTTGTTGTAGTTGTTGAAGCGCTCCAGGATGCTACCCCACATGAAGGGCGCTATATATGCATAATATATACATATAAATGCAAGTTGTTGTTCTTGTTGTTGGAAGGGTAGGGCAGTGCGATAACAAACAGCTTCTATTGAAATAACCTGGCACTATAACCCCAGTGTCAATGTCACAGGGAGGGTCGAGGATACAGTGAAATCATAAACGTTGACATGGCCTGGATGTTCACCTCGCTCCGAAGAGCTCCGATACTTCCTCAATTGCAGTCTGCAATCACTTTCCAACAAGCGTTGATGTTGCCCGGCAACGCAGGAGCGACCAAGGTGACATCAGTTGATCTCCGTGTCACCAAGTTGGCACCCACTTGCACATCGCCGTGTACGGCAATCTCCCCTATTGCTGCTGATGTACTTTTCAATAGCAGATACTGTACGCTGCCCCAGCAACTCTCCGTACCAGTGAAATCATGGTCAAACACCCATTTAACGCAATATCAGATTCAATTGCAATTCGATTGATACTATCTGCCTTGTGCTTCGACTGCATCACGTCCTTGAAATAGGGCTTGTGGCAGACACTATCCAGTTATAGTTCAGTACGTGCTAGGGTTACGTCAGTTTGATTAACGTTTGCTAAGCTCCGAGGCACCTAAATCTGGCACCTGGTGAGTTCCTGCTCTCAACCCATAGGGAGGAATCAGAGAAAGACCTGTGTCCAAACACAAACCTCTCGTGCGCCCACATAAATCGCACGCACACACACACACACATCATACACATCACACATCACACATGCTATACACACAAACCTCACACACACACACATCATACACGCTATACACACAAACCTAACAAACACACACACACATTAAACCCAGACACACAAGCCGCTTACACATACACAAAGCTTATACACACGCACATAAAGCTCACACACACACATACCTCGCACACACACACACACACACAAACACCTCTGGCACACTTACAACCCCTGCCACGATGAGATCGGAAAATACAGTTCCCTGCTACACGTGCGATATCCTGGTATGCAAACGAACTCTCAAAGCAGACTTGCAAATATTTCATTTCTTTTTTGTGCGTTAACGTTTAGAGTACAGAGAGCAGAAAGCTGTTGGGAGACAGGGGGTGGGCGTGGAGGCAACTTTCCAAGATTTTTAATTTTTGCTCACTGGAATTGTCTGTGTTTTTCCTTGTTTTTCTTAGGTGTTTTCCGTCTCTCCTATAAATAATAAACCTTGCATTTGATATAGTGCCGTAGCACGCCTTTGAGACTTCAGGGCAGTTCGGTACGGTTGGTGAAACATAAGGCAACATCGCTGGCACTTTAGGGGTTAAAGGTAGCACCAAAAGTGACAGCTTTTCTCAGAGGCAAGGATCAGAACAAATAACTTGACACGAGCATTAACGCAGGCAGTCGTGAAAGATTCACTGGAGATTCGCAACTGATGTCAGTTTTCATCCTTAAAGGGTTCAATAATAATTAACTTTCATCTGTAAAGGGTTTAATAACAATTCTCGCATTTGATATAGTGCTTTTTCACATCTTCAAGACTTCTCAGAATATACTGTAAGGTGAATTGACTGTATATATTTGTGGGCGAAACACTGCAGCCAATTGCGTACAGTAGTGTCCCACAAACAGTCGTGACCAAATTATTATTGGTTTTTTTGAAGGATTATTATCCCCGGAAAGGAATCCGCCAATCGAGTAATAACTGGGTTCCTACTTACTGCTAAGTAAACAGAGGTGTGTGGAGTAAGGAAACTTGCCCAACGATTCGCTGTACCCGGGAATCGAACCCAGGTCTCTTGCTTGCGAGGCGAGCGCTCTCACCACTGAGCTCCAGGACCACAACTCCCCGGGATAACACACGGTGGGGTGAATTATTGCACATTTTATTGCACTTGTGGCTGATGTATATGTCGTCAGTGTTTTAATTTGAGTCCTGCAAAAAGATACACCCACAGAATGCTTGGCTGGGAGCCAGCGTTCTCATCAGAGACACTCTTTTGGATGTAGGATGTTTTGAATCTATTTAAAAAAAATTTTTTAAAAAAAGGTGTTATTTTAGCGCTTGCGAATTTTCACAGGTTAAGTGTGTTGGAGACACTCATTGCACTGTGCTGCCAGCTATGACACAACCCCCTGAATGTTATTGTTCGTTCAATCCTGTAGCTCAGTGGTTAGAGCACTCGCCTCGCAAGCGAGAGGACTTGGGTTCGATTCCTGGCAGAGTGAAACGTTGGGCAAGTTTTCTTACTCCACACTCCTCTGTTTACCGGCAGCAGTTAGGAACCTGTTAGTTCATCGATTGGCAGATCGCTTTCTGGGGGTAAAAATCACTCCCCCCCCCAAAAAAGATACTATTAATAATTTGATGATTCAATTCATGACTGTATGTGGGACACTGCTGTGCGCATCTAGCTTCCGCGTTTCGCCCACAAAGTATACAGTCAGTTAACTTTATAGTATATTCTGTGAAGCGCTTTGAGACGTCTCGAAGACATGAGAAGGCACTATATCAAATGCAAGGATTATTATTATTGTTGTTATGTTTACTGTCAAGGCAGGCCAAAAGCCTTCCAACGGAAGAAAGCTAACTGGATGCTGCTGTGGAATAAAATCTTTCCACTTGGCTGTCATTAGCACCCTGTGAAGTTACGAGCAAATATATATATATATATATATATATATACATATATAAATAACATCCACGCTTCCTCTGTAAAGATTCCCAGCTGGACAGAGTGTGACCTGTTGTCTGGCCACTGGCTGGAAATCCGCCTGACACAAAGCAGAACATTCCACCACCACCAACAACACACACGTCACTTGCGCTGAGCTGAAAGGCCGGACAGCCGCTTTATCAAAAGGCTGGCTTTTAGACTGGCCGATAAAAAAAATAGTTGGCAGATAGTGGCAAACAGCTTCTAACCTAATCGCTTTCAAGCAGAAGGAAGTTCCATCGTGTGAATCAGTCAATTGTAAAGAGCAGGGAAACAGATTAGATTCCCAGCAGTTTATTTCCCTCCCCGCGCTCCTCTCCTCTCCTCTTGTCCTATCCGTGTTCAGCACTCTCTGTCTGACTATAGCTCTTGGCTAAACCAGGTTGTGATGTGGCCTCCAGAGGTGCATCTCACCAGCTGCCCATCTTCATCTTCAGAAGAGCCAAAAGAGCTCTGGAACACTTTCTCGCCTCCCAAAAGGCTGTGGATTATGGTTGGATCCGTTCACATTTTCAAGACTGAGGTGGCTGGATGTTTGTTAGGTCAGGGTGTCAAGGGGTACGGGGCAATAGTGGGTAATTGGAGTTGAGGTACAGATCAGCCATGATCTTATAGAATAGCAGAACAGGTTTGAGATAATAGGGTAGATATCACGACTTTTTGGACATCCTGTATAAGGGAATGAAGCAGCAGGCGATGGCAGTAGTGGACTGTCTGCCTTTAAGCCGGTCGTCGTTCTTCAAGTACATTAGTTCAGAAGCTAAACGCTGCATTAAATGTTCCTTTAGGACCCGTGTGCTCTGAGCTGGGCCCACATCTGACATCTGGATGGGCAGGGAGCTTCAAATTAAACAGCGAGGCGAGGAGGCAAACACAACACAAGACAACAGAGAGACAGAGACAGAGAGATAGAGACAGAGAGACAGAGACAGAGAGAGAGTGACAGAGACAGAGAGATGGAGAAGAGAGACAGAGACAGAGAGAGAGTGACAGAGACAGAGAGATAGAGACAGAGATAGAGAGACAGAGTCAGGGAGATAGAGAGACAGAGACAGAGAGAGAGAGTGACAGAGACAGAGAGATAGAGAAGAGAGACAGAGACTGAGAGAGAGTGACAGAGACAGAGAGATAGAGAAAAGAGACAGAGACTGAGAAAGAGTGACAGAGATAGAGAGATAGAGAGACAGAGACAGAAAGAGACAGAGAAAGAGACAGCAAAAGAAAGTATTACAAATGGGAACCTGGAACAATCAAAAGGAAATTCAACATATTCAAATAAAACACATCCACATCCACTCACACACACATACACACCACACACACAGGGCTCAAGAGAAAATTCGCCCACAAAATCTACAGTCACTACACTTTACAATATATTCTGTGAAGCGCTTTGAGACGTCTCAACAACATGATAAGGCACTATATCAAACGCAAGGATTATTATTATAGAAACAGAGCAGTTGAGTGGAGTATGGACAATAAAAATGATGTTAATTCTTCCATTTCATAATAGCGCCTTTTTGCTCACGTCAAGGGGACATCTCAAAATGCTTCATAGGAGTAAACGTAAAGTGTAGTGACTGTATTTAGGAGCAACTAGGTGCAATGGGATTTAATTTGCTCTAGACAGATAGTAATAATACTTGCATTTGATACAGCGCCTTATCATGTTGTTGAGACGTCTCAAAGCGCTTCACAGGATATACTGTAAAGTGAATTGACCGCATTTTGTGGGTGAAACACGGCAGCCAATTGCGCACAGCAGCGTCCCCACAAACAGTTGTGGATTGAAGTGACCAATTTACTTTTATTTACTTTTGAAGCCCCCGGAAAAGCGATTCCCCAATTGACTAACAACCAGGTTCCTTCTTACTGCTGGGAAGACAGAGGCGTGTGGAGTAAGGAAACTTGTCCAAAGTTTCGTACTTCCGGGACCGAGATGGCTGTTAAGTGAGAGATAAAATGTTGCCAAGAGAAATATTAAGCCAGAAAAATTCTCTTGCTTTCTGTCTCTCTCACTCTGTGAACAAGTAAGAAATTTCTTACAACATGACAAGCTAGGACAAGCAGTTTCCTCCCAGGTCATTATGTTCTGTGACAGGCCCCCAGGTAAATGAAAGCATCGAAGTGTTACGACATGAGCAACGCACACACACACATACATACACACAGAACACAATTAGGGGACATACTGTACTACTGAAATACACTAATAAATAAAATAAAGGGCCCAATATATCTCTGCTCTGTGTTGATATAAGGCAGTGATGTATTTATTGCAATGCCATGTACTTCCATCCTCACAAATGTCAAATTGAATGGAAAAAATATGCTAAAAGATTTTTCGGTCTATTAACGTCAAATTTGGTAATAATAATATTACTAATCTTTGCATTTGATGTTGCTCCTTCCATAATAATAAAATTCTTGTATTTGATATAGTGCCTTATCACATCTTCGAGACGTGTTAAAGAGCTTCAGGGAATATACCGTAAAATGTTGTGGGCAAAACGCAGCAGCCAATTGCGCACAGCAGTGTCCCGCAAACAGCCGTGGATTGACGTGACCAGTTTATTATTATAATTTTTTTTGAAGGAATTATTGCCCCCGGAAAAGTGATCCGTCAATCGACTAACAACCGGGTTCCTACTTACTGCTGGTAAACAGAGGCGTGTGGAGTAAGGAAATTTTGCCCAACATTTCGCCCCCTGCCTGGGAATAGGTCTCTCGCTTGCAAAGTAAGTGCTCTAACCACTGAGCTATAGGACTCCATTTTTAATGTCGGGATGATGTCCAAAAGCACTTCACGGGATATATTGTAAAGTGTAGTGACTGTGTGTTTTGGAGATGAGCGCAGCAGCTAATTTGCACACAGCACGCTCTTCAATCAGGTCCTCAATTGAATGACCAATTTTATCTGGAGAATTGTTGGCTGAGACACTGGGAGAGAGAAACTCCTTCTCTTTTCCGAACAGTAATACGGGATCTTTAACGTCCACCTGAACAGGCAGACGGGAGCTCAGTTCAACGTCTCATCCGAAGGATGGCACCTTCGACAACGGAGCATTCTTCCAGGATGGCACTGGAGGGTCAGCCTAGGTTTATCAGCTCAAAGTCCTGATGTGAGGCTTGAACCCACAACCTTCTGCCCTTCTGCCTCAGAGGCGAGAGTGCTACCACTCAGCCAGGTATTTGGTGCAGTATGATTGTTCTCTGTACTTAATTAAACAAAACTTGTCTCAGAACCCTGCTCTAACCCCCAGCTTGGGTGCCCAGCCCAGCAGTATTACAGTGCTTTGTGACGTCCTCCCGATGTGAAAGACGCCATATAAATGTAAATTTGTATTGTGCTGTTTCACACTGTCCTTTGTTTTACACCTGGTTATATTGAAGTGTTTCAGTTGAGAAACTCCCTCTCCCACTTCTAATTACTTTAAGCCTGGAGGATAATGGTCTTAATTTAACTGGAGTCAGTTCATGGCAAAAGGTCAGAATGACTCTGAATGCTGCACTGAGTAGCGTTAAGTTGACAGCTTGACGAAGAGACAATAAGGATGGCTCTAGGGATGGAAACGCTCATTAATGAAATGAAGGGATATTCTTTTGAGGTCAAGGTTACAACACATTGGTATTAACCTCAACCTGTTGGGAACCGTTGGGAATCTTATCCCTTAAAAAAAATGTGGTCACTCAATCCACGACTGTTTGTGGGACAATTGGTTGCCGATTTTAGCCCAGAAAACATACAGTCACTACACTTTACAGTATATTCTGTGAAGCGCATTGAGACGTCTCAAAGATGTGATAAGGCGCTATATCAAAGGTTATGATTGATTGATCTGATGCCTTGTATCTCACCATCCATTCCCTCACATAGGTTTGTAACTGTGTGAAAGAAAGGCCTTTTCTCCCTCTCAGGCTATTAATAATAATTATTATTATTAATAAGAAGAATGAAGCAATGTTAAACCCGACAGATATTCTCCCCCCCTGTACTCTCCATCTCCTACCCCAACCGCTCCCCTCCTATAAATAAGCAGGTCCCTATATTTTTAGAATCCTAGTGTTTTTCGAGCATCAACACAAATAGGCAATAATATATAAGTAAAGTGAATGAAGCCTTCACTCTCCTCTGGCATGTTTGGTGGAGGGTGGGTTGGGAATAGAGCAAGCGAGCAAGATATAAGAGGCGGCTGGCATAAATGATGGGGATTGTCTCGAAATTAACCATAATGGGCATCTAACTCTCACTGCAGTGGGTGGGCGGAGAGGGGGGTGGGCGGTGGTTATGTCATTGTGGTCTTAAGAATTTCAATTACTCATGAGCCGCCTTAGGAAAATGACCACACTGGCCGGCCGTTGCTAGTTAAGTGGCTGGCTCATGGTTCACTCAATCCATTTGTACACAAGCGGAACAGGGAGAGCTTAATGAGAGACTGCTTGAACAGAACGTCAGTCTTCTAGAAAGAAGACGATGGGGGGAGGCAGGGAGATAGACACAGAACAGAGACACGAGCCAAAAAAGAACAGGAATTGTAAATTGGAAGGCACTGCGCTGAAAACCCAAACAAAGACAGAGAACAAACACCACAGGACAGAACAGAAGACAGAATTTAAACATTGTGATGCATGTTTGTTAAGTGGTTTGAGTTCATGCAGAAGACTGAAAGTATCTTCTGTTCACATCTTGATGCCAGCTTTATACTAACACGCCCACTTTGGCAGGCAGGATACATAGAAAAGAAAACTGTTTTTTTTTAAAAAAATTCTATTGGACCATCCCTCCCAAATAAAACAATATCTTCGAGGGCCTTCACAAATGTTTTCATTTTACAATTTATAACAACAATAATCCTTGCATTTAAAATAGCGCCTTTTCACGTCTTCGTGACGTCTCAAAGCGCTTCACAGGATACACTGTAAAATGCAGTGACTATGTGTTTTGTGGGCGAAACTGCGCACAGCAGGGTCCCCACGAACAGCCGTGGGTTGAGTGACCAAATACTTTTTTAAAGGGATTATTACTCCACCATGTTAGTTTTGCCAGATAAATATTTGTGACTAAGGCCAGTGCAAGGTTTCACTTCCGTAAAACAAACAAACCCTCCAAAACAAGAGAGGGTTGAAATGAAGAAGAGAACCCATTTTTTGGGGGGAGTGGAGGGGGGGGGGGCTGCATTGGGGGAAAGAGGGGAGAGCAAGGATGACATACAAGGCAGCGAACAAGGTATGAGGAAGGAAGGAGATTTAACGTATGTCGCCGTGACAAGCAGCAATAACTGGGCACGTGACTGAACCAAGGTGCAGACGTGCACCAACCCGTATAGCCAGAGAAAGATCGCACATCTGCAGACGTGCTTGCCAGGGCAGGGAGAGCTTGAGCGGTACTGACAGGCTATTACATGCCTCCGGTGATCTTATCTCGAAAGGTAATAGCATTGGGCTGGGGCCCTTATGTAGATTTCTCAGGAATGAGGATGTCACTCACACTACAAGGTGCTGGCTGGTACTGGGAAATACTGAGGCTTGGTCTCTCCCAGCTCTTATTGAAATATTCTGCACAGGAGGCTATCTTTGTGGCCTACCCTGTCTTTGTCACTGTTACCTGTGTTTTTTTTTTGTAAATCGCCCTTTTTTAAATTAATTATTAATCCCACTTTCTAGTTCCCACCTGTCGGTAATGTTTTTTTACTCAATAAAAACGTTGCAGTTGTAAAACCATTTATTTTTACTCAATAAAAACACGTTTCGCCCACAAATATACAGTCAATCCACTTTACAGTATACTCTGTGAAGCGCTTTGAGAGGTCTTGAAGACGTGATAACAACAACAACCAGATTACATTTGTATAGCGCCTTTCACGTCGGGAGGAAGTCCAAAGACGCTGATAAGGCGCTATATCAAATGTAAGGATTATTATTATTATTTTACTCAAACCCTTTCCTCCCCTCCCTCCAAATGCGAGGCTGATAGGAACAAGAGACAGTGTTGTTGGTGTTGTCAGTATAGTAAGCTTACAACAGGCTGCTTTAGGTTTCCTTCTCGCCCTTTGATAAAAATGTGTTGGTGGCGGGTTAAAGTCTAAAATTACCTTACGTGTCCCTCCTCCCTTCCATTGTATAATAAACGGAGTTTCATGGAATGGTTTCCAATTCACAAGGAAGGTTTGTCTGAAGAAGGCTCGTTGGGCCGACTTGATCGCATCCAACCAGAAACACCAACTTTGCAAAGCCTTTCAATGACAGTGCCAATCTGACTCATTGGGACCTGTTCTGTCACTGAATGATACAGATCCGGAAGGTCCTAATGTTGATGAAAGGTCATTGACCCGAAGCGCTAACTCACTTTCATCTCTTCGTAGATGCTGCCTGACCTGCTGAGTGTTCCCAGCCACTTCTGTTTTTCTCCCAGGGTCTGTGTTGAGTTAGCTGATCCCAGGCAGGACAGGAATGAGTGTGTAACAGTGGGCCTCACTGCCCCTGCACTGGGGAGGGTGACGTAATTGTTACGCAGTAAGGTCCTGCTGGGCAGTGCATGTCTGGGCAATGCTCTACACACGCAGCCTGGACGCACTGGGATGGGATCTAACTTGCGCCAATATTTAACGTTGCCCAAACAGTAACTGCTTGTGCTGCAGTTACGATTCTGAAGCAAACAACAAAATGCTTGCTTGCGTTAACAAAGCACATTTTATCCATCAGAAGCATATTCTACAGGGCAGACCGGATTTGATTCAAGAATTATCGCATCGAAACATTTTTTTTGAAACATCACATTTTTCACCCGGTTATTTCAGGAGGGTGGTGGGGGGCGGAGGGAGACAGAGTCTGGGAGTAAACACAAGAACCTCATTGTTTTACCAAAGGTTACAAAAGGGAGGATTTTTTTCATTCTCAAATGCTGTGCGGTTATGAAAATAATAATAGTAATCCTTGCATTTGATACAGCGCCTTATCACGTCTTTGAGATGTCTCAAAGCGCTTCACAGAATATACTGTAAAGTGCAGTGACTGTGTATTTTGTGGGCGAAACAAAGCACTTTGTCTGTCAAATAAGAGCCTTGGTTGAAGTTCGGTAATTAATTTACAAACCATGGCCTGGCTCCTACCGCCCAAATCTTCTGAGCATCTGCAGATTAGGTTTGCTTTATAATGTCCAGGTCAAACAGATGATGCCTCTACGGCAGCACAGCCAGCCAGCGACAAAAGCTATTGGGTTTCAGATGATTAACAGAAACACTTGATATTGCTGTCATTCTTGTTCCTCTCAACAGACACCACGAAGAGAAGTCAGTGACAAAAATGACACATTATACTGTGGCCACATATTAAGGGAGGAAATCAATTCAAGCGTATGAATTAAAGAATCGTGTGTGTGTGCTATCCTTTCCCAACTCTCTGTCTCCTTCCAGAAACATTACTTCTCGGTTTCTGTGCAGATCCATGACAAAAGGCATTCAGTTCCTGTGCCTGTGGAACTTCATGGGCTGTTTAAGACATATAGGATTCTCGATGACGATTGATTAGTTCTCTACCTGCCCTGACACCAAAGGTGTTCTTTTCCTACGAGGACAGTACGTTACCATCCTGGGTGGTAAAAGGAAATGGAACACAGCTGGAGCGCTCAAGCAAGTTTTTTCAAACAAACTGTTACACAAAGGTACTTGAATCGTTAGTTAGCTTCTCTTCAGACCTCCATGTGAACTGTATATAATAATAATAATCCTTGTATTTGATACAGCGCCTTCTCACGTCTTCGAGACAGCTCAAAGCTCTTCACAGAATTTACCGTGAAGTGAATTGACTGTATATTTTATGAGCAAAACGCAGCAGCCAATTGCACACAACAGTGTCCCACAAACAGTCGTGGATTGAGTGACCAAATTTTTTCTAAATTTTTTATTAAGGTATTATTAACCCCGAAAAGCAATTTGCCAATCGACTGACAACCAGATTCCAACTTACTGCTGGTAAACAGAGGCGTGTGGAGTATGGAAACTTGCCTAATGTATCGGCCCGCCCGGGAATCAAACCCAGGTCCTATCGCTTGCGAGGCAAGTGCTCTAACCACTGAGCTACAGGACTGAACCATTAAACTAGCTGATAGTTTAGTTTTCTCTTCCATATCGTCCACCAGCTCAGAGTAGCAGCAAAGAGCTCTGTGTGTGTCTCCCAAACGACTCAATTAAACCTTCACCTCATTCCTCACTGAAACCCATTTAATATCCTTTTAGTTTTATCCTGAATTTCTAATGTACCGAGGTTTAGACAGGAATGAGAGCAGGGGCGAAGGCAGGAAAGTGGTGTCATTTTTGTATGAGCCTTAGTCCTTTCTGGTTTGATCTATTGAGTATTATCAGAGCTTGACATAAGCTTGCACTTACATAACATTTATGAGTTAAAAATAACAGTCTCAGAGCACTTTAAAAGACAGAATTAAGTGGAGTGAAAGTTGTTATTGAGGCAAACACAGCAGCTAATCTGCACCAGTAATTTCCCACAAACAATAATGAGATGAGCAGCCATTATTGATTTGGGATATATTAGGATATTTGCAATACTTATCACGTCTTCGAGATATCTCAAGCACTTCACAGGATGTACTGTAAAGTGATTGTATATTTTGTGGGCAGCGTCCCACAAACAGTCGTGGATTGAGTGACCAAATTATTATTATTATTTGAATGTAGGTTTTTAAAGGCATTATTACCCCTGGAAAAGCGATCCGCCAATCGACTAAACAGAGGCGTGTGGAGTAAGGGAATTTGCCTAAGGTTTTGCCAATATATATATACACGGACAGCATATATGTATCTCAAAACACAATATTTTTTACCTTCGATTTCAGCCGCGTTATTCCTATAACAAAGATGGCATAGAATTCAATTCTAGTTGTTGTTTGCGGTGGGACTTTATGGTTAGAGCCTGGAGTGTTACACACATTGCGCCACAAGGAAATGGGGCCCATGGGTTCGTAGCAATGCTTGGTTTCCAGTTTGAGTCTGACGTTAGGAAAGCGAGGTTCCATGGAAAGCAATCGGTAAAAGGCGTTGCCAACAGTGGTTTTAGTTTCCTATATTTTTTTGTGTTTGCGGAAGCGCACGTGTTTATAGGTTAGCGCGAATCCGGTCGCAGACAAAATTACTATTAATTCACTGTGCGATTCGGACTGGCTGCTAGCAGTTCACCATCATTAGCAAAATACAGCGCAATGCCAACATGTAATTGGATAACTTTGTTGAAAGAGAGACATCAAATGCAAGAATTATTATTATTATTATTATACATCTCAATCCATTCAGTCGCCTTTCACAACAAGAATTGCACCAACACTGCTCTCCTGGTGATTTTACCAGTCCCCTCACTTTATAGTAATAAAAATAATCCTTGCATTTGATACAGCGCCTTATCATGTCTTCGAGACGTCTCAAAGCGCTTCACAGGATATACTGTAAAGTGAATTGACTGTATATGTTTGTGGGCCAAACGCGGCAGACAGTGTCCCACACACAGTCGTGGATTAAGTGACCATTTTTACCCCATCCTCCAATCGACTAACAACCGGGTTCCTACTTACTGCTTGGTAAACCTATTTAATTATCTATTGAACCGAGGCCTTCTGGTGTTAGTATAGCTGTCAATGCAGTGTTTACCCTGCTGCTGGATGAAGAAACTACTATTTCTCAACTTGATGCCAGCGCTGGGGAAGTTACCATCACAGAGCTGTCAGGAAGCATAAAAAGGATAGAAATTCAGACATTGAGGCTGACTTTTCTTTTCGGAATTCCCAATGTTCCTTCCTTTCAACTTCTGGTTTTATAACTTCTTTTGGGTCAAATAATTGAAACTCGCCAAGTTAAAAGTTTTTGTCGGTACCTTAAGGAAAGCTAAGGAGGAGATATCTAGATAACACCCCCCCTCCACCATCCACCCCAAGATGACTAGATATTTTGACCAGTGAGTGTCTCACACCAAGCTTTGGCTTGTTGTTAGTCATCTTACCTCTGGGAATGACACAGAAACACTTTCAGCACACAGGAAGGAACCCAACAATGTCAACACCTCTCGACGAGACACGCAACACCTATTAACCCTGCAAGCCCAAAACCTTAAGCCAGTGGTCGCCAACTTGCGGCCCACGGGCCGTAAGTGGCCCACTAGGGCCATCAGGAAGTGCACTACCTCTCCCCCACCCCGAACATTCGCACGAGTCTAGGTAAGTCTGTGTTCGATTGGTGGTATGTTTCCAGTATTTTTCTTGATTGAATTTTTCTTGGCATAAATCAAGAAATATTCAATCAAGAAAATATATTTTGTTGGCCGACCATAAAGATTGGCCACCACTGCGCTAAGCATTGGGGAGGGGGGAGGGGGGGGTGTTCTAGATGGAAATTGCAGTGGGCCGTTAGCTGGTTAATTTCCAGCAGTACCCCAATGCTCTGCCTGCCGCTCCCAAGCCTTGGGTCTCATTAATCTGCACCTAATACTTTCTGGAATCAGGCAAGTAGGGTGTGTCCCTCCAGGGAGAGGTGAACACTCCATTCCAGTCACAGGGAAATTTCCACGTGTAAGCAGTGTATGTATGTAAAACTCACAGTGTGCTTTGGAGATTCTTAAGTACGCTGATGTGTTTCCGCATGCGTCAGACAGCTAACCAAACCAAAAAACATAGGAATGTACAAGCTCAGAAAAGCCCATTGATGTCCACCTGACCAAGTCTGACCACAGCCTCAAAAACAAGCAATAAACATTTAAAAGAAAATACCAAAATCCAGATTCTATTCCTAGCATTGCGTGGCTGTCACTGGGTAATAATAATAATAATAATAATAATCCTTGCATTTGATATAGCGCTTTTCACGTCGGGAGGACGTCCCAAAGCGCTTCACAGAATATAGAGTAAAGTGAATTGACTGTATATTTGTGGGCGAACGCGGCAGCCAATTGCGCACAGCGATGTCCCACAAACAGTCGTGGATTGAAAATGACCAATTTATTATTGTTTTTGGTTTTGGAGGGATTATTATTAGGCTCTGTGTGGAGTAAGGAAACTTGCCCAAGGTTTGGCCCTCTGCCTGGAATTGAACTCAGGTCTCTCACTTGCAAAGCGAGTGCTCTAACCACTGAGCTACAGGACTCCACGAAAACACGTAAACAAATCGTTGGCGTAAAAAATCCAATGTTTCATTACAGATTTATCTCTCCGTAAATATCTATTCATGGATAGATATTTGTTAGGTCAGGGTATCAAGGGTAAAGCAAACGGCCGATTTGCACCAGCCCTTGGCTGAAACCCAATACATTCACTTGAGTGTCTTGTGAGATGTTGGATGAACAATCTGTAACAGATCTTCACAGTCAGTCTCATCACTTAGCACATCATCACAGCTTCTATGTTAACCAAACAAGGACAGTCGGAAGCCCTAGGGCTTGTTTTACCAAGTAGTTTTGAGTATGTTTGCAGGGAAATTGCAGAACAAACAAGAGGCAAATATGACGAATGATCATTTTCATTTGCAGCTGAAGGAATCAGAATACATGTATGTCTAGCTCTATGTAGATGTCATAAGCTCAATGGGTTTTATGCCTCTTTTGTAATTACAGTATCTAACAACAAGTTTACTCTCCAAAATAAATTCCCCACTTCTATATCAGTGTTACTGGTGTAAACAGAGAGAAATAACTTTTTATATATTATGCCTAAAATGTTGAAACGTCTCAAACGCTTCACAGTAATATCTTTTGCCCACAAAATGCACAGTCACTACACTGTACAGAGTATCATGTGAAGCGCTTTGAGACATCTCTATGGGGCTATATCAAATGCAATGAATATTATTATTATTATTATTATTATTATTATGTCAAGTGAATGGTTTTGGTGTGCAACACAGCAGCTGTTTTGCACAAGTTTGGTACCAATGAGGGGAACGACCCATTAATGTGGAGGACTGTTGACCAGGACACCGGGAGAAACTCCTTCTCTTTTCGAATAGTGTCTTCAACATCCACCTGAACAGATAGGCAGAGAGACCTCTAAATGATATTATTTTGCTTACAGCTGACATTTTGACGTTTTGGTGAGTCTTGCCTCTGCCCGAGATCTTCTTCTTTTGTCGCATAGTTTGAAACCCGGTTATCAGCTCGCGAGCAGAACCGGGCATAGTTGCACTCCGTGGCTGATTGTTCCTTTATGTAGAAGCCGGAAGGATTGGCTGTTTCAGTGCTTGCTCAATCTAAACACTCTGATCAGCGCGACCAAGACAATACTTGCGCAATATCAAAGAAGAAAAAAAATCCCCAGAGATCTACAGATGACTGTGTTGCCACGGCACGTCTGACCACCACCACCTTTTCTTGGTGGCAACCTACAGAGATCGTCATTTACCATTATTAGGGCAAGATACTGTCCTGTGTAAGTCTCCATTTCATGTCAGGGGCCGTGTTTTCTTTTGTAATATAATAATAGTAATCCTTGCATTTGATACAGCGCCTTATCATGTCTTCGAGACGTTGCAAAGCACTTCACATAATCTACTGTAAAGTGAATTGACTGTATATTTTGTGGGCGAAACGCGGCAGCCAATTGGCACAGCAGCGTCCCACAAACAGTCGTGGATTGAGTGACCACATTATTATTTTATATATTTTTTTGAAGGGATTATTACCTGCTCTGATCGACTAACAACCAGGTTCCTGCTGACTGTTAGGTAAACAGAGGTGTGTGGAGGAAGGAAACTTGCCTAACATTTTGCCCGATGTATGTTTTGGACTGTGTGTCTTTGTATCAGAGCTGATGCTAAGCAGAGACACAGACTCTAAGCAACTGAAGGTTTCATTCAACACTTAAGTCAGATCAGTAATGGATCGTAAATATTAAATATAGGTATTCCCCACCCCCAGACTGAAACTTTAAGCAAATCTTAACTTCTAGTTTCACATACTGTATATGTACGACTTGTGCAGTGTGTGATAAGAGAGGCTGAAGGCCTGACCACCGATGGTATT
Organism: Callorhinchus milii; assembly: GCF_018977255.1. Taxonomy (NCBI): domain Eukaryota; kingdom Metazoa; phylum Chordata; class Chondrichthyes; order Chimaeriformes; family Callorhinchidae; genus Callorhinchus; species Callorhinchus milii. The sequence continues at coordinate 18,762,251 of NW_024704752.1, forward strand.
ACAATAAAAGAGGTTGTTTCAGTAACTCACGTCGACATCTGGGCAGCAAATGCAGCTGCCAGCACAGATGCACCAATACATATTTCTCTGTTAATGTCCGCTCCATAGTACCACAGCATGGAGATCGTGTGTTCCTGCTAAGTGGACATTCAAACAAAAGGCCATTTGGCAATCTGCAATGTCAGACTCGTAAATCTGATGTCCACAAAGCCAACATAGCCTCCTCAGCAGGGACACTGCAATTACAACCGAATTCTGTTGCTGTTTGTGTGCGTGTGTTTTTTTTTGATATCTAACAGTTCTATTACAAATTCAGCGGCTGGGTCCTATTTGGATTCAGTGAAGGAAAGAGCTGCAGCTGCTTTGAGTTATCTGCATTCATGCAGTTATCTATGGGGCGAAATACCATCGTAAAGAATTTGTGGCAAATCGTGAATACAAAATATGTGTGTGGGGGGTGGGGGAGGAAAGAGAGGGGGTGAGTCGGAGGGGGAGGGAAGAAAGGGGAGAGAGATGGTAAAGTGACAGCCTAACATTCCCAACCTGCTGAAATCAGCATTCTGAAAATGTAGCAGTAATGCACAATGAATCTTTAATTGGTGCATAGGAAACCATCAGTTGGGGACTAATTGACCTACTTTGAATCATTTTCAAGTAAAGGTTCATGTAAAAGTGTTGCTGGCTAAGGTTTTTCCTAACTTTGGTGTTAGGCACCCTTTAAGGATCAGGTGTTCCTATATCCACATTAAGGGAAATCGCAGGTTGTAATGTGACTTAAACATTGCGGCTGTTCTTTTGGCCACTTTTCCTCTTTCCCACATCAGGTCAGACTCCCAGTGAGCTAATGCAAAGTGCTTTGAGCTGTCCTCCCTGCATAAGTGGCTTATCACATTTACAAACGCTTCATAATAATAATAATAATAATAATAATAATCCTTGCCATTGATACAGCGCCTTATCACGGTGCTGAGACATCTCACAGCGCTTCACAGGAGATACGGTAAAGTGAATTGGTTGTGTATTTTGTGGGAGAAACACAAAAATCATACAATTTCCTATCAAGCTTAGTGGCTATATTTATAAGCATTAGTTAGCATTAGTTGGTAGTTTGGTTCATGGTCAGTAGGTTACCTCTGAGTCATAAAGTTGTGGGTCAAGTCCTATAATATATGTACCTCTCTGTCAACAACACCTGCGTTAAACAGAAACTGAGTGAGGAAGAGTAAGCAGCAGCTGCACAAGGTGAAGCGTGGAAATAAAGTGGACAGCACAACTTTGCAATGCAAGTGGAATTAATGTGCTGTTGTAAGGATTCCACTGGGGTCTGTATAAAGAGCAATAAATTGTTAAGACTTTAAGTTCACTTTGTGCAGGACTTTTTGAAATAAGACATTGTACAATATATTTCACATATCTGTCAATATATAGTATTTATCTGTGGTGCCTTCTTTGGAGCTATCCTACCGTTATTAAATAATACCATTTCTTGCATCAGGCAGTCAAGCTCAATGGTTAGAGCGCTCGCCTCGCAAGCGAGAGCACCTGGGTTCGGTTCTCGGGCAGTGCAAAATGGTGGGCACGTGCTTCTGCTCACTGAGCAGTAAGTAGGAATTCGGGTGTTAGTTGATTGGCGGATCGCTTTTCCGGGGGTAATAATCCCTTTAAAAAAACAATAATAATTTGGTCACTCAATCCACGACTGTTTGTGGGACACTGCTGTGCATAGTTGGCTGCTGCATTTCGCCCACAAAATATAGTCAATTAACTTTGCAGAATTGAGACGTCTCAAAACACTTCAGAAATATTCTCCAAAGGCGCTACATCAATATTCTGATATTGCTATATCAAATGCAAGGATTATTATTATTATTATTAAGAATAAATTGCTGTGAAAGGGCAGCCATAGATTGCTTCATAATTGCTGAGAATTTGGAATTACACAGAGGAAGGCAAATAAAACTTACTGTAGATTTACCCTGGGTGTGTTATTCCTCAGTGCTCCTCTGACAATGTCTATCACCTGTTATGAATTTATAGGAATGTTATTTGCCACTGGCTGCCATATTAAGCGCAATCCAGGTTTCATAGTTAAAAATATGCTGTTGAAATGTTTATGTTTCTAACAGATGATAATAATCCTTACATTTGATATAACGCATCCCTCTACCTCACTTGTGAACAAGGACAAAGCTTCAGTCAAGAAGATGTTACGTCAGCTGCAAACCCGAGGCCCAAAATTTCTCAGTCTTCGGATCAAGACCGCTGCCTTAAAATGGAAGATTGACCTTTTCCAAAATTTGCACAGTCTTTATTTGGAAGCTGTTTTTTTCCCTTAAAAAGTGCTAAAAAAAAACATTCCCTGTGCGCTTGCAAAGAACTGCAAAAAAAAAATCTTCCAAATTCAGACTAGATTTAAGGCTTTTCATACACAAATTTGAATCCACAACTGTTTGTGGGACACTTCTGTGCGCAATTGGCTGCTGCGTTTCGCCCACAAAATATACAGTCAATTCACTTTGCAATATATTCTGTGAAATGCTTTGCGACGTCTGGAAGATGTGATAGGGCGCTGTATCAAATGCAAGGATTGTTATTATTAACATCGTTTTTAACGTTAAAACTGCTAAAAAAATAAATTTGTGTCTTGAGTGCCTTATGGCCACTTATCCCTGGAGCTTGTCATTAACCTCCACATTATCTTCAAAGTTTAATCCTCGCCTGCTAATTGTTATATTTCATTGATAACTCTGATCACAGCAGACTTAATAAAGACAACAGCTGTCCGACTAATAATGAGGCAATTTGACATCAGAATGTCTGGGTTAAGGCTTCAGGACTCAGTAAAACAAATGCCTGTTTTTGTTTCATTAGTGCACGGATGTAGAATCATACACTGAAAAGGCATCCCATTAGAGAAAAGGCGTTCACACTGCAATGCAAAATACCCTGATACCAGGGTATTCAGCCACTACACCCTGAAACTCTGGAACTCTCTCCCTCAATCCCACCAATTTGCCCCCTCCTTCTTCCCTCGCTCACTCCACACCTTCAAATCCTGCCTAAACACCTTCCCTTTCGATTGTGCTTACGGTCACCTCCCCACCCTCCCTCTCCCCCTGGCTCGGGGTCAGACTCCGGCACTGTCAAGCGCTCCAGGACGCTACACTGTGCAAAAGCAAGTTGTTGTTGTTCTACACCCTGTTAGACCAAGTGCGAGCATTTCCCAAACATGTGTCTCATAGCGTGTCTTGAAATAACAGACGGTACTGTTTCCCGACTGCGTCGATTGTGCCTTTTGGACACTGAACGGCTTCATTAGTCGTTACGTTGTAAATCAAAGGTCCGCAGAGTCCTAGTTTGTGGAGCAGTTGGGCCACGGCCAACAGACTGAGTCTAAATAGCTCTATTGAGGAAAACATTTTAATGACGCTGAGATCAACCGAGCAGGGTAACAGGCGGCAGGATAAAGTCCGTGGCAATCGATCTCTCCGTGACTGGCACCAGAAGTGGCTCACGGTGTACTGATAGCCAAGCCAGGTGGTTTGGTGTCTGGTTAACGTTAAGAACTGAGTGGCAGGAATAACAAGTACAGCACAATCTATATATAAAGGAGAACAGAACAAATACACAGGAACTTTCAAAACCTCTCTCTTGAGTCTCTTTCACATAACAAAATGCAGGGCTGAGGGAAGCAGTGAATTCTTTGCACAGATGGTTTAACTGGTGAATACACTCTAGTCAGAGAACCCGCAATGTATAATTTACTTGCCAGCAGGTGTTTATTTTAATTAGAAGGGACCTATTGGGCGAGTGTTTGTGTGTGTGTGTGCCTGAAAGGGCTGCGAGGAGAGGAATGGCCCCGTTTAACTTGCTTTATATTCTTTATCTTTAAAGAGGAGGATAATTACAGTTTACGCCTCTTCATGAGTAAAACGTAGGGTCAGGAAGGGCTACGTGGTGAGTTGTGCAAGTGAACTCCTGTCTGGCCATTCAAGACAATCGACACTGTCCAATTCACACCACACAGCGTAAGGCACCCACACCAATTAAGTTGTGTTGGGGTGATAACATATTGATAGGATGCAAGTTAATACTTCCCCCAAGTGGGTAGGGTTGCCTGTCTCAGGAACGGCCACTGAGGGGGAGGTGGACACCAAGAGCAGAGCCAAGCTCAGCAGCCAGAGCAGAGAATGGGAGAATAAGAACATCACATAAGAACATGACAAATGCGAGACAAAAAAACAGACCAAGGTCCATCTAGTTTGCCTTCCACCTTCCTGGCGGTCACATGCACACATATCCCGAACTACCAATGTACTATACCCCACAATAATCATTTGGTCACTCAATCCACGAATGTTTGTAAGACACGCCTGTGCGCAATTGGCTGCTGAGTTTCACCCACAAAATATACAGCCAACCCACTTTACAGTATATTCTGTGAAGCGCTTTGAGACGTCTTGACGACGTGATAAGGCGCTTTATCAAATGCAAGGACTATTATTATTATTAATGTGATTTCCTGAAACTATCTAATCTGTCGGTTTGAAGGAATCAACGTTTCCTGTGTCTCCCTCGGGAGCCTGTTCCACAGATTTACTGTTCGCCTAATGATAATAATAATCCTTTCATTTGATACAGCGCCTTATCACGTCTTCGAGACGTCTCAAAGCGTTTCACAGCATACAATGTAAAGTGTAAACCACTGTTAAGAGAGGAGTCCATCACAGGAAATAACGCGTCGCGTTCAAGGAGCTGGGAGATGATGTGCAATGGATGTGGTGCGGCTGATTGCTGTCAAATTAGGACAATGTTCCAACTTCGTTGCCCAACATTCCCCCACCCCCCAACTCCCCGGCACTGACCCAACCTCTTGTAGAATTGAACCGCGAGAGAGCACACTGAAGCCTCTCCAAGGGTGGTGGGGGTGGAGGGTGAGTGGTCCCACCAAACACTTTCCACCATGTAACGCCAATGTAAACATGGCTTTTATATCCTCACTCCATCAGCTGTGGGTACAAATAAATCCCTGGCAATTTGGAGGCTGTTCGACCGGGTCTGTCTGTGCAGATGTTACATTGTGTGATCCGCTTCCACCCTCCAGCAGTTTGGGAAAGGGCCCAGAGAACGAACTGATTTACGCTTGTGACTGGTGTACAGTTCAGCGGGCTCTTCAAGCCAAGGACTCGGTCTACCCAGCCGTGTGCTACGGGAGAGAACTTTTTTTGTTTCAACTATCTGTAACCCTTTCAAAATGGATTGGTACACGTAAACAGAAACTCCCAGTCCTTTCCTACGCCGGCTGCATTGTTCGACGTGGAGCCCCGTTGATAAATGGGACACACAATGATCTTGAGAGCAATTTTTTTTATTGCCTCGTTACAGTGTTCAGATCAAGGCCGGCCATTCCAATCTTTCGCGCCACCTAGTGGGACTTTGTGCACTTAGTGAAGCTAGAAATGTCAAGAGCACATTGCAGTACGTGTCGTGTGTGTCTGCGCTCTCTCATTGTTGTGCCCTCTTTATGAACATTATTAATAAAGCACACAACGACCAGGCCTTTCTTTTTTTCCAATGTGAAAGCCATTTCAGCCCAATGTGAAGGAAATATAATAATAATAATAATAATAATAACCCTTGCATTTGATATAGCGCCTCATCGCGTCTTCGAGACGTCTCAAATTTTGATGGAAGGGATTTATTACCCCCGGGAAAAGGGATCCGGCAATCGACGAACATGACACCACTTGAAAAGTGAAGAGAGTTTCTTACGCTGTCCTGACCGATAATTCTCCCCCAGATAAAACCGGTCACTTACTTACTTCATAGCTGTTTGTGGGACATTGCTGTATGCAAATCGACCACATTGACACACAGTCACCGCGCTTTGCAGTAAATGCTGTGAAGTGCTTTGGGACGTTTCGACGAATTGTTAAGGTGCTCTATCCAAATGCAATTATTATAGTCAAATTTCTACAACAGTTAAGACGAGCACTTGAACTCCCTCTCCCTCTTGATAGCAGGAAGGCCAGTGCCATATGCCTGCAAGGCAGAGATGTGGTTGAACTTCACACATCACTTCTCCTGCTCTCTGCCAAACAGGCTCCTCAAACTTCAACCTGTCTTTCCAGGGGAATGAAATGTTCAACCGGAATTGTCGGAGCACGGATCAGGCTGTTTTTTGGGGTGAGGGGGGAGAGAGAGACAAAGTGGCTGAGGAATTGTGGTCAGCACAAATTCTCTGGCCTCTTGTCCCTCTGGACTCCTATCAACCACAAGTCACATCTGTGAGGTTTTGTCCGACAGCTAGCACTGTCTGTACCCTACAGTTATGCTGGCCGCCTGTTATAAAAGGAAAATGACCAACGTGTAACCAAAATAAACAGGTTGAATCAAACCAAATTAATTTGCGGTGTAGGTTTGCTCTTGTTACGAGCCTCTGTTGTTGTGTAGAAGAGACTGTGAGTTCTTCTTAAAATGAAGACAGTAAAGTTTGACAGCTGCTGCTCTTTCCATCTCTCTCCTCTCCTCTCCCCCTCTCTCTCTGCAGTACCTCTAACCATCTCCAATTACACGAAGGTCCTCTAGGAAGGCGTGAAAGGATATCAGATGTGGTGCTTCTCGAAACTCGAGAATAAACAACCGGGTCCAAACTTTTTGTTCACCAAGTGGAACATTCTGTATCGTTTTGGAGATTAAAGCAATATCTGGATGATCAGCAATGTTCACAGTGAAGCTGTTTGGGGGAAGCACTGCGTGTCATGGAAAGGTTACTGAGGATTGAGTAGTTATTCATCTCCACAACTAAAAAGAAAAGTGGGCTTGATTGCTTTGCATATTTGTCACTAACCACAGCCCAGTCTTCCAATGATCTTGTTTCAACTCTTTGATGTCCAGCAAAAGGAATGTTTCAGCGCCTTGGGACGTCTTCCTGAAGAAGTGAAAAGGAGCTTACAAATGTAATTTGTTGTTGTTGTTTATCTGAACCACTTCCCTCCCCACCGCCCGCCCCCACACCCAACCAACCCTACTCTTTGCAGTAAAAATCGAAAGGAATGGAAAACAAATGACATTTCTGCTATTCCATCTGGTAACTTTGTCTGGCTCACACCTGAATACTCTGGGATCAGATTTGCGTGGCTGAACTACAATGATAGGCATCCGTGGCAGAAGGAAAATGTTGGGTTAGCTCCAAACTCCGAATGGGCCTCCCTCCCTCCCAGCGGAGCTGTCTCCAGGCGTTTCTTGAGAATCCTCTAAAGCTGGTGACTCCAACTCAAGTATTGTAATCATAACAATCCTTGAATTTGATACGGCGCCTTATCACGTCTTCGAGACGTCTCAAAGCGCTTCACAGGATGCACTGTAAAGTGAATTGACTGTGTAGTTTGTGGATGAAACGCAGCAGCCAATTGCACTCAGCAGTGTCCCACAAACAGTCGTGGATTGTGTGACCAAAATATTATTTATTTATTTATTTAGAAGGAATTATTACCCCCGGAAAAGCGATCGCCAATTGATTAACAACCGGGTTCCTATTTACTGCTCGGTAATTAGAGGTGTGTGGAGTAAGGGAACTTGCCCCACGTTTTGCCCGGCCTGAGAATTGAACCCAGATCCTCTCTCTTGCGAGGCGAGTGCTCTAACCACTGAGCTACAGGATTCCACAGTTTAACCTTGTGACAGTGGAAGAGCACCATTGCATTTCTCCGGCAGATTATGAAATATTTGCTGCAATGCTGTGAGTAAAAATAAGGTATGTTACCAGAGCAGAAACATAACTGCAGTCAATTAGTCTGAGCGTGCAACCAACAGATGTGTAGTCAGTGCCGGCATTCGAAAAATGGGCCTCTCAGCTCATTCCTCTTCTGCAAAATATATTTCAACTCCAAGACTTGTGGAGTCCTGTAGCTCAGTGGTTAAAGTATGTCCTCAAAGGTTGCCAGAAATTGAAATACGTTTGTAGCACAAAGTCAACCAAATACTCGCCCCAAAATAGTCTAATATTAATATTAATCCGTGTGCATTTGATACGGCGCCTTATCACGTCTTCTAGACGTCTCAAAGTGCTTCACACGATATACTGTGAAGTGAATTGACTGTGTAGTTTGTGGACGAAACGCGGCAGCCAATTGCGCACAGCAGCGTCCCCACAAACAGTCGTGGATTGAGTGACCGATTATTATCATTAATAATAGTGGTACAAGAGAACGTGGATTTAGGGCAACATGTAAAGGGCAGTTTCAGGACAGACACCGGGATCTTATTTTCTGAAGGGATTATTACTCCCGGAAAAGCGATCCGCCAATTGACTTAACACCCAGACGCCTAGTGACTGCCGGGTGAGCAGAGCTGTGTGCGGAGTAAGGAAACCTGCCCAACGTTTTGCCAGAAACGATCAGAAGCGCTGGGACTGTAACTCAGCTTTTAACAGTATATTCTGATGGATTATGACGGATTGTCGCCGGCTCTGTTCTGTTGCTGTTGCTCCGGGCAGCAGAGCGGCCAAGGTCGGTCAGTGCTTTGGGCACGGGGAACGGGAACGGGACCTCTCACGTCCGCCTGAACGGGCGGGACCTCAGTTTAACGTCTCATCCGAAGGACGACGCCTCGAACGATGGAGCGCTCTCATCATCATCATCATCATCGTCAGCTCGAGTCCGAGTCCCCGGTGTGGGGCTTGAACCCGCGACCTCGTGACTCCACGGAGCCGAGCGAGAGCGAGAGCGAGGCCGCAGGGAGGCACAGGCTGCGTTCAGCGCCGCCGGGCGCCGTCCCTCTCCGGCTCGAAGGGCGCGGAATAAGTACAAGTTGTCGTCGTGGTTGTCGTTTCTCGAGCGACTGCAATGTGTTCAGAGAGGGAGAGAGAGAGAGAGACAGGAAGAAAGAGAGAACGAAAGGAAGAGAGGAAGAGAGAGAGGAAGGAAGAGAGAAAGGAAGGAAGAGAGAAAGGAAGGAAGAGAGAAAGGAAGAAAAAAAGGAAGAGAGAAAGAAAGGAAGAGAGAAAGAGAGAAAGGAAGAGAGAAAGGAAGAGAGAAAGGAAGAGAGAGAAAGGAAGAGAGAAAGAAAGGAAGAGAGAGAGAAAGGAAGAGAGAAAGAAAGGAAGAGAGAGAAAGAAAGGAAGAGAGAAAGAAAAGAAGAGAGAGAGAAAGAAACTCTGAGTTAAAACAAATTTTAGAGAATCAGCGAGAACCTGACCCACAGCTCTGCTGTTTGTCACACACAGAGCACAACAAACAAACAACACAAACAAACAAACAACACAAACCGAACCCCTGTGAAGCGGCCCAGGACCGTGGGGGCAAAACACCCCCAGAGAGAGGGGAGAGGGGCAGAGGGGGGGGCATCCTGGCACTCTTACCTCTGCTCTGCCAGCATCAAAGATGGCGGCGCTCTCGTGAGCTTCAGCGGCGGCGGCGCGAGCGGAGAGAGGGGGGAGGGGGGGGAGGTCATGGGGTTGGTTTTACGGAGCGGTGATTGGCTGTCGGGCGGGAGGGAGGGCATTGCTCGGCTCTGTGCTGACGAGTCCTCCGGCGAGTCCTCCCGGAAGGGTCGGCGGCGCGCGTGCGCGCGCGGGGCCCGGTGACGTGGAGGCCCAGTCCGGCAGCGCGAGCGAGCGACGAGAGGGGAAGAGATGGCGCCCAAAGGCGGCGGCGGCAGCAAACAGCAATCCGAGGAGGACCTACTGCTCCAGGACTTCAGCAGGAACGTGTCGGCCAAGTCCTCGGCGCTCTTCTACGGGAACGCCTTCATCGTGTCGGCCATTCCGATCTGTGAGTGAGAGAGAGGGAGAGAGAGAGGGAGGGGATGGGGGGGCCGCCATGTTGGGATGGAGGAGGGGACCCTAACATCCTCTCCCTGGCCCTGGAGAGGCTGTGGGGGGGTCTGTCTGCCCGCTTTATAGTTGGGGGGGGATGTGGGGGTGTGTGGGGGGGGAGTTGTGAATGGTGGGGATGTAGGTGTGTGTGTGTGTGTGTGTGAGGAAAAGAGATAAAAGAGAGAGAGAGAGTGTTGGGGTGGAGGGGGGGAGAGAGGGAAAGAGTTAAAAGAGAGAGAGAGAGTGTGTTGGGGTGGAGGGGGGGGAGAGGGAAAGAGTTAAAAGAGAGAGAGAGAGTGTTGGGGTGGAGGGGGGAGAGAGGGAAAGAGTTAAAAGAGAGAGAGAGAGAGTGTGTTGGGGTGGAGGGGGGGAGAGAGGGAAAGAGTTAAAAGAGAGAGAGAGTGTTGGGGTGGAAGGGGGGGAGAGAGGGAAAGAGTTAAAAGAGAGAGAGAGTGTGTGTTCGTGTGTAACGATGATAAAAATAACAATCCTGGCATTACCAGAGGTCGTCGAGACGTCTCCGAGCGCTTCGCGGGAATATACGGTGTAAGGCCCGTGTGGGTAGGGGGGACCGTCCGTCCTGCCGTCACTATGGTGATGTGGCACTCGAGAGCAGGAGTCGGGGCCTCATCCCCCCCCTCCCTCCCCCCCCCAACACCAACACTCTCTCTCTCTCTCTCCCAGTCTTCATCACCAACTTCATAGACCGTCATCAGTTACCTTCCTCCGACCCCACCGGCTGATCCACACTCAATCACTATCGTAATTAATAATAATAATCCTTACATTTTGACACAGCGTCTTGTCGCGTCTCACAGCGCTTCACAGAACGTACCGTAAAGCGAATTGACCATATAGTTAAACTGCCTTTTTTTTTAAAGTAGTTCTGATCAATGTGATTTTGTGTTTTATTTGCAGGGCTGTACTGGAGGATTTGGCACATGGATCTTGTCCAGTCTGCTGTTCTGTATTGTGTGATGACTCTCGTCAGTACCTACCTTGTAGCATTTGCTTACAAAAATGTCAAGTTTGTCCTGAAACACAAGTAAGTTCCGAGAATTGTAATGTGTACAATGGTAAACGTGATCTAATCAGCTCCATAGTTTTTACACAGCTTTGTTTGTATAATCCAGGGTAGCCCAGAAAAGGGAAGATGCTGTTTCCAAGGAGGTCACTCGGAAACTGTCAGAGGCTGATAACAGGAAAATGTCTCGAAAGGAAAAGGATGAACGGTAAGATGTATTTTACTTTGGTAGTTAATACATTGAAGATCCCATGGCACTATTCAAAAAGAGAAGGAAGTTTCTCCCGGTGTCCTGTCCCAACAACCCCTCCAAATAAAAATTGGTCACTCACTCCATGACTGTTTGTGGGACACTGCTATCCACAGCTGGCAGCTACATTTTGCTCACAAAATATACAGTCAATCCACTTTACAGAATATCCTGTGAAGCACTTTGAGACGTCTTGATGACGTGAAAGGCGCTATATGATATGCAAGGATTATTTATTTTTTGTTATTGTTTTAGAAGCTGGACAAATTGGCATTTGAAGGAAAACATTTCTGAATTGTTTGTTGAGGTGCTAATCTTCAGTTACTGGAGCAAAATATTAAAACAACATTCATTTCAAATGCATTTGTGCAGAAACAGTCATTTTTTTATGACCATTATTTCCTCCCATCTCTTTATAATATAATATAATAATCCTGGCATTTGATATAGCGCTTTTCACATCTTTGAGACGTCTCAAAGCGCTTCACAGAATATACTGTAAGTGAATTGACTGTACATTTGTGGGCGAAACGCGGCAGCCAATTGCACACAGGAATGTCCCACAAACAGTCATGGATTGAAAATGACCAATTTATTATTGTTTTTGGTTTTGGAGGGGTTATTATTAGGCTCTGTGTGGGGTAAGGAAACTTGCCCAAGGTTTCACTCTGCCTGCAATTGAACCCAGGTCTCTCGCTTGCAAAGCGAGTGCTCTAACCACTGAGAGCTACAGGACTCCACAATTCTATGGTTTCTTTCCCAAGGCAAGTCAGAATGCATAAAAATCTTGTCTCCTTTCTACAATAGAATTCTCTGGAAGAAAAACGAAGTGGCGGACTACGAAGCCACGACCTTCTCCATCTTTTACAACAACACGTTGTTTCTGGTTTTGGTGATCGTAGCTTCATTCTTTTTGCTGAAGAATTTCAACCCAACTGTGTATCCTTTTTAATACGTAACCTTGGTGTAAACAAACATGGGGTTCACAAAACTAATGCAACACATTATTTTGCTGTTATGGGTGGATTAATTCTAGGTATATTGGGTTAGGCGAGTGAAATGTGACCCCGAAATAACTTGGGAATGTTCAGTTGTGTGAAATGTGTATTTCCTTAACTCTGCTTCCAGAAACTACATCCTGTCCATCTGTGCTTCATCTGGGCTGATTGCTCTCCTGTCTACAGGCTCGAAGTAACTGCCTCACTTTGTGAGCTGGCGGAGAGGGTAAAACAGCTGTCTTTTCAGGATGAAAGCTTTTTTTTTTAAAAAGTAAAATTGAGATCATCCAAAACCATAGAATTGTGAAACTAACTGAGGATGAATACAGTTTTGTGAACTTACTTTTTTTTAAAAAAAACATACCTACATTCCACCAGTTGTGGCTGTACAGTCCTGTAATAAAATGTTTTTGGATCTAGAATTAGCTCTTATTATTTATCAGTCTGCGTTAGGTCTCCACATACACGTGATGATAGTCAAAACGTTCAACACCCTGCCCACATGGTCTTTAAAGCATCCAGTAGTAGATGGAAAATAAATTATTATAAATTCATTATCAAACTACTCCTTGTGATCAGTGAATATTCAGAAATAAAGCACACATTAAAACCAACACTCTCCCAATGCTATTGTAGCCACCGATCCAGGTTTTATTATATACAGATTTGAATCAAATCAGATACAACTTTTATCAATTTTTCCAACAAGCAAAATATATAGGAAATATATCAATCTGATGGCTACTGCATAGTACTCGGATCAGTAAGTCGGGCTGATCGTCTTAGCAAATCAGCACAAGTGTTTAAAGTCAGCCATCGCAACCTTAGTCTGAAGCTGGCAGCTCTTGGTAACAAACTTCATGCGTCACATATTTTCAGGACAAGAGGCCACTGCTACCTCACCCTTACTCATCGCACCTTCCAGTTCTTTCCCTATATTCCCTTACTGTTTTGGTTTGCATAATATAAGCCGCTGTTTCCCAAAGTTCTTTCAGTGTGAGGTGTGCAGAGCCATCTTAACCTATTGAGCAATAGATATGAAAGCATTTAAAAACTATACATCTATGTAACAAGATGTTGGGCTTTTCCTGGAGCAGCTTGTCTCCCCATTCCCCCATGTATTTCAGTTCCATTTTCCTTTGACTGGGGTATCTGTCCTACAGATTTGCTATGTACTGTTTGCTATATAAGTACCGTTCACTACAAATGCACGTGGTCACCTCCCCTTTCTCCCTGGTTCAAACTACTGCACTGTTAAGCACTATGAGATTCTACCCTACGTGAAGGGGACAAATATAAATAAATGCAAGTTGCTACCCAAGCAATCATCGTTCACTTCTGAACTTGATTGTGAATGCTGGCAATGTATTGAGGAAAGGCGGAGAGCATTTTAGCAGACCCAAAACTATAATAAACCCGACTTTTGACACACACACCTTCTAGCAGGACAGTAACCGGGAGTGGGAAGCCTGGCTGTGTGTTTTTTTTTAAACCCCTGAGTATTTTCTTTAAATTTTTTTTGTTTCAAATAAAATAAAAAGACTTGTTTGTGGGACACTGCTTTGCGCAATTGGCTGCCGCGCTTTGCCCACAAAATACAGTCGATTCAGTTTATCTAATGTTCTGTGAAGCCCTTTGAAACGTCTCAACCATGTGATAAGGCTCTATATCAAATGCAAGGATTATTATTATTTTTATCGTGTCTCATCTCTAATGAGCCCGGAGTCAGCAATGAGCTCCGTGTCCAGAGCTCCCAGACCTTCTTGTGCTGTTCTCCAGAGTGTTTCCCCTCCCCCTGCTCCAGGCCCGCAGGCTTGACTGTCCTACTGACACTGATCCCCCCCCACCCGCTTCTTGTCTCAACTTGTGTTTTGGCTACTCCCGACCCCCAAAATTGCCCAGTTTCTGTCTCCCCTCCCTCCCCATCCTCCATAGGATTATAGAATCCTACAGCACAGAATGAGGCCATTTGGCCCATCGTGACCGTGCTGGCTCTACGAAAGAGCTGTCCTAACCAGTTCCAATCCTCCGCTCTTTTCCCATTACTCCCACTCACTAATCGTCTGTGCCTTGGTAGCTCCTCTCGACCTGAAAGGTTCTATGCCAATGCAATTTATTGTTGTTGCAGTCCCAAGGTAGTGCTGAGATTAATACCAAAAGGTGAGCTGGTTGAGATCATCTGTTATGGCTTAGTGCTGCAGCCTGGAAATGCCTTTATCCATTAGGTCATTGACGAGCCGTTCAGTTTGGTTAGAAAAGAGAATCCAGCAGTCCTGTATTTGAAACACATGCTCATATAATAATAGATTACAAGGTGTAGTTGATGCAATAGATTTCCAGTTTAAATGTCGCCTGTTCCAGACTGACTGCCACACCTTTATGTTACAGCTGTACTGTACTGTATATTTCTAAAACCGGTTACAATGAGCATTGATTTTGTGGTATTTTACAACCTGGTAAAAGCATCAAAAAAGCGTCTTTGGGTTTCAATTGACCGATAACAAGCACATTCACACCTTGCTCCAGCAACATGAAGTCGAGCCTTTTTCTGTAAAGGTTTCAGCACAAGAGCAGGGCATTGTACATACAAGTCCACAACAGCGAATCAACGGGCGAGGAATCGACAAATGAAAAATTGTTCAAGCCTTGGATTGGGATTAACAGTCCAAAGGTAATATCTTCAGTAATTTTTATATGTTTTTATGTTGTGTAAAGAGGAGATCAATGCAGAGAAAGATGCCATCGTTTGGTAAGAAAACCAGGAAGGCCCCAAATGAATGGGAAGAAATCTAAATGCGTTTGAGTATAAGGGGGCACATCTCATTTACCGGGCGGGGCATGCACTTGTGGGAGCTCAGACACAAACAGCATTAGATTCATATCAACTACCATTGGTCCAGTGAGTAAAGTGCACGCACCCACTTTTAAGCATGCAGTTCCTGTCCATGCACCAGTCAATTAGGATCTGTAGTCTCGCTTGCTGTATGGTTTGTTGCCAAGTATGGTGTCTATCTCGTTCACGGTTTGCGATGACATCTTCGGAAGCACCTGAAAACAGTCCAGAATTTGAAGTGAGGACAGACATTTTCTGAAATGTACTAGAAGTCCAGTGACTATAACGGAAGTGATTAAAGGGCGGTAAATTCAGAACAAATCTGCGGAAACACGACTTCAGTGAGCGAATAGTAAACTTATGGAACAGGCTCACTGGGGAGACGGACAGTGGAAGCAGAAAATGTTGTTTGTTTCAAGAACAAATTAGATCAATTTCTGCGAGAAAATAATAACAAGAGACAGTATATAGTTTGGAACATGACATGTCAAGCGACTGCCAGGATGGTGGAAGGCGAACTAGATGGACCTTGGTTTTCTTTTGCCAAATTCTTGTGTTATGTTTTTAAGCCCCCCTGACTTTTGTATGAATTATGTGTAGAGCCTTATAAAGTGGGGTGAAATGTTAGCTTAGTTCTTATGCAGATTAACTGCTGGTACAAGTCTTGATCTAACATCATCAACGGAGCTTTCAAAGAGTTTAGTCAAATTGTTGTAATCTTATTTTAGACCCACATGCTTTGCAAATTCTCAGTTAGACAACAGACTGCACGTAGCACATTAAAGTAAACTGAACCAAACCAGCAACGTTCCTGGGTGCCATGCAATTAAGTGTTGGTTTCCAATGAGATTCAGTGATCACAAGGGAGGTTTGGATGAAGAAGGTCCTTAGGCCAATTTGTTCTCATTCTTCCAGAACACCCAACCTACTGTCCTCCCGTCACAGAATCAAGTGCTAACAATAACTTGGTCACTGTCTGAAAGTTCTGGATAAAGGGGTTTCATGTCAGCCAACTTGTGGGATCCCTACAATCTACTTCAGATCCTTAAGATGAACCAATGGATTTCAGTGATAACTTGCCTGTATGGCACCTAGGTTTTCCACAAGTTGTTCTACGTTGGAAGATCCCAGGAGAACTGAACTTACACCCTCATTGCGCAGGCACCAAGCTGGAAGAAATGGCAAACAACGGTCAGCTGTAAGAATTGACTATTTACATGGAATCTTAAACCATCACATATTGCACAACCACAAAAAAGGTCAACATATAGCATTGTAATAACAGTCAATAATATTAATAGTTCTGGGTTACACTCGGTACAAAGTATTGGTAATATTTATGGGTAATCTTGGGATGTCCTCCTGACCTGAAAGGCGCTACACAAATCTGAAATTGAGTCATGACTTGATCTGACACTTGGCTGTGGTAGTACTTTTCACTCCAAAGTAACAGGTGTTAGCTTAACAGTTATCGCTTGAATATTTTTTTGTTGGGTGTGATTGTAGTATACATTAAAAGCACAACACCACGTTCAGTATTGGACTTTCTAGAACCATGTTCTCACCTACTGCTAACTGGGGTAGAGTGCAGCTTAGTCTCTCCGCAATCGGAATGAGATCCTTCAGTTTAGCCTGTTGCTTCCTCCCTTCTTCACTGCAGATTTTATCCTTCAGCCATTGGTAGCACTGAGGACAGAGGGCAGGTTAAGTACTTTCATGATTTAATTGTCAAACATTCTCAGACAAACTTCAGAATTCATGCTTCTGAATTACAAGGTGAGCTTCTATGTAGAATCGATTCATCCCTTTATTGGTTATTTTACAGTTATGCCAGTCCAGCTTCAGCGTCGAACGCAGATCTATTAAGTGCTGCATTGGTTAAGGATGGATCAAAACTGCTTTGTTAGTTATCAAGCAGGCGACTCTTCATCCTGTCAGGTGATAGAGCAGTTCCTGTTGCCTATAATAATAATCATCATAATAATCCTTGCATTTGATACAGTGCCTCATCACGTCTTTGAGACATCTCAAAGCGCTTCACAGAATATACTGTCTGCAAAGGATTGCAGGCATTTACAGCCCGGGATAAAACCCCAAAACTACAAGAGCAAAGCTTGAGAACTATAACATTTGTCACATTCCTGCAACATTCAATGAAGCAAAAGTACAAAACACTTGTACACGACATGTGGGGAAAAGCAAACTGAATTCCACTCAACCAGATTACTGCCACTTTTTATTCCTCTGATAAGATTTCCCTTCCCGGGAAGGTAACCCACTGTTGCTTCCGTACGTGGAAATCAAATAGACGTGCTTGGTTTGATATCCAGTGTGTATAATATCACAGTTCTGAAATGTGCTTGATATTGTTTCTCAGATCTCACAGGAAGGTTAAACATCAGCCCTGGACTCTGAGAGAGCAAGTAAAGCCACGGCAAAGCTCCTACTTGGAATGTCACCTTAGACTGCTTCTACAAAAATGTGATCACTCAATCCACGACAGTTTGTGGGACGCTGCTGTGCACAATTGGCTGCTGTGTTTCGCCCACAAAATACGCAATCAATTCACTTTACAGTATATCCTGTGAAGCACTTTGAGACATCTCAATGATGTGATAAGACGCTACATGAAAGTATTAATACATATTATTATTATTAGTGTTAAACTTATTAGAGGAGCCCATCAAATCTAAATGGTTTCATTGCCTCTCTCAGTTTACCTTCAGAGAAGCCCTGGAATTATCAGGCACTCCATTCTCATACTTTCCACTGATGATACCACAGGCAAGTGGGGACCAGGTCATTGCACCGACTCCTGCAGGAAACAAAGAGGAAACAATGTGATAAAGGAAGTGAGAAACGAGGACAATGTCCCAACAATCCATCTCTTCCACCATCACTGCAAAGTGCTCCGAGATTTATTGTACTGTAAGAGCGCTATATAAATGCAAGTGGGTTGAATGTCCTCCTCTTCCTACAGTTAGTCAGACGCACTGAGTACATTGAAGCCTCTTTGAGTTACGTGTCTGCAACCCACTGTCCTGTGCTTTGCAGAAACACTGGCGCATTGCGGGACTCTGCTGTGCGCAATTGGCTGCCGTGTTTCCCCCACAAATATACAGTCAATTCACTTTACAGTGTACTCTGTGAAGCGCTTTGAGACGTCTCGAAGACGTGATGGGGCACTGTATCAAATGGAAGGATTATTATTATTATTAATCACGCACCAATTTTGTGGTAGAGCTCGGGGAGCTGGGCTTCTATTTTCTCTCTCTGGAAAAGGTGGTATTCTGCTTGCTCACACACTGGAGGGATCAGGTTAAACTGCCTGGCCACAGAGTAGGCTTCCTACAGGAGAATCAATAAGGGGTAAAAATCAAACATCAACATCCGGACGCGCTTCACCCACAAAATACACGGTCGATCCACTTTGCACTGCATTCTGTGAAGCTCTTTGAGGTGTCTTGATGACGTGATAAGGCGCTATATTAAATGCAATTATTATTATTATTACACACAATATTATTATTGCAGTTGATATAGCGCCTTAACACGTCGCTCAGACATCTCAAAGCGCTTCACAGAATATACTGTGAAGTGGGTTGACTGTATTTTTGTGGGAGGATTAAACATTATTCATTGGTGGCTATTAAAGCATGTGAAAAAAAACAATTACCATAATCTCCATTGCACTCCAGCGAGACGTGCCCCAGTACATGGCCATTCCCTGATTTATCACGTAGGTCATTGCCCGGACAATTTCTGAATGAGGATGAGAAAAAAAAAGCACACGAACGTCAGATAGCAAGAAAAATAAATGGATTAGGAGATAAGAAAAGTGGCATTTCGAGTCGGTTAACACTGGAGGCAACAGGATTACATGTTCCTGAAGGGAACACAACAAGGCAATTCGGACAGGAATTACCCAATTTTATTCTGGCTTTCCGTGATCCAAGACTCTCTTTATCTCTTTATCTTGCAACTTTTTGCCTCAAATGTTAAGCTCAGTTAAAGAGGACTTTGCTGTGTGTTCAACTGGTGGGGAGTGGGTGGGGGTTATTCTTAGAGTGAAAGGACTTAGTATACTGTAACCTGGTTTGCATTTACTGCATCTCTCCACATTTTAGCACAAGG
This sequence comes from Callorhinchus milii, assembly GCF_018977255.1. Taxonomy (NCBI): domain Eukaryota; kingdom Metazoa; phylum Chordata; class Chondrichthyes; order Chimaeriformes; family Callorhinchidae; genus Callorhinchus; species Callorhinchus milii. The sequence goes on from NW_024704752.1 coordinate 18,781,307, forward strand.
CACCTTTCTGATGGTATCTTAATCCGGTACTGACCACCACAAACCACATTTACCAAAGTTGCCCCGCTTTTGGAAAACCCTTCCTCAGCCAAAGATCCCTCAGCCTCGCTGGCTTGTGATTTTTTTCCCCCCCCCTAATATTATAACCTACTTGACTAAAGAGTCGGGGTCGGAGGCCAAGCAAGGAGGAGGAAATACTCATCATAATAAACAATAATCATCATCCGTGCATTTGATATAGAAGAACCCTTAACTTGTCGCAGATTTTGACAGATCCCGTGGCTCCCTCCATTGGCCACCAGAGGGTGCACCTCCACCACTAAAGATACCCAACTCACCAGAGAGGGACCCGATTCTTTTTGGTCAACCGGGTGTCCGACACACACGGAAACCCATCGCCGTCGCTTAAGAGTCTCCAAACCGAGCTGAGATTTCCCGGCCTCCCCCGCACACATGGAAATCCCAGAGAGAGATTGTTGGAATGGAATGCGCTCTCTCTCTCTCCTCTCTCCTGCTCACCTAGTTCCGGAAAGTATTAGGCGCAGGTTGGCAAGAGCCAAGGCTTGGGGCGGATGTGGAGTGGGGTGGGGGGGGAAGCCCAGAGTGCGCGATGGGGGTAACTGTTGGGGGTAACCACATAGCTTGCTTGCCAATGATATTGCTGTCCGGCAAGCTTTCCCACTGCTTGTCCAGCGAGGACCACCCTTACCCATTTGGGCTTTGGCTTGCAGGGTTACCCCACTTATTATAAGAGAGGTTCAATGTGATGGTCTGCATAGCTCCAGATTGGTTTGTGGGTCGATGCTTTTGTACTTGAGAGTGGAAAATCAGACCAACCCAATAACAAACTGTCATCTCTTTTTGACACTGGAGTGTCAGCTGGGAAGGTTTGAAAGATCCATACAGTGAGCGAGTGGTCACTAACCTTCCATCGGGGTATTGGTATCTGGTCGATTTGCAAACACCACGTCCACATACTCCAGCTGCATCCTCTGGAGCGACGCCTTCAAACCTAAAAATGGCACAAAAGGTCTTCAAATCAAGTCGGTCGGGCGGTCAGTGATGTACTGGATCCAGTCTGCAACAGGAATCTGCCCGTCAGAATGTCTGCCAACCAGTCATTAAAAGGATCAATCACAGGATCCAGCCAATCGGAATGTCAGTCAATCACCTTCATGAAGAATGTTTTTCACAGTTTCATAGCGTAGAAGATTCTTTCCTTCAGCTGTTAAGTCAGAACATCGCCACGTCCAGCCTGCTCTGGACAGGTTATTAGATCATGGCAAAAATCCCATTTCCCATCTTTGCTATCCTTATATAGATATTCTATCTATCCTGATCCCAACGCCCCAGCTCGGGTCCAAACCCCGACTGTACAGCGCCTTGGGACGTCCTCCCGACTTGAAAGGCGCTGTACAAATATAATATTGCATTGTATTTTCTCCTCACCCCTTAATACTCTCAGTTCCCAACTATCCATCTCCCTTAGAAGCCAATTGACTGTCTAATTGGGATTGTTCACTGTACAATGGGCAACTAGCTTCACCATCGCCATCACCCAAGCTTGCTCAATATTGTGGACGGCTTCAGGTTCAGAAGGATTTCACAATAATTGGACTAAGCATTTCACGGAATGTAATTGGCCTACTGCAGTACAAGTATACTGACAAGGCGTAACTGCCTGCCTTACCCTCCTGGCTCACTGTAGGGCACAGCTCGAGGAAGAAGGAGCTTTAATGATTAAGTTCTTCTGATTCAGATTTTCACTGCGGTTTGATATGTAAAACATCAATTCTTGCATGATGTGTGTTTAGGGGAAACACCCACACAGAGCAGCACAGCTGTCACCAACACATCCTCATTTCATTATAACAATGGCTTCAGATACAATATCATAACCACCCAAAACTGATCATTATCCCTCAAAGCTCCCATTTCATTATTTATAGTACTGTTGAATAAACAGTTTTGATTCTACACTGACAGCTAAATAGAATCCCTGATGGCAAATTAATATTTAATACTGTGGACAACAGAGATTTGGCAGAGCCTAAGCCAAATTGCATAGGTGTGGAATTAAGATGTGAAAGATGTTCTTATCACACACTGATGTATACCTTCAATGATGTGTTTTCGAGAGAGCCCTCTCTCGGTCTCAGCCCTGTGGAAAACATCAGACACACATTAGTACAGTGTAATAATAATAATAATCCTCGCATTTGATATAGCGCTTTTCACGTCGGGAGGACGTCCCAAAGCGCTTCACAGAATATACAGTAAAGTGAATTGACTGTATATTTGTGGGCGAACGCGGCAGCCAATTGCGCACAGCAATGTCCCACAAACAGTCATGGATTGAAAATGACCAATTTATTATTGTTTTGTTGTTTTGGAGGGATTATTATTAGGCTCTGTGTGGAGTAAGGAAACTTGCCCAAGGTTTCGCCCTCTGCCGGGAATTGAACTCAGGTCTCTCGCTTGCAAAGCGAGTGCTCTAACCACTGAGCTACAGGACTCCACTCATGTGTACTTTCTCATGAGACACAGCGGCTCAGTAAGAAATCACTTGGAACATTCAGAGGTTGAAGATATGATCATAGATTAGCTCCTTCTCCAGTGACCCACATCCAATGAAGCTTGAGAGAGAGAGAGAGAGAGAATGTAAACCTGGTGGAAAATAACTATTTGGTTGTAGGACATGGAAATAATTCTAGTTTTGCTTTGCCAATCAGCTCTGCTTGTGTAAGTGTTGATTCTTGCTGAGGTGTTACTTGTTTGGATAATAATAATAATCCTTGCATTTGATACAGCGCCTTATCTGTGGAATAGTTACTAACTGCAGTTGAGTCCAATAAGAGTGCAAAAAAAACCTGCGGTTCCCACGTTTGTACAATAATAAATCTAAAGCAGAGAGAGAATTCAAACAGATACTCACTTTCCTCCCCAGTAGAGCTTAGTTGTTATCACCAGGCTGGATCGTCTGAAAGAGAAACACAGGAATAATGTAATTTACGTTTGACAAAAGGAACCAATTTAAGATAGTCATCAAAAGAACCAGAGGGGAGGTGAGGAGAAATGTTTTTACACAGCGAATTGTTGGGATCTGGAATGCATTGCCTGAGAGGCCGGTGGAAGCCGATTCGACAACAACTCTTAAGAGAGAAGTAGATAATTATTTGGGGAGGACAGGTTTGCAGGGCTATGGGGAGAGAGCGGGGGTTGAATTGGATAGTTCTTTCAAACAGCCGCCACGGGCACGATGGGCCGAATGGCCTCCTTCTGTGCTGTATAATTCTATGATTCTATGAATCTCAAAATGGGTCTGGAGGTTTTTTTTTCTGCTCAGCATTGCAATTTTAATTTTAAAAACCTGCAGTAGTTATTAATTGATCCTCTGCCCATTTCAGAAATTAACACTTCCTTCGGAAGTCTATTTTCTCCTCAGGTAGAATAGTATAAATTCCGAGATTGCACAGGACAGATCTGAGACAATTAATCCCAAACTCCGCCGCCCGGATACTCACCCACGCAATACTCCATACCCGAATCACCCCAGTCCTTGCCAGGCTCCACTGGCTCCCAGTTACTGAGCGGATCGATTTCAAGATCCTCTCACTTGTTTTCAGATCCCTTCACGCCCTCGCACCTCCCTACCTATCCGATCTGCTTCCCCCCCCACCCCACTCCACCACCCGCTGCCTCCGCCTCCTGTTTGTCCCTTGTCCTCTATTAACTTGGCAAAATGGGAGAAAGTGAAACCAAACAAAAAACATTGTGTAGAAAAACACTTACTAACAGGTGAATTAAAAAAGGATATTTACCTCCACGCTTTCTTTCGGATGATATTTCCCAGTATGACCTCTGCCCTGAAACATTAAGAGTCATTGCTTTTTAGTTGAAACAAGCAAACTGCAGCCAGCAAACAAACAAGCCCCAAATGCCAAACGCCGTGACACCATGCCTTGCCATGATTGATCGTGTGTTTGTTGAGGTGAGCCTCCAGCGAGACCTTGTGCAGTCAAAGTGCCAAGTCAGTTTATTCAACAATGTCGAACTCTTTAAAAACTCACCTCTTTGGTCGATTCAAAGGCTTTAGGACCTTAAGACTTACTGTCTTGCCTTTGTAAAATTCAGCTGCAAGGAGACCTCGCTTACCTTCCCCCCAACCCCCACACCCCCCGAAGGACAGTGAACTCAGTGAGATGCAGACTTTAGCTTCTGAGCTCATTGGAGAGCTGCAACTTTTGACCTTTTGAAGCTTACTCTGAGAATGCTGTGAAGCAAAATCTGCTGTGTCCATTTCCCCCAGGTCTACTGCAAGACTAAGCCTCCAATGCTGGAGAAGAGGTCTTTACAATACTGTCGGGTTAACGAGTGAATGATGACTCGAGGATAATGGCTTAGAGCAGCTCAGCTGTTCGAAACCAAAGGTGGATCACACACAGGACTAATCTGCTCCATGTACTTTACAGTTTTATGCATCTCGAACATTGATACAAACACAATGTATTGATGAATGTAGATGACTTTAGAAATCTTTGGTATTTTTAATCCTGATCAACATTTTCACAGGCTTTAATAGCATCATCATACAGAGGCCTGGGAAGTGCCATTGATCTAAATGAAAACCTTATATAATAATAATCCTTGCATTTGATGTCACATCTTCGAGACGGCTCAAAGCGCTTCACAGAATATACTGTAGAGTATAGTGACTGTGTATTTGGAGGCGAGCGCAGCAGCCAATTTGTGCAGAGCAAATTTTTAGGGAGACAGGCGATGGAAGCGGAAAATGTTGTCTGTTTCAAGAATAAATGAGATGGATTTCTGCGAGAAGATAATATGTGGGGGTTACAGTATGAAGTTTGGGTCACGACATGTCAAGAGCTGCCAGGATGGTGGAAGGCAAACTAGATGGACCTCGGTCTTCTTTTGCCAGCAAATTCTTATGTTCTTATATTCGTATTAATTATCTCAGGGGCTTATGATTTAGGCAGAGGAACATATCCACAGTCAGCTGGGCTGCTCGGGCCTGCCATCTATTAAAATCTATTAATAAAACTATATTAACACGGCCCAAAACGCCTGTCAGCCTCAGGTTTTGCAGATATGTCCCCATTTAGAGTGTGTTGACTTGGGACTGTGGCTGAGTGATGCTGTGCTGTGAATGAACAATAAACACAGCACCACCGCTATGGGTTTAAGCTCAGCTCCTTTGATCCTTTATATCTGGGCTCAAAGTGACTGAGCTGCCAACGTGCTTCCAGCCCTCTCTTTCAACCGTGGCTTTAAGACGGAGTGGGATGTTGGTACTTTTGAGAGTTTGCTAATTGTCCCAGTTTTTACACAGTTGCGGTTTGACGATTCAGCCACAATCAGCGAGGCGTAGCAGATGACAGCAAGTTCTGGCAGGGCATAAATAAAAAATGTCCTGAACTTGTCTTCACTTGAGCTGCTCATTATATTGTGTTATCGTTATACTTCCTGCACATAAGCCTCCTCCATTTGTTAGCTTCTGAACTTTCTTTTATAAAAGATTGCTTTCCTCGGCCAACGCACAACATTGGTCTTGAGTCAGTGCCTCAGAGAAATACGGAAACATTGGAACAGGAGGAAGCCATTCTATAAGATCCTGGCTGATCTGTACATCAACTCCAATTACCCGCCCTTGCCCCGAATCCCCTGACCCAGCAAATATCTCTCTGAGAGGTTGCAATGTCTTAGTTTCAGTGACGTAGGCACTTGCAGCGTAGGGAATATGCTTTTAAACTCCCTCTTCATTTCTCTGGTAATAATGTTGAGTTAATGCCCCTTTTGGATCGATTTGCCAACCCCAGGGGAATTTTGATTCTGAAATCTGATTTAATAACTCACGGGAAATAATTCAATCTGACGACAGGATTTGGATCGAGCTGCTGGAGGGGATGTTGGCTGTTTAGGTGAACCAAGTCCGTCCCGTTCAGTGCCTGGCAATTCACTGCCTGTGAATTTCAGCCCTTTGGAGCCAGGGGGGAAATTAATAATAATATATAATAACATTTGATTTAGCGTCTAATCACGTCTTCGAGACACCTCAAAGCGCTTCATGGAATATACTGTAAGGTGAATTGACTGTATATTTTGTGAGCGAAACGCAGCAGCCAATTGCGCACAGCAGCGTCCCACAAACAGTCGTGGATTGAGTGACCAAATTATCATTACTTATTGAAGAGATTATTAACCCTGGAAAAGCGATCCACCAATAGACTAACAACCGGGTTACTACTTACTGCTAGGTAAAAAGAGGCGTGTGGAGTAACGTTTCGCCCTGCCCGGGCATTGAGCCCAGAGTGCTCTAACCACTGAGCTGCAACCCCACGATATATTTTGGATCTATTCTTTTCGTTTGCTACGATTATTGCATGAAAACTTCCCAGAGCATTTGTTTTGCTCAACAGCTCCAGGCAAAAGTATTCCTGCTGATCCAGGGATGAAACTCCAGCTCAGCCGATCAGTTTTGATTCCCATTAAACAGAATTTTGTTTCTATTAGCGAAAAAAAAATGAGCCAAACTATTGCCCAATTATTCATGTATGCAATGCTCAGTACCCTGAACAGAGACAGATTCTCATTTAATTTTGTGAAAAGATAACACCAGCTGTTCGCAGTCTAACCTTTGCACGCTAATTATTTCTTGTGAAAAATTATTTTGGTTCAGACTTCTTAAAAGTGGAATCATAGATCGTACAAGCTCAGAAGGGGAGAAAGGGAAAGCCATTTGGCTCACCCAGCTTGTGCTTTTCCCTGTGTGTGAACCATTTAGAACAACCTCACTCTCCTCCACAAACCACAGAAAACAGTTACTACACTTTTACAGTATATTCTGTGAAGCGCTTTGAGACACCTCAACGACGTGATAAGGCACTGTATCAAATGCAAGGATTATTATTGTACTATAAACCCTTTAAAACGCCTCTTTTATCAAGAGCCTAATTTCCCCTCGAAAAGAATCTGCTTCAACAAAGATTCGTGGAAGAGAACTGTGCGCAAATTTTTTTGTATTTTTTAAAAAAATGCAGAATGTTCTGACTGCGGCCTCTTTAAATCCGTGCCAAGGCTATTTAAAATTCTAATTCTAGTCCCAGAATAATGGGCTCCATTAGGGATTAATTCCGGCCCATGAATCAATCAGATTGTATCACATTAATAAACCATTTGCCTTTAACATTGAATTCTCTTTTCAATCAAGAAAATGACCATCTTAAGAGGTACCTGATAAAGTGCATTAATTTTTTGCTTGGAATCCAGTTGGGATTCCACTAAAGCCCTGCACGGACTTTACATTTGAACCAATTTTGTCACAAAGACCCAAGGCACCATTTAATTATTGCTGTACAGATATCCATGATGCCAAATCAATGTGGTTCTCAGTACTGGAACATACTGTAAATGTCAATCCCTACACACATCCAACTAATAATATGCCTCGCATTTGATGTGGAGCCTTATCCCATCGTCGTTGTGTCTCCAAACACTTTATAGGATTTTACTGTGAAGTGCAATGACTGTGTATTCGAGTAGTTCATGAACAGCAGCTCTCCCCCTCCCCCTCCTCTAGTTTGGATTTGATAGAGAATATTTGTCAAAAGGCTGAAAAAAAAAATTGGTCATTTTCATGTTCATGATTTGTTATCTTCTAAAGGTAAAACTCGCTGGTACACAGTCACAAACAGCAGGTTGAACCCTATCAGGTGAAATGGCTCTTCAGTGAACGCAATGGCTGCTGAAGCCACTTGTGTTGTTTGAGGCACAGTCTCAGAGAAGCATGTGTTTCACTTACTTGCCGGCTGCGTATACCTCCGCTGTATCGAACAGATTCACTCCATTCTCGTAAGCGATGGTCATTAACTGCTCAGCCACCTGACAAACACAAAGTGTAAATGACTCGTGAAATGCCGAATGTGAAAATATCCCACTATGTCACACACGGTCTCATTACGCTGCCATTAACAGTGAAGATGCCTGTGGTAAAAATGGATAACAGCTCAGCACTCTGCAAATGTTCCTATTTCTTCACCACGTCTCGGATTTTAAACAAATCTGGTAATATTCAATGGACACAGTGATCCCTGTTAATTTCCCTTAGATACTTGAGATGCCCAGAAAATATACAGTCAATTCACTTTATTCTGTGAAGCACTTTGAGACGTCTCGAAGACGTGATAAGGCGCTATATCAAATACAAGGATTATTATTTTTTATTATTTGTTTCCTCTATTGAGAGGGTGTGGTCTTGGTTGACACCAGTGATGATTGATTATCACATCACAGGTCACATTCTCCAGCTCAATGCCGGTCGGTGTGGCTGGTTTAGATGTCGTTTTGCCAGCACTTTTCTCTCTTTGGTTCGTAACTGAAAACTGCTCATTAGTGTAGCAGAATCATAAAGAATGAGGTGCACAAAGCTTAGAACCGCGACACATTCAGACCAAACGATCTGCAGAAGCAAATTGTTTTGAAGCAGCACAAATTGCAAAACGAAGGTCAGGCCAACATTACGTGACGTTGAGTCAGTTCTTTGAAAATCTTTAAATAGAGTCATGGGACTAAGTGAAGTGTTCCCTTACCTCATCAGTGATCTGACCTCCAAAAGTCACCCAGGTCCCTGCAAAGCAACGGAATTTCCATGAGAATCCCGCAAATACCAGTTATCACTGTGCGAGACGCATTTTAGCAACAAAGTGGGGCAATCTGAAATAAAAACAGAAGTGGCTGGGAACTCTCACTCAGCAGGTCAGGCAGCATCTATGGAGAGAGGACAGTGAGTTAACGTTTCGGGTCGACGACCTTTCCTCAGAACTCTGTCGTTTGAGTTCGATGGCCGACAGTGGGATTTCCACACTTTACTGCAGCACTTTCTCTCGTTGCATTAGAAGAAAAGATAACGAAACAATTATATATTTTTTCAAGAAACAAATCGATTCTCAGCACGACTCAGTGGAAGGCATTCAACTGTGTTATAATAATATATAATAATAATAATCCTTGCATTTGATATAGCGCTTTTCACGTCGGGAGGACGTCCCAAAGCGCTTCTAGCGTTCTGGACTGATCGCCAGAAGTGTTCTGGACTGATCGCCATCAAGCCTGCACATTTCAATGCCCTGGAACAAACTGGTCTTGTACCAGCCTTGCTCATTTGAATGGGTTCATCCCTCATCATTTTTAATGGAGCGGGGATGAAGTGAAGTTCCAAGTTGCTGAGAGTGGTACTTTATTTCCAACAAAAGTGCATTGCAATTCGCAGTAAAATACACAGTGAAATCACTCAAAGGGGGCCATCTAAGCTGCGCGCATTCAGACATCCACGTGTAAAAAAAGCGGTTTATGATGTGCTGTTTATCACTTCACACACCACATTACATCCCATAATAGCAGGGTTTGTGTTGAAACGCAATGCCCTTTTAGAGACGGAACATACACGACGAAGACGTGTGCTTCGGTGATGACCTGCTGGTTTATGAACCTCACACCGTGGGACAGAAATAAGTTAAACAAGACATCGCTATATCTATAACATGGGATCCCACAAGGCACCAATGCATTGAAATATACCACAGGATTTCACACTGGCACCAAATGGATTGTGGACCACCTGATCCCCATCACATTTTTCTAATCCTTCTATTCATCCTTTGTTTCTCCCACAAAATATACAGTCGATCCACTTCACGGTATATTCTGTGAAGCGCTTTGAGAGGTCGCGAAGGCGTAATAAGGCGCTATGCAAATGCAAGGATTATTATTATTATGACTCCTGTGTAATTTCCATCCAACACAAACCAGAAACAAGAGGGAGATGAAATCATTATACCCAGTGGGTAATGAAGGACTGGAACAGGTTGCCAGGAAGGATTGGGTTGAGGCCATTTGAACACATGGACTCATTTAAAAAAACAACAGCCAAACTGGAGCATTACCAGTGAAGTCGCTGAGATAATTAATCTGCTAAAATTTGCTCTGCGCAAACTGGCTGCTGGGTTCGCCAACAAATATAAAGTCACTACACTTTACAGTGACAGCTTGATGCTGTGATGAGAAGCAGGGAAGGTCGGTACTCTGGAAGAATGAGAGATGAGATTCATTCAAAGCAATCTTGCAATCTCAGTTGGATTCACCTACAATTTTAGTTGTTTGGCGGATCACTTTCCGGGGATAATAATTGCCTCAAACGGATCCCGGAGCCGTGCCAGGGAGAGGGGGGGGGGGGAAGGTGACCAAAGGCGCGGTCGAAAAGAAAGGTCTTCAGCTGAGACCTGAAAATGGGAATGGGAAGGGAGTGAAGAAGGGAGTTCCAGAGCCTCGGGGCGTAGTGGCTGAAGGCACGGCCACCGAGGGTGGAGCGGAGGACTCGGGGGACAAGCAGGAGGCCAGACCCGGAGGAACGAAGGCAACGGGTACTGTGCTGAGGAGAGAGGAGGTCAGAGAGGTCGGGTAAATACACAGTAAATCCACTTTACAATACATCCAGGGGAGCACTTTGAGACTGCTCAACAAGTGATAAGGCGCTTTATCAAACGCAAGGATTATTATTATTTATTATAAGTGGACTCTGGAAGGTGAAACTCCAGCTCCTCTCAACTGAAATACAGTCAGTGACCCTTAAAGAGATGCCAGCAGCTGAAATAACCAGGGATACAGATAATTAAACTGCTTCTATGTTGTAAACCACAAAAAAATACTGAGTCAGTCTCGAAAGGAATGATCTTTTATGTTTTAATTGATGGCTAGCATTGTTCAATGTCTCGTCTCTCTCCACAATCGATGCCGAAACAATGTGGAAGTGAACACAACACCTACATCTCAGCACCGGCCTCCTCCGCACTGGTGCCTCGTGAGACCAACCAACTTGTGAGCACAGATTGGGGCCAAAGTGAAAGTGGAGTTGTGTGGAGTAACTGCTTGGAGTGAGTTAAGCTTCTCAGAAAGCTGATTATTTGAGCTGTAAGCGCAGACAGAGCATGAAGGAATCAACATAGTCTGGCTTTAAAGATTCAGCATCTGTCAAATGCCTTTGAAGTCTGTTAGGTAAGGATGTCTATTTCAGGGAGGGAGAGAGTCACACTTTGCTTTGCTCCCATCTCTGTGAATGTTTTACTGATTCCCACTGACCTACTTAATAGCAAGAGATTAGGAGACACATCTAATGAGTGAAGATTAGGTTTGAGCTTTTCAGAGACTGTTTGTGGGAGACAGAGGCTCTAAATTCTGTAGCTAGAGCAAGGCCATATATTTAAATAAAAACAATAATAATTTGGCCACTCAATCCACGACTATTTGTGGGACGCTGCTGTGCGTAATTGGCTGCCGCGTTTCGCCCACAAAACACACAGTCAATGTAAACTCACCTGATGTATTTCTGGTGACAATCTTTACTAGATGTTGGGTGGTAGAGATTTAAAGGAGTGAAGCAAAAGGGCAGGGATTTGGGATTAAACAATCTGGCAAGATCTAAAAAGCTAGTGGAACAGGCTTGATCGGCTGAATGGCCTCCTCCTGTTCTTGTTTTCCTCCAGTAAGTGACCTTGTCTGGCTCATCAATATCAGAGACTTGGACATGTTCTCAATGGTTCATCAAACTGTTAAGGTGGTCCTTGCTTGCGAAGCATTTTGAAGTGGCAAGTTCCCATTTTTTCAAAAGAAAGAATTATTTGATTTCGAAGCTGGAGGCAATTCAAAGAATAATTTATTACCCCTGATTTGACACATTCACAAGCAAGGGCAACATTGCCTTGTGTTAAATTAAAACCAGTTCTGAAAGATTTAGATCCTTTTCCAGGCTTTTATTCTAATACTTTCAATGTCGTCAATAACTTTCTGTCTAAAGAGATGAATGAAGTCTTACAGCTGATGTCAAAGATATCTGACTTATTGGCAATACGCTGATATTAAATAATCACTTGTCCGTGATATGATTTTATAATCTGATTTAGACTCTGGTGAAGGTCTCTTGAATGTGAGAATTCACTGCAGGAGGCTATTGATGATATGGATTGCATCTCTTTCGCATGGCGTTTAAGGCAAATAATATCAGTCAAAACTTGCACCTAAAGTATTTGAAAAGAGTAGGTAGACTTCAAAAAAATCACGGATGGCATTCTAACCCCAAGTTCCTACTGCCCAATGTGCAACCTATTGGGGGGTGGGGGTGCGTGAAGGTTGTTCTTATAAAATAATTCACGTATTCCATTGCAGGGCCAGATGATAAACAATGAGTCAATGTGTAGTGGTCCACCCAAGATTGATTCAGATGAAGCACTTATATCAGTAGATCCTGTGAAGCACTTTGACGTGTCTCGATGACATGATAAGGCGCTATGTCAAATGCAAGGGTTATTATTATTATTACTACAATCTCCTGCCTCCCCTTCCCCAGTGCAAGTTTGTTTTCTTCACCTTCAAGTCTAAGACTGGAAACAGTTTCTGTGGAGTGTACTGGAGTCTCTGAGCCTTGGCTTCATATCAGTGGATGGACATCAGAGACAAATAAGTAATAGTAAATACAACAAGAAATGGTCTTTCTACCCATGGAATTGTTTGCTGTAACTTGGCTAGTTATAAGTTTTGTCCATCACCCACCCACCCTCCCTCCCTTCTTCAATCTCTTGAGTTAATATTTAGCTACAATCTTTTGAGCGAAGGGTCGGTTACATGTTTCCATCCTCTAAAGTAATACAGCAAAACTCAAGAATATCCATCAACTCTCCTGACCCATGTTTGGTTCCTTTCCACGGAATAAGATTATGTCGACTCAGCTTATCACGATCTGTCATGTTTCATTTTGTTATGGCTGAGATGCAATCTTTGGATTGTATTAAATGTTCAATGGAGTGTATTAGATACAGCTTAAAGTCAAACCAGATGGGCCCCAGAAAAAGGGCTGACCAACAAGTTGGTTAAAAACTGTGGACTGTGGAGTCCTGTAGCACAATACAATCTTCCACAGTCAAAAGAGCTCACAATTTCGACGACTTATGCTGAGTTAGCAGCTAAGCAAACACATCTGCTTAGGTTGAACATAAGAACATAAGAATTAGGAGCAGGAATAGGCAGGAATATTCCGTTGCATTTTTTTAATGTCATCCTCGGTGTTTACTCTCCCTCCTAGTATAGTGTCATCCGCGAATTTGGATATATTAAGTTCAATGTCCTTATCTAGATCGTTGATGTAGATTGTAAATAGTTGAGGCCCAAACACTGATCCTTGTGACACTCCACTAGTCACATCCCGCCAATCTGACAAGGACCCGTTTATCCTTACACCTTGTTTTCGTCCCGTTAGCCATTCTTCAATCCATGCTAATATATTCCCCTTAATTCCATGGGCCCTAATCTTGTGGATCAACCTTTTATGCGGCACCGTATCAAATGCCTTTTGGAAATCTAAATACTCTACATCCACTGATTCCCCCCTATCTAATCTAATCTACTTGATATATCCTCAGAAAAATCTAAAAGATTTGTTAAAGCAATGTTAACTCTGCCTAATCATATTGTGATCCTCTAAGTATCCCACTACGACATCTTTAATTAAGGATTCTAGAATTTTCCCTACCACCGATGTCAGACTAACTGGTCTATAGTTCCCCATTTTCTCTCTCCCACCCTCTTAAATAGTGGTGTGACGTTTGCGACCTTCCAATCAATGGGAACCGTTCCAGAATCCAAAGAATTTTGGAAGATCAGACACAAAGCCTCCACTATCTCATGAGCAACCTCTTTTAAAACCCTAGGATGCAGACCATCAGGTCCAGGGGACTTGTCACTTTTTAATGCCAACAATTTCCCTAACACCAATCCTTTGCTAATGTAAATTTCCCCTAAGTTGCTCCCTAACATTAGGTTCATCTCTATTTCTGGTAAACTTCTTGTGTCTTCTAGCGTGAAGACAGAAGCAAAGTATTTATTTAGGGACTCTGCCATATCCTTATCCCCCATTATAATTCCTCCTGTCTCTGCCTGTAATGGACTCACGTTTACTTTTGCAAGCCTATTCCTCTTAATGTATTTATAAAAACTCTTACAATCTGTCTTAATGTTCCTAGCGAGTTTGCCCTCATAATCCATTTTCTCACTGTTAATGAGCTTTTTGGTTTTACTTTGTTGGTCCCTAAAACACTGCCAGTCCTCAAGTTTGCTACTCTTTTTGACAGTTTTATAGGCCTTTTCTTTTAGTTTTATACTTTCTCTAACTGCTCTAGTTAGCCACGGATGAACTGCTTTCCCTGTGGTGCTCTTATTCCTCAAGGGAATATGTGACCACTGAGAATTACGCACTACATCTTTAAACATTTGCCATTGTTGGTCTATTGTCATATCCATTAATCTGATTCCCCAGTCTATTTTAGCTAATTCTTCCCTCATACCTGCAAAGTTAGCTTTATTTAAGTTTAAGACCCTTGCTTCAGATTTGACTACATTGATTTGATTTGCCTCCTTAACGCAGTGTTTACGACAGATTGGCCACTCCATTGAAAGAAATACCACAGCTGGAGATTGCCGAAGATTTATTATAAACACTTCAGCAAACAGATGCAAACGTTCCAGTGGCTGATCAGGCAAAATCATCCGGAGCCTCCGAGTCAGGAACAGGCGGCTGGCTGCCATGTAGCCACAGGGTCTTCTGAGAGTTGTACTCGGTGCAAAAGAAGCTGATGTTTTCAAAAGGAACTAGATTACCGTTTGGAATTTGACAAGCATAAGCCAATGTCACCACTTTCATTTTAATGGCCAGGTAATTGAGTCTAATATGCCAACTTTTTTTTAATATAATGGTGCCTTAAGGAGAGGAAAGGGAATTAAGAATGTAGAGTGAGGTGTAAATGGTATGCGCGCTGTGTACCCAGTGGGTGGCTGATGTTATTTTGGAATTTTTCGTTTGTTTCCGATCCATGATTCTTAAAGACTTCTCGATTTTGAAGTTAAGCCACAAATTAGGTAGAACACTTTATGGCTTAACTTCTAATTCCAATCTGAATCTTGTGTTCTCTTCATGATGTCAGCTGGTGGAAGGTTTAGATAAGTGGATTCAATGATTTAAACCACTATATTGTTACCCAAATTGTGTCCACAATAAAAGCAGAAAGTGCCCAAAGCTCAGCTTTTTATATGATGTCAAGGATCACATTCTGCCCACAAAATATACAGTCACAACACTTTACAGTTAATTCTGTGAAGCGCTTTGAGATGCCTCGAAGACATGATAAGGCACAGTATCAAATGCAAGGATTACTATTATTATCAGCATCACATATGTAAGGAACTTTGTGACAGAAGTTGCAAACTGGAGTATTTAGATCTTTGAAAGGAACTTATTAATATTTAGTTACAATTTAATTAGCAAATACACTGCCAAATTTTGTGTTTGGACGATGATACAAAAGTAATATTAAGTGTAAATCAACATACGTCAGATTTTAATGTTCGTTTTAAAAATATCCTCCAGCAGGTTCTTTACTTACCAAGACCCAAGCATGAAACTCGAAGTCCAGATTTTCCGAGATTCCTGTAAATGAAGAGCACAAGTTTAGGGACATGAATTTGTACAGAGGCTAAACAAAATAATCTCAAAAATCAATAGAAAGTCTTGGTACAAGAGTTATTAAATTTCAAAATCAGTCCCGAGAGCTGGGGCGAAATGGATGAGTGTAAAAGGAACCGATCCTTCAGTTCATTCACTTCAATATACTGTAACTGGCGGACTTCACTGTAGGCCAAGCCTACTTCAATAGGTCATTGGCAATGAATGGACTTGTACTGCGTGATTCTCAAGACGTTTGTCCACCGTCACCTTAAAGTTATTTTACTCCTCCAAGGAATCTCAGATGAAAGTTTAATGAGAATGGGAAGGTCACACCCGGCTGGAACTTAAGAGAAATATACTTGAGAGTTTCATTATAGTACAAGCGCTCAAGGCAGAACATATTTCCAAATACCTTACCGTCAGCAAGCTCTTTCAAGCCATTTTTTACCTTTAATAAATGTGTAATTTGACTTTCTATTACGCACGTGCTATCCATTTTAGTTACAACTGAACTATTAGTGCCATACGGGGGTGGGGGAAAGAATCTTTTACAAATTACTACTCATTCATAACTCAGGGCAAGTGTAAAGCACCTAGTTCATCAAATGGTCCTGACTGCAGCATTCAAACATTTATTAGGTGCTGAGCCCACAGCTCGTATAAGGAGAGCTCAAATTTCAATGGAAAGGTATCGAAGTAACAATAATTAATTTCAAGCAACTTTGCAGTCGGTAAAATACAGATTTACTTTCATAAAAATGTAACAGTGCAGAGGTACTCATGCCTTCAACTAACAGCACATTCAACAGTAACACATTCCACTACACGTGTGCAATTGAACTAGTCATTCCTATGGTACAACTCTTTAATGTGAGTTGGAATTTGTAGTGTATCCTGACATAATCAGTGCAAGGAACGAATTATGAGATGTCATAAATTTCACCTCTCTCTCTGTGTCTGATGGTTCCAATGATCTAGCCTTGCACCAAGTTATCTTCTGGCCAATGAGTCGGGGATGACAATAAATCTTACTGTTTCCCCCAGCAGATATTGGATCAATGATTTCTGCCTCATTCATCCCAAACACAGTGTATGTGCACATACCTGAATGAAAATTGGCCCAGAGACAGACACAGAAGGGAAAGTTTTACAGCACCCAGACACAAGAACAAAGGACATGATCTGCGTGTTTTGAGCAGTTGCCTTCAATCGTGATCTGAATTGTTAGCTTAGACCAGTTGCTATGGAGCTGAGACATAGAGTCTGAATTTTATTTTAGACAGATCCACTTATATTCCTCAATGTAAGATGACACATCCTTATTTCTACACAAGCACGGACACAACGAATATGTCTTTGTATTATAGCACAAGCTTCTTCAAGGAGAGATGCAATAATGGAAAGTTCTCACATACTATTTGACAATTTACCACAAACAGACTTACTATCTACAGAAATAGCAGTTGCTCAAATTGCCTCAATTTCTCACTTCCTTTTTTCATTGCTCAATGTTACAAAGCACAACTGAAGCAGGGCAGGCAGTGGGCAACAATAGTTTAGTGCCTGTTATTTAAGTCACACTTGATTTGAAACTAGGGCATTCAAATGCTTTAAATCCAAATTCAAGTTCATTTCATTCGAGGTTCTGGGGAAGTGGATGTATAAATTTCATTTATTTTGATAGTGCTGGCAATGGTTTTTTTTCTCTCCCTATCTCAGTACCACTTCATCATCCCTCAGTGCTCTCTGCATCTAATTTAATTTAAAAAGAAAGAAGACAGAGTCGTTTACGATTTCATCAAGTTTGCTGTGCGGTGACCAGAAAAAAAAATCAATGCAATAAAGCAGAACCACAAAAAATATCTGCAATATAATTGAAAAGAGTTACTGCTTCCTGATGACATTATGGGAGGTATTTTGACGTGCTGCTGATTGGATAATGTAAAGTAGTCCACTGTGCAAAATTAACCATTTTTTCCCCAAAGGCGGGTCTATTAATTGCTTGTTAAAGTACGTTCACTATCACTTGGCAATCATGTCCAGTGCTTTTATGATTAGAGGAACCCAACATCTAATGCAATGATATAAAGCATTTGTGCAATGGGCGGGGTCCTCATCTCAATCTTTGTTTGTAAATGATAATTGTTTAACACTTCATGTAATTCGGTCTGTATCACGTTAATTATTCAAAGGAAGAATTGAAGCAGTATAAATGTAACACCCAAAGCTCCATTCCTTACATATCCTCTCGCAGTTCTTCTCTCCTTTTCCTATCTGCCATTCCAGATGGAATAGACTCCCAGCTACAGCTTTTAACAGCGCTTTTAAGTACCATCTTTAAGGAAAGACATTGTTTGCACACCGAGTTAGCAGCAGGATTATACATTATAAAGGCAACCTCAGATCACTCGCTGAACAATGCCAAATTGTTGAGGCCTCGCAATATCATCAAGAGAGAATCAGTCAAGGGTAAAAAATGTAACACATAATAAAATGTAATAAGCTTGAACCCTAGCTCAGACAAGTGCAGTCTTGTAGCTCAGTGGTTAGAGCACTCGCCTCGCAAGTGAGAGGACCTGGGTTCGATTCCCGGGCGGGACGAAACGTTGGGCAAGTTTCCTTACTCCACACGCCTCTGTTTATCAGCAGTACGTAGGAACCCGGTTATCAGTTGATTGACGAATCGCTTTTCCAGGGATAATAATCCCTTCCAAAAAAAAATAAAAGCAGGAAAGGGGAGACTGCAAAAAAGTGAAACCATTTTAATAATTTGGTCACTCAATCCACGATTGTTTGTGGGACTTTGCTGTGCGAAAGTTGGCTGCTGAGTTTCACCCCCAAAAATACACACAGTCACACCATTTTACAGTATATCCCGTGAAGCATTTTTAGAGAGACCTCAACAATGTTTTAAAACACTTTATCAAATGCAAGGATTAATTTTTATTATTATTCTAACATAAGCCGGCAATATTCATTGGCTTGGCTCACACGTAACAAATGGCTACAGATTACCAGTACCTATTGAACCACAGATGAGTCAGTTAGAGGAGGAGGTGGTGGGGGGAGGGGAAGGCAGCGTAACAAAAGAAATAATAACTTTATTCTAACATTTCATGAGGTTTGATGAGAATACATTTACTGGGGATTGTCACGTTGTGTTGCCAAGGTCCCAGTTACCAACAAGGTGACAAGCAATTCACAACCAAGGTCAATAGATATCCTGGCAACGAGAGAATAGTCCATTGTACATCTTCAAATCCATTATATTCAAACCACAAAACAGTTTTAGTCTGTTCTTCTGTGAGACCCGGCGTTCTTTGCAAATTCAACGGGAATAACCTTGCCTGCAAGCACATTGCAAAGCTTTTTCTTACTTTCCTTTTTTGCTCGTGATAAAAACTTTCGGATTCTTTTTTTTGAAAAAAATATGATTTTATCATCAAAGCAATGCAATGCTTACACAAGACACCCAGCATCTTGGGACGTCCTCCTGACGTGAAAGGCATTACACATGTAATTTTGCATTGTGTTGTATCGTAAAGCGTCAGGGCTATCTGACAAACTGTTCCTCAATGCCATTAATACGCTAATAGCAATCCTTGCATTTGGTATACCTTCTTTCACATCAGGTGGATGTCTCAAAGCGCTTCACCAGATTTACTGTACCGTGTTACTATAAAGCCGGGCGATTGCGTGTATTTTGTAGACAAAACGAAACCAGGCAGACAACATGCACGCAGCTTAAATCTGAGGCTGAAACATGTTGACAGGAACGATTACATTGGAGAGGAGAGCAGCACTGAACAAAAGTAAGTGGGAGAGGGGGGGGAGGGGGGGAATGGAAATATTTATTAATTTTTTTGATCAGCAAAATCCTCTCGAGTGCAATGATGATGATATACAACAAAAGCCCAATTCCAACAAAGAGCTGAATTGCAACATTGCAAGACTCATCTGTTCACTGATGATTCCAGTGCATGTTTCAGCATGTTCAGCATCGAGGCTGACCCGCGCTTTAATCAGCATTGCATCTTCTTATCCAGCACAAAACATTGGGAACATTTAATAGCAGCAGTAAAAACAACAACAACAACAACAACTTGGATTTATATAACACCCTCCACACCGGACGGCGTCTCAGAGCGCTTTACAGTAACGGATCCTGGGACCGAGCCGGGGGGAAGGTGACCAAAGGCGCGGTCGAAAAGAGAGGTCTTCAGCAGAGACCTGAAAATGGGAAGGGAGGGAGCGAGGTAAAGGGAGAGAGGAAGGGAGTTCCAGAGCCTCGGGGCATAGTGGCTGAAGGCACGGCCGCCGAGGGTGGAGCGGAGGACTCGGGGGACGAGGAGGAGGCCAGACCCGGAGGAACGAAGGCAACGGGTATTGTGCTGAGGAGAGAGGAGGTCAGAGAGGTCGGGGGGTGCAGAGGAGTGCAGGGACTTGAATACGAGGGTGAGGATCTTGAAATCAAAAAAAGGCACAGTATTACTAACTTCAGGTTTTGTTACTTTTTTAGAAAAATAAGTTTTTTATTTTCTAAATCTTACTTTAAATCTTGTTTACACTGCTGGGCACAACTGGTGGCCGCGTTTCGCCCACAAAATATACAGTCACTTCACTTTACAGTATAACCTGTGAAGCGCTTTGAGACGTCTAGAAGACATGATAAGGCGCTATATCAAATGCAAGGATTATTATTATTGATCCAATTTGTTTCGGTCACAACAGTAATCCTCACCAAAGGGTCCTGATGATGAGAGCAAAAGCAACTCTTTCTTTATCTTTCTTTTACAAGGCCTCCCACTCCTCATCCCCCCCCACAGGAATTCTATTTACAAGAGCAACATTCACTAATGCTGGAAAGTGAAGGGGAAAGTGATCAAATAGGAAGTTAACAATACGTTATTGATCAGTCGTCTTGAAAGTGACGTCATTGTCTGTCTGTTGTCTTCCAATGGCTCCCAGATGGCTAGTGATGGAGATTAATTGAATTAACCAAACTTTCACACAATGAGTGCTCGAAAAACACTTTGGCTCCAATCAGCAATAAAGCGACTCCTGCTTTGTGACTACGCAAAAAAAATGTACCGACAAGTTTCAGAGTTTTTGAAAGAAAATAGGAAAAGTTCAGGATTAGGCTGCAGCTCAAAGGCTGAACACAATCCTGGAAACAGCCACAAGGAGTATGATGAACTCCTACTCCAGAGCTTAGCCCAGGCTTGTTAACCTGTATGAAAGAGGGACTGGTTTGAGAGAAGGGAATGCTCAGGGTACATGTGACAATTTGCTTGCGGTTCCTGTTGAAGTTTTACAGAGACAGTTACACACTGGTCTTTTAATTGGAATAAGATAACTCACTGTCTTTGGTGTTAAGCTACGAGAAAGCTTATTTCAGTAAGAGAGACATTCCTGTTTTGAATGCATTCTTTCCGAGTTTTATGTGCAATTTTATATGTGAGAGTTAATTAGTCTGGTTGAAAGACCAAGCCATTTGCAACTTTGGAACTTAGATCTGACACTGTATGTCAAGGCCAGGTTACATAAATCACACCCAGGAAAAGATTGGTCAAATTATTAACATTTGAGGTCCAAGCATTTTGACCTGAAGCTCCTTCTAAAGGGTGACCAAAAAAGTCACGATACCATTACAATGTCTAATAAGTCTTAAAGATTTCTTTTAGTTAATAAGGTAGTTATCATGACTTTTTGGTCATCCTGTATTTGAAGATCTGCCATTTATTTCGCCCACAAAATATACAGTCAATTCACTTTATATTCTTCTGCGAAGTGCTTTGGGACGTCTCAAAGACATGATAAGGCACTATATCAAACGCAAGGACTATTATCATCATTATTATTTTTTTTTAATCTTTAGCCACTTTGGGCTGTTCCCTTAGCTCCAAGGGTTGCTGTTTGAAGGGCTGGTTTTGTCAAGGGATGGATTATGCGGGTTTTTCATTAATGAGAGATTCCTGAGTTGCGAAGCAGGCTCACCATTCCTCACTGCACAGGGAGCCCCACGTGAATCATTCCCAGGCATAACCATAAACAGGTTGAACTACATTTCTAATTTTAATTTGCTGATTCCTCAAATTGTGCTGTTACAGGAGCTGGGTTTTGTATGTAGGGCAGGATGGGTTCTGGGCATGTGGCAAACGCCAGAAACTAAGGGGGGAGAACAGTCATCCAGAGAGAGAAATGTGCTTAAGAAAAGCTTTTGACTGAATCGGTTTTGTTGGGGGGGGGGTGGTTTGTGGCCAAACTATTTCCTCCTCTGGTGTTGTGAGGATTGATGTTGATCCCAATTAAAATATTATATTTTTATTTGCTTCACAGAGGTCATTTCCGTGAAATCCGTGCATAAAAACACCACAAACATCAGCACTGCATCTTTTGTCTACACTCATGTGGCCCATATTTTGCCCACAAAATATACAGTGACTACACTTTACAGTATATTCTGTGAAGCGCTTTGAGACGTCTTGAAGGCGTGATAAGGCGCTGTATCAAATGCAAGGATTATTATTATATGAATACCACCACTGGGGGGTTGAAAGTTTTACATTGAAGCCTTTTGCTTTCAAAACTTTCACGGGAACATGTTGTCACGGACACAAGATTTGGGATGATGTGTGAATTCTTCTGTACAAGATGCTATTGGGGATAATTTCATTTCATTACATTTCTGAGCATCCAGGATGTTGCAAATTCTTATTGCACCAATTCAAATTATTGAACAAATGGCTGAATCTAAAATTGCTTTGGTTAGAAACCCAGATATGCCTTGATAGTGAGGCACCCATTAAAAAAGGGTGGAATCAACTTGACTGTTTCTTTCTGTCTCTTTTCCAAGCACCAGCTGTTTTGAAGGTTCAGGAGATGAAGGACCAGGTTAAGGTTTAGGAACATAGGAACAGAAGGAGGCCATTTAGCCCTTTGAGCCTATTCCATTTAAATATATCATGGCTGATCTGTAGCTCAACTAATCTTTCAATTCCAATTTCCTGCTTCTTCCCCATATCCCTTAATATTAGTGTACTCACTGTTGGCAAAAGTTCATTTGTTTAAAAAACAAAATTCAGACAAAACTTGTTTACATGAGGATTGGCAAATATGATAACACAGTATTGAAAACAATCTCTACGGCACTGGCAAAGGCTGTAAATATAAATGGCAGAATATACGGACATGGATAAATTTGAAAGAACATCACAGATTAGGATGGTCTATCCCAAGAAGCTTGAATGACTTTAAAATCAATTTAATAACGTCTTTCCATTTGTACCATCATCCCAGGCTGTGCTTGCGAATTAAGATCAACTCCCAGTGAATTATGATACTGTACTTGATTCCAATTATGCACGTTATTCTTAAACAATCTGAGATATGCAGATTGACAAGAAATCATTCTTGCAAGTGCAAATCATCCTTGCATTTTGATATTGTACCTTTAAGACGTCTCAAAATGCTTCACAGGATTTGCTGTAATGTGAAGTGACTGTGTGTTTTTGTAGGCAAATGTGACAGCCAATTTGCGCACAGCAGTGTCCCACAAACGATTGTGGATTGAGTGACCAAATTATGATTATTAGTTTTTTTGAAGGGATTATGACCACCAAAAGCGATCTGCCAATCGACTAACAACCAGGTTCCTACTTACTGCTAAATAAACAGAGGTGCGTGGAGTTAGGAAACTTGCCCAACGTTTTGCCTTGCCAAGGAATCAAGCCCAGGGCATCTCACTTGCAAGGTGAGTGCTCTAACCACTGAGCTACAGGACTAACCACTAATTAAATAATGGCAACCACTGGAAATTAACTGCATGACCTTTACTAATGGCTGAGACTTAACTTCTCAACTGCAAGAGGATAGTACAATGGAGAAAATGTCAATTCAGGTAAAATTAAGTAAGACGTAATTGCACTCAGCATTGCTCATCCCTCCTCATTTCAATCCTGGAAAAGGTTTTATCTCAAGATATAATTTGTTTGAATCGAAGTGCAAAACAGCCTCATGCTCTGTGCCATCATTTTCTGGAGTGCTTTGGATAATATATTAAGCCTTCGATCTCTGGCATCCTCATTTGGAACAATCGATGGTAAGATTGGTGTTTGGGTAAAATGGAAGCGAGCTGGCACTGAACAGCAGAAAAATGGGTTCGAATTCAAGATGAAACATTCTGTGCAACTTTAACGTTTAGTAGAATGATCGTAAGGCCAAAATCATAAGAAGTTTGAGGCTTGTGCACTGGGAAGGGAAATTGAATCCAAGAGACACTGGACTCATTTAAAAACCTGCTATGATGCTGTGATGGGGACAAGGTAAAGGCTGGGTGCTCTGGAGGGGTAAGATCGGATAAGCCAAAGGGCCTTCTTCATCCGTATCAATCTTGTGGTCCCATTATTCGTCACTTAGCAAATGACCGCATGGTGAAAAGTGTGCAAATGTTGAATTTTAGATAAGAGGAGGGTGGACACAGCACTTCATGGTGAAAAGGCTCACTGTAGGTTTATGCTTAATATCCATTTCTGTAAGGGGGCGATACCAGGCTGGAATGAGTGCAGAGTGAGAGAGAGAAAAAAAAATAGTTCCAACTATCTATGTTGGATCAACGGGATAAGCTCATTCATTGACAATTAAACCCCAGGCAGTTATATGGAGCAAATACGTGCTCATTGAAACAGGGATTGAAGCGAATGAAGTTTTTTTCCATTGAGATGCTCAACTGCACAGCATTCAAAGGACTTATTTCTCACAGTCCCTGAATATCACGCATGATCACGTATACGTTGGACAAAGTCTATCATCTTAATACAGTTTGATTGTTGACCGAGTTCACCAAGCTTAACTCAAATCTTGCCCTGGGCAAAAGGGTAATTTTATTTTACACAGAATTTAGTTGCAGTAAATGAGCCAATGGGTTTATTGCATTTCCCCCCCCACCCCACCCCCCCGGAAACAGTCATCTTTGCGAAAACAAATCTATTGCTACTTCACCGTAATGACCCCTGTTGATTATTGGCATCTGATTATGATACTTTATGTTAGTCAGTGGGGTCTCCTACCCTCTCCCCAACCCGCCGCCAATCTCTTCCCCCAGACATAGTCTTTCCACTGATCTTCACTTTGTGCTTCCTATTGCTGAGCCAGTTTCGCTTCAACGACCGTAGGTAATTCATTGTGTGAACTTTACAACTTTCGTCACATCACAAAGCATGTTAGGTCTGAAGTAACCTTCAGTAAAAGGCAAAGAACAAATAATAATAATAAAAATCCTTGCATTTGATACAGCGCCTCATCATGTCTTCGAGACATCTCAAAGCGTTTCACAGAATATGCTGTAAAGTGAATTGACTGTATATTTGTGGGTGAAACACAGCAGCCACTTGCACACAGCAGCGTCCCACAAACAGTCGTGGATTGAATAACCAAATTATTATTATTTTTTAAAATTTATTTATTGCTTTGAAAAGATTTTTACCCCCAGAAAAGCAATCCGCCAATCGAGTAATAACCAGTTTCTTACTTACTGCTAGGTCAACAGAGGCGTGTGGAGTAAGAGAACTTGCCCAACGTTTTGCCCTGCTTGGGAATCAAACCCAGGTCTCCTCGCTTCTCGCTTACTCTCACCACTAAGCTTCAGGACTCCAAAGGGATTAGTTGTTATCTGCTCTTATTATTAGCCTCTCCTTATCTGCAGTATTAGCTGTGCCGAAAATAATGGATATGGCCTTTTATTTTTCCGCAAAATGCAGGCCAACTTCTGGAATGAAACTGCTGACTGCAAATAAATATTTCTCTGGAGAAAAACTCTTCAGCCTCTTATTATTCATCTCAGGAAAATAGCATCCTCCCCAAGGGGGAAGTTAAATAAGGAATATTGAAAGGAGCTTGCTGCCGATTGCTCTTTTTAACCAGTCGATGATTAAAACCAATAGAGAATGCATCTCTTACGATTTTATTATGTCGCCATTATATAAAACATCTTGAATGCTGAAGAACTATTGTCTTATTAAATTGAATCCTCATTTAGAGGCAGTTTCATTTTAATTCGAATGGAATTAAATAAATAATAATCCTTGCATTTGATATAGTTCCTTATCACATCTTCGAGGCGACTCAAAGCACTTCACAGAATATACTTTAAAGTAAATTTACTGTATATGTTGTGGGTGAAAAGCGGCAGCCAATTGTGCAAGGCAGCGTCCCACAAACAAGTTGTAGATTGAGTGACCAAATTTTTTTTTATATGAAGAGATTATCACTCCCGGAAACGTGAACTGCCAATCGACTAACAATTGGAGTAAGGAAATTTGCCCAATGTTTCGCCCTCCCCGGGAATCGAACCCAGGTCTTCTCGCTTGTGAAGTGAATGCTCTAACCATTAAGCTTCAGGACTCCGGACTGTGCAGGGGGAATCAAGACAGTCTTCACTCCACTGTCACCCATTATACTTCTATTCCTAGTTAAGGTCAGTAATATTGTGACACTAACTCGCAATGAAGTTAAAACCATCCCATTTGTCATTTCAAGGAAATGTCATTCACCGGAATCCCGATCAGTGACTTGCTAAAAGCATCTGAAAATGCCGGCAATGAGCTATGGCCTGCGTGACCCAGTTTCACAAGATATGTGAGATGGAACGAATCATTCACTGCACAGCCTTCCAGATGGATCACTTAGTACTTCTGGCAATATCGAACAGAGATATTTTCTGGGAATCCATTTAATTTCTTTTGCCTTTCAATCCAGAAGGTCCCTGCGCTAATTTATCAGAGGTAAAGTGCTCTCGTGTCACTCACTCTGGTGAAACTTTAACAATCGTATTTCTCGCTCAACTCTATGGTGAGTGACTATCTGTCTGGTTATAGATTACACTTGGGGGCAGCCAGCTTGCGAGAGAGATCAGAGCCACATCAGGGAAGTAAATCCATTTGCTTAGCCTCACAACATTGCTCCGTTGAGCGTTGCCATTTACTCACTGTTCCTCTCCTCCAGCATACACTCGGGAGAGAGTTCCAGATTTCCATGACCCTTTGGCTGAAAAACTGCCTCCTAAATGGCCTCACTCTAATTTTATGGCCTCTTATTGTAGATTCATCCACCAGAGGCGATGGATCCCTTTATTATCTCAATCAGATCACTCATCAACCTTCTAAACTCAAGGGAATGGCGACCAAGTCTAATGCAACATGTGCTCATAATTTAACCCTTTAAGCCCTGGTACGAGTAAACCCCAAAGAGTCATTTCGGATATGCTAAAGCAGTCAGCTGAGTGTGGGTGAATGGGGCCTTTGCCCAGTCACTCGCTTGTTATTGGGATGTCTTCACATCACACCCAAGTTCAAATAGAAATATAATTATTTGCACATCATCATAAACTCGTGTGGGCTCCCCCTCATTGTGGATATTAATTTAAGAAATCACACGATTGCTCATTAATTATATGAAGCAATCTGTGGGATGCCACATATCAAAAGGAATCAGGGAATCTGAAGATCAACTTCCTTGGCTTCGCAGTAACTTGCTAATTCAGGGCACACACATCAGCAGTTAATGAGCAGTCACTCACTCGCTTTCTATAAATAATAATTTGATATAGTGCCTTATCAAGTCTTCAAGAATTCACAAAACGTTGGGAAAGTTTCCTTACTCTACACACCTCTGTTTACCTAGTAGTAAGTAGGAATCTGGTTGTTAGTCGATTGGCGGATTGCTTTTCTAGGGGGTTATAATCCCTTAAATAAAAAAATGTGGTCACTCAATTTACGACTGTTTGTGGGGTACTGCTGTGTGCGTTTCGCCTACAAAATACACACTCAATTCGCTTTACATTGTATCCTGTGAAGCGCTTTGAGACGTCTCGAAGACGTGATAAGGCGCCGTATCAAATGCCAGGATTATTATTTTATTATATTACATTGCGGGAGCAAATGGCCAAATTGTCTCTGTCAGTGCTGTAAAAGTCTACGATTCTGTGCTGTCTGCATATAGAATGGCAGGGAAAGAAGCGCAGATCTGTGCAAGTGTCCAATCAATCACAAGCTGTGCTCTCAGTGCAGCCAGTTACTTGCCTTTCCAATCTATCATGTTTTCCAACAAATTAATATTTTTCTCGGTCAGAGAAAGCGACAGGCGCATACATCGCCTTTAGCAATTTATTTTTTTTAATGAAAGAATAAAATTGACAAGGCAAAGATCTGCACTCACTGTGCAGACAAGCATTAAGTCCGTTGAGCATGGAGTTTTAAATCGCGTCTACTCTTAGCTGTCTCGTCAAGCGTGAACCATCTTCCTCGTGAACTCGCCTCAAACCAAAATTGTTTTGGTGCCGTTGCCACCATTCCTGAACGCGTGCTCCTTCAAAATAAAAAGAAATTTAAAAAGAATAATAATAATAATTTGGTCACTCGATCCACGAGTCTTTGTGGGACACTGCTGTGCGCAATTGGCTGCCTGTTCAGGTGGATGTCAAAGATCCCGTAACACAATTTGGGCCGAATGGCCTCCTTCTGTGCTGTGATATTCTACGATTCTATTCAGGATGTATTCCGACAAGTAATCGGCGAGGTATTAATAATAATAATCCTTGCATTTGATATAGCGCTTTTCGTGTTGGGAGGACGTCCCAAAGCGCTTCACAGAACACACTGTAAAGTGAATTGACTGTATATTTGTGGGCGAACGCGGCAGCCAATTGCGCACAGCAATGTCCCACAAACAGTCGTAGATTGAAAATGACCAATTTATTATTGTTTTGGGTTTTTGGAGGGATTATTATTAGGCTCTGTGTGGAGTAAGGAAACTTGCCCGAGGATTCGCCCCGTCTGGGATTGAACTCAGGTCTCTCACTTGCAAAGCGAGTGCTCTAACCACTGAGCTATAGGACTCCACATATTACAGAAGGTGTGTGGTGGAGAGGAACGAAAGGCTCCTTGCTGGTGATTCTCGTTCCTGGCCTGGCAGATCACTCAGTGTCAATCTCAGACTGACATTCACAGAACACTCGTTCCATCGCACTCTCATCTCATTTCAACTCAATTCCCTTCAGCGTTGAAGTGGTCATGCAGTTGACAGGTTCCCTTCCTCTTTGCAGTAGGAGACAATCTTGCAGAGTCAGTGGGACGTAACCAGGATAAAACGGAGTCTAAGCAAATATCCAAAATTGTTTTGGGCTGAAATGGTTCCAATTTTAACTATAAAAATTACAACTGGAGGCAACGGAGAATGATATTCAATGAATATTTTTCCGGACTTAACTTCCTTATTCTCAAAGAAATGAAGCGTTGCTTCCCATAAGGTGTAATGTCTACTTTAGATTTAAGATATTACTGACAACAACAACTTGGATTTGCATTTATATAATACCCTTTAGACCGGATGGCATCTCTGAACGCTTATATATTGCGCCCTTTACATAGAATAAGGTCTCAGAGCACAGTTGAAGAAATAAGTCTTGAAGTGGGGATGGAGGGGTCAAGTCACAGAGACTCCTGTAGAACTGGGAGCAAAATGGTGAAGAATTCGCCTATCAATGGTGGAGGAAGATCAGGTCAGTATTGTTTAGCTTCTTGAACCTCCTCATACATTGGACTTGCATTGGAAACATAGGGCAGGGGGGAGGGAGGAACTGAGTGGGAAAGGAAAACATATCAACTCACAGTTCACAACCAGGCCTTGGTCCTCCATATTCACTTGAACTCCAAGGCCAGAGTTGAAGTACCTAAAAGCAGCTGCTGTATGGCTGACGTGTTCAACACGATACATAAACCATTGGAGAATAAGCACATTAACCTCCTATAATGCTTAGCCATTGGTGCACAAAAGCTCAGCTAAACTAAGCCTCCTAGTTGCTATTTAAATTTGAATTAATTAGGAATTAAACATAATCTCCATTAAGGTTTTATTTCAGAGTGTGTTTCTTTCCCCTTCACATGGAGCTGAAGTTCAGAAAACTTTTTATTGATAAAAATGCAAAGGTGTAGTTTGTGGGGGGCGGGAGGGGGAGAGATTTACATTCTTGGAGCTTGTGAGAAAACCACCTTTAAACTTATCCATTTGAACTCTTAAAGATGCTCAGCAACATGTGGGTTTGAAAATAATAATAATAATCCTTGCATTTGATACAGCAACTTATCCATTCTTCGAGACGTCTCAAAGCGCTTCACAGAATAAAGTGTAAAGTGAATTGACTTTATATTTGTGGGCAAAACGCGGCAGCCAATTGCGTACAGCAGCGTCCCACAAACAGCCGTGGATTGAGTGACCAAATTATTAGAATGGTTTCACTTTTTTGCAGCCTCCCCTTCCTTCGTGCTTCAGGCACATACAGCAAGGATAGAGGTGCTCACAGCTACAATCACAAGATCAGTTCGGGTGAAGAAGCCCTTTGACCCATCTGATCTCATCACTCCAGAAACACCCACCCGAATGTCTCTTACCGCTGCGTTTTAAAATGAGTCCAGGGTCCTGCCTTCAGCCACACTTTCAGTCGATAATTACCCTCTAGGTCAAGAAAACATTCCTGGTATCAGTCCTGAAGTTGCCCTTTGCAACTTTATGGCAGTCAACCTCCCATCACCTGAGGACGGTTGAGCATTCCATATGATGGAGCGCCAATTAAATCCAGTGTCCACAAGCAACTAAACACAACAGGAACAAGTTCAGCCACGTAGTACATGTCTGTTTGGAACAACGAACACCCAAGTCACATTTTAGTTGTGTGCAATTAACACCTGCTTGTAAAACTCGGTTGAATTTTCAAGGCAAAAAGGGCATCAAAAAGTTTTGAGGTTGAAATTGATGGTCCTGCTTCATTGTCAATCTGATCCACAAATAAAGCTGGAATTTCAGCCCTCCCTCCCGAGAGCATATTTATTGGCAGAAGTGTTCAGCATCTCGACAGCTGCTGTCACGTTTGTTTTCCCCAATAAAAATCTCCATATTTATTGGAGCAGTGAAAGAAACGTGAATATATTCTGACCAGAAATTGAGCACATAAACAATATCAAAAGCCGGAGGTAACAAATCTTCCCAGTTACCCTCCTGTCAACTACCAAAACTGTAATACTACATCCAATAACACTGGGAAAACCTATTCTAAAGCCATTTTAAAGTCAATATCACATGATGCTAGGGAAGAATAAATTGAGCTGGTTGCCAATCTGACTGTCTACCAGCCAAAGGACAGAATTGTATTCAGTCTAATCTTTGTCACAAACACGAAAATGCTATCTGCAAAACCGTGAAACAAACAAGTTTACAAAACGAGAGTGAAAAAAATAAAATGTTGCCTTTCAGTCCGACTTAACGATGCAACCTTCATTCTTGTCGACACTCGGGCAGCCCCAAAATCTAATATCAAACGAAGGGCCCATTCTGAATGTGTCCCACAACAAATAGGAGATGCAGCTTTAATTGTAATAAGTGGTGCATGAAATGTACATCTCTAGGGTGAATTAGTACTGTCAGTTCACAACAGAATCTCTTCGTATAAAGCTCCATATGAATTGACAGACTGCACCAGTGTGCGTGTGTGGGTATGTGTTATTGTCAGAGAAGCTGACGGCAGATTCATCTTATATTGAATGCGAGTTCCTCACTTATCAAAGAGATTTGCGGGATTGGACAGTGGTGGGCTAACCTTTCAAAACTTCTTGCCAGCAAACTCCCTGCGGTTCCAATACGACTGGATCCATTAGTGGGGATTGTATAATAGATTCACTGCTTTATGATTTAACGTGGTTAAATTAATAGGACTCATAGAACCATAGAATATTACAGCACAGAAGGAGGCCATTCGGCCCATCGTGCCTGTGCCGGCTTTTTGAAAGAGCCACCCAATCAGTCCCACTCCTCTGCTCTTTCCCCATATTCTTGCAAATCTTTCCGTTTCAAGTACCTATCTAATTACTTTTGAAAGTTGTTATTGAATCGGTTTCCACCGCCCTTTCTTATGAAGACTACGCAGAAGGCACATTTTCACTAAGATGCTCTACACTTCTGAAGGTTATTTCAGGGCATGATGGATGCAGATTGCAGTTTCTTACTTCAATAACAGAAACTTTATTTTGTTAAAGTGCTTTTTTCTACAGTGTGAGGGTTACTGACCTGCCCGCTCCCCTGGCTCAGCGGGCGCTGGCCTGCTCCGTGTCCCCTGCCCTGCCCGCTCCACCATTGGCGGTTGGGCTTTCAGCCTTTCTGCCCACTATCTGGAACTCCATCCCAGAGCCCCTACATCCCACCTCCTCTGCCTGTTGCCTCCTTCAAGGCCCGTCTCTAGACCTTCCCGTTTGACTGTACCTTCGGTCACCCTCCCACTTCCATTCCTCTCGACTCCAACCCCCAGCTTGGGTGCAAATGCTTCACTGTCCAACACCTTGGGACGTCCTCCCGATGTGAAAGACTCTGTGCAAATGCAATTTGTTATTGTTGTTTCTTGGAAAATGAGGCTGTATAATAATAATAATAATAATAATAATCCTTGCATTTGATATAGCGCTTTTCACGTCGGGAGGACGTCCCAAAGCGCTTCACAGAACACACTGTAAAGTGAATTGACTGTATATTTGTGGGCGAACGCGGCAGCCAATTGCGCACAGCAATGTCCCACAAACAGTCGTGGATTGAAAATGACCAATTTATTATTGTTTTTTTGGTTTTTTGGAGGGATTATTATTAGGCGTGTGGAGTAAGGAAACTTGCCCAAGGTTTCTCCCTGCCTGGAATTGAACTCAGGTCTCTCGCTTGCAAAGCGAGTGCTCTAACCACTGAGCTACAGGACTCCACAAGGAGTATAAACAGGCTGGTGCTTGTTATAATAATAATTCTTGCATTTGATACAGTGCCTCATCACGTCTTCGAGACGTCTCACAGCGCTTTACAGGATATACTGCAAAGTGAATTGACTGTATACTTTGTGGGCGAAACGCGGCAGCCAATGGCGCACAGCAGCGTCTCACAAACAGCAGTGGATTGAGATCAAGAATTCCCACTTTGGCTGAGATTAAGGGATATGGGGATAAGGCGGGAGGTGGAGTTAGAATAGATCAGCCATGATATTATTGAATGGCGGGGCAGGCTAGAGGGGCCGAATGGCCTACTCCTGCTCCTGATTCGTATGTTCTTATGAGATTGATATACAGGGGAAGACTATCAGGTTTTTTTTGTTTGAAAAAAGGAAATATGTCTAAAAGAGTTAACATGGAATCTTGTGTGTGTGTGTAAATTGCAGTCTGATTGACTGGGAGCTAATGTAGATGGAATCAGTTTTGTGGCCAGCAGGGAACTGCTCTGATCTGTAGCTGTTCCCAAGGTGTTTATAGCTTTGTTAAATTGCTCTGAAAATATCTCCCCTCCTGAGACTGTTTGTTCAGATTGATCTGACCGCTCCCACGTCTGAGCAGGTAAACTAGATTTAAATTGACCTGACCCCAAGACCCTTTGTCTGCTGTGATACATTATAGGTTAATGAGAGCCTTTCTTCCAGTTGACTCAGTACAAAGACTGATTTTACTTATAGTGATGAATAAACAATCTGTTTTGGAATGAGCTGGCTGATATTTTGTGTTTCATGGCACAAGTCTAAGCAAAGAAGCTGGCTCACAATGGAGGGTGTAGACTGGTACCTGTGCACAACACACAATGTTCAATTCAAGCATTCAATTGCCAAATGCATAGTCGAGAACCATACTAACCAGATGCCTGGAATAACATAAATATATATTTATAAATAGAGGCACCGAGCACAAAAGCAAGGAATGTATGCTATAAACTTTTATAAATCACTGCTCAGGCCTCAGCTTTGAGACGTCTCAAAGATGTGAAAAGCGCTACATCAAATGCAAGGATTATTATTATCATTATATAGCTGGAGTATTGTGTCCAATTCTGGGCACCACACTTTACGAATGATGTCAAGGCATTGGAGAGGGTGCAGAGGAGATTTACTGGAATGATAGCAGCGGACACAGATTCAAGATAATTGGGAAAAGAACCAGAGGGGAGAGGAGGAGAATTTTTTTATGTAACAGTTGTTATGGTCTGGAATGCACTGCCTGAAAAGGGTGTTGGAAGCAGATTCAATGATAACTTTCGAAAAGAAATTGAATATTTAGTTGAAAAGAAAAAAATTGCAATGCTATGGGGCAAGAGCGGGGGAGTGGTGGGACTGATGGGATAGCTCTTCCAAAAAGCCGACACAGGCACATTGGGCAGAAATGGCCTCCTTCTGTGCTGTAGGAATTTTTGATTCTATGATTTTAACAATCCTTATTATAATCCATGCCTCTGATAGCAACGTCTTTCACTTTGGGAGGATGTCTCAAAGCGCTTCACGGGGATCTGCATATTTTGTAGACAAATCCCTTTATATTCCTCCAGCTGTAAGTGTAAGGCTTCCTGTGCAGTCCTCCAGTGATTCTGGCCATTTTCTGCTGCTCTGTTGGTGCTCAGTATTGGAGAGGCACCGGGTACCTAGAGTGGAGCAATGTAAGGAGGGGGCAGCGCTGTAACCACACTGCAAACTTTCCAAAGCTCTTGCAAGTGAAGCAGAGCTTTCACACACACACAGCCCAGCTATCCCAACGTCCAAACATGTTTAAACATTACTGTAAGGAGCTTGACATTCCGCTGGCATTTAAGAGCATTATATATCTTGGACGTCACCACACAGTAAACCTAAAGGCTCATATTGCTGTAAAGACAGTGGTTTCACTAGAACCAGTTCAAAGCCAAATCAAATGCAAGGAATATAAATCAGTGTTAAACCCTGAGGTGATCTTGCACAGTTCACCTCTCTCTGTCTCTCTGATCTGGTTCTTCTGAAGCTTCAGTTGTTGTAAATTGGATGTGCAAAATCTAATTAAACAATGTAAAGTGACTTAATGTTTGTAATAGGACTAAATTTAAATAAAGTGACAGGCGCCTCGACGAACACAATGCAAATGAGTTTGTTGCAGCTCCAATAAAGAAATCGCATTCAGCCAATAGATGCCAAGAGGAGAAAGCTGACACTAATCTACAATGCAATGACTCAACATACGAATGGTATAAGTAACTAGGGTCAGAGAAAACTACACCTTTTCAAAGTCCCGATTGCAAATTGAAATTCCCCCCTAGATACTGAGCAAGTACTGATTAGGGAAAATTATCCCTGACCAAAAATTATTGTTGTGGGCCGCCCACTGAATCCTCCTCTGTTAGAATGCAATCTGAAGTATTGCCCTAACATAGTAATTGTAATTGCGAGGAGTGTGTGGGTGTAGATACTATACTATACACCCTCACATTCTTCACCATCAATTTCATCTTTCCATTATTTTTAATGTGGAGAACTACACTCCAGATCATTTTGCAAAACTAACCAAGGCTCTGAAGCAAACAAGTTTAACATGTAAATTACCCAGGATCTGAGCAACACAAGCAGTGGGTTGGTTTCAGGCAAGTTTAGTTACAGGAACAGCTGGTTTTACAGCTTTGTCACCATTACTGAAAACTTCTGTTATGATGTTAATAATCCTTGCACTTGATATAGCACCTTATCACATCTTCAACACGTCTCAAAGCGCTTCACAGGATTATACTGTAAAGTGAGTTGACTGTATATTGCGTGCGGTTCGTGGGACACTGCTGTGTGTAACTGGCTGCTGTGTTTCCCCACAAAATAGACAGTCACTCTACATTAAAGACACAAAAAGAGCAGCAAAAATCTTCCTCTGATAGACAAGTTTCTTGATTATTTTGTCAGGTAGTCTTCTAACTGAACTCTTGTCATTAAACGTCATGTGGCAGGCTTGTTCCCCCAACCTCCCCCACCACACCCACACACGCACAGTGTTCATCAGCTTGCAGTCACACACAGCCCTCAAAAGTTCCAATTTATTCCAATATATTCTGAGCCAACCTTTGACCCATCCTGGGAAAACACAGGTGGTATTTTAACCGTCGCAGAGGAAACAGTTTTTTTAAAAAAACAGTATTCTAAACATTCATCTCAAGGAGATTAAAGGTGTGCCATAGAGTGGTGCAGAGCCTGTTAGGAGCTGGGAAATCTTGATCTGCTACAGACCAGATGGGACATTCACTGCAATGCTTTGGCACTGCAGGGCGCAACAAACTCCAAAGGTGCCAAGTAATTCTTGCTGAGAAACGCTGATCTTTATCTGTCTCTCCCTTCTCCACATATAATCTTCAACGACCAACTAAAAATCCATTTCAACAAGCAGTGAAACACCAGACGAGGCTCGTGAAGCAGAGGCCTCAAAGTGCTTCACAGGATATACTGTAAAGTGAATTAACTGTATATTTTGTGGGCGAAACTCAGCAACCAATTGTACACAGCAGCGTCCCACAACCGTCGTGGACTGAGTGACCAAATTATTATTATTTATTTTGAAGGGATTATTATCCATGGAAAAGCGATCCGCCATTTGTTTAACAACCAGATTCCTACTTACTGCTTGGTAAACAGAGCTGTGTTTGATAAGGAAACTTGCCCTGCGTGGGAATCGAACCCAGATCCTCTCGCTTGCCAGGCAAATGCTCTAACCACAAAGCTACAGTGACTCCACTCATATTCAGAAAGGAGGGAAAAAGAAAGAATATGTTTATAGAACTGTCACAATGCTTTGCAGAGTGGGAGGGAGATAACACTAACATCAGAAAGCTGTCGAGCATTGTGAAGCAGAGGAACTCCATATCCAGTAGAGACAGCTGAAGTGGTGATCCATAATAGAATAAGATGCATATAATTTGCACAGGGAATTAGCTCAATGCGCCTTCTCTTTCCTACATCAAAGTTCTTATATTCCCATTTCTGCTGCCGGGAAATGAACTAGGAAACCGGGAGATACTCTTAACAGACATCTCCTAACGCACAGTGAGGTTCCTTCATCTTTAGCCTCACAGTGGTGAATAATAACTGGACCTCTTCGAAGGTTAATGCATCTTGCTCTCGGGTAGGTGCTTGAAATTGAACATATGCTCTAAGTGAGGTCTGATCAGCAAACCACATCACTGTAGTCATTTAATTCAGATGAGTGCAACATGTTTCAAGGCAATGTTCAGTATCATAAATATACTGTAGCATTACTCTAGTCTAAGCCATTTCACTTTTTCCAGTTGATTTAAACGGTAGTCACTCTGTTCCATTATCCAAGGAGACTTTGCTCTTGACTTTGAGGGTAACTTAGTTCTCCATGAATTTAGCGACATATTGATATTCAAAAAGAAAGCAGCTGAACATGTCTGGCTTAGCATTGGAGTTGGGACGCACCCAAATATGATATAACCCATTTAATTTCCACCTTCTAAATGCTAGACTTTCTGAGCTTCCAGTTCCATAGCTACTGGCATTCGAACATACAAATCAATCACGTGTGTTGTTTATTTTACTGACAGGGGACCTAAACAAAATCCATTAATGATTCACTTCATCCTGTTTCTCTCTCAGTAATACCTGTGGACAGAGTCAACCTAGAATATGTAAGTTCAATGTTCCAACAAGGTGCTTGTTGGGACATTGAACACATATTTGTGGGCAAAATATGGCAGCCAATTGCACACAGCAGTATCTCACAAACAGTCATGGATTGAGTGAACAAATTATTATTTTTTTGAAGGGATTATTACCTCCGAAACGCAATCTGCCAATCGACTAACAATCCTACTTACTGTTAGGTAAACAGAGGCGTGTGGGGTAAGGAAACTTGCCTTACATTTCGCCCTGCCTGGGAATCGAACCCATGTCCTCTCGCTTGCGAGGCGAGTGCTCTAACCACTGAGTTACAGAATGATCGAAAGTGGTTGTGATGGGACCCTATAAATGCTAAAAGAAATTAGTGTCGGTGGAAAATTGAAACAAACGAGGTACTTTTGCAAAGGATGTGGTCAGAATGTGAGCACTGCACTTAATCCTGCATTGGAATAAGAAAGCAGGGGAACTAGACATCATTAGCCACAGTCCCCAGAGAAGCCATCGGACTGTCATGTTTACTGTAAGCAAATGTATCAGATACCTCAACTGTGTGCATCTCCTCCTCTCGCTGCTGGGGCA
This sequence comes from Callorhinchus milii, assembly GCF_018977255.1. Lineage (NCBI taxonomy): Eukaryota > Metazoa > Chordata > Chondrichthyes > Chimaeriformes > Callorhinchidae > Callorhinchus > Callorhinchus milii. The sequence continues at coordinate 18,818,926 of NW_024704752.1, forward strand.
CATTCTTTCGAGCTCTTATTTTGCTATATTTGTGCCTCTGTGCCATTGTGTTCAGTTGTTAACACTCTGGTCGCAGGCTATGGGTTCAAGATCATAGTCCAGGCTGAAACTCCAGTGCAGTAATGACGGACCGTTGCATTGTCAGAGGTGGCATCCTTCAGATGAGACAATAATAATAATTCTTGCATTTCATGCAATGCATTTGAGATGTCTCAAAGCGCTTCATAGAACACACTGTAAAGTGAACTGACTGTATATTTTGTGGATGAAACGCGGCAGCCAACTGCGCACAGCAGCGTCCCACAAACAGTCGTGGATTGAGTGACCACATTTTTTTCAAATATATATGTTTTTTGAAAGGATAATTACCACCTCCCACCCATCCACCGAGTTTATTACTTTCTGGACTGGATCCTAATGACCGTACCAGAAATCATAGGCTGTAACATGTGCCCTATTCATCATGGAAGTGGTCTGTGTTAATATATTTGTATAATAACTATTACTATTATTGTATATTCCAGCTCACACCTGTACTTAGATGGACCTCAGAGAAATACGTGCTTTAATATGCTTGAAAAGGTTTGTATGGTAACATCGCTGTCAGAACAGAATAAAAACTAATCTCTCCCTCTCCCCTCCCCCTCCCACACACCCCCTTTTAATGATGTAAACCCCAAAATTATTTAAGGACCTGAGCAATAATACCCTGCGATGGCACAAGTCACACTTCACTGCCGCTGCTAATTTCAGTGACAGCTGGAAAAATGTGCTCAGTTATGCTTACATTTATTTTCAGTTCTCTTAAATTATTTCATTAGTCATCCCCTACACATGCAATTAAAGTCCTGTCGCTGTGCGGGTTCGTGAATTGATAAAAACACTCTGATGCATGAACCCACTTCAGAACACAAGTCGTACAACCAACATGCTTTCGATCTCATCCCAAGCAACGTACAGGGTCATCCAAAACATTGTGATCCCATTATAATGTCTGATAAGTCTGAAAGAAACAACGATATATATTCATTTTAGACAATAGGGTAGTTATCATGACTTTTTAGTCACCCTGTAGAAAGCAGAGAACAGTCTCTTGTTACTGATCAACAGAAGGATATCCTGTGATGTTGAATTGTCTAAATAAAGACAAATGCGCTGAACGCAATAAATTGTTTCTGCGTCAACAGCGTTATTTAAAGGGCAGCTTGGGTTGCGTCTTCGATCAAGGGCACACGAGACTTCAGTGCTCAGAGAGATACTCGAAAGAAACAGGTTTGAATCAATGCAATAATTTGGATGAAGCAAGGAAAATGAAAGTGGAAATGACATACGTGGCATTTTTACAAAACAAATAGCACACATGCTGCAGATACAATGTGCCATTGATCGGTCCAGTTACTGATTATATGTGCTTATACATTATTAATTTGTGTTTTAAGCAAAACAGCCACATCGGGTGATTCAAAACCTGCTCAGTCAGAGTTTTTTAAACGCTGGTGATTTCTGCTATTCTGTACCAAGTTCTCTGTCAGTACAGAAGTTATGCTCCTCTCCCCAATGCCTCGACTGGAACAAGTTAGATACTGTGCCAGAAAATTATAATAATCCTTAAATTCCATCAACGACAACTTACATTAAGATAGTGCTCCTCACCCAGGGTAGTGTCCCAGAGTGCTTTCACATCAGGAGAATGTCACAAAGCACTTTACAGGACCTACTGTAAAGTTGAGTGACTGTTGTTTGTGGGCAAACCCACAGCAGCATTCCCAAACAGCTATGAAATGAATGACCAATGTTATTTGGGGGATTGTTGGTCAGGACACCAGGAGAAACTCCTTTCCCTTTTCGACTAGTACCACAGGATCTTAAATGACCGTTTTAATAGGCAGACGGAACCTCGGTTTTATCATCTCATCCGAAGGACGGCATCTCCACCAATGTAACATACCCTCAGAACTGCGCTGGGAGTGTTTTCGTCTGGAGTGTACGAGTTCCGAGTGCCAATGTGGAGCTTGAACCCTGCAACCTTCTGACTCAGAGGCGAGAGTGCTACCAACTGAGCTGGGTTGACACAATAACTCTGCGCACTCCTGGGCTATAGAATTCGGCTTTTGGTCACTTCATGGCACAGATACTGTGCTTGGAAACGTTTGACAAAATACTTAGGTCATTCATGGTGGTTCATAGTCATAAATTACAGAGCTTCGCGGCGGGGTGAGGGTGGTGGGTAGAGACTGCACTCAGGTCTATTCAAGAACATCCTTGATCAAGCCTTAATGCATCATCTCTAACTAGGGAACCCTGAGGAACTCACAGACCTCTCTGCTCATTCATTATTGACCAGATTAACAAGATAATTCTGAAGTCGTTGATAAAAATTCACTAACCGCAAGCAACTGTCTAATTAATTTAGAAGTCCGACATTCAAAGTGAGTTTAAACTAAATGGGCTCAATCTAGAAATTGAGGGGAAAAGTCTGCAGTGAATTCAGGTTAAGGAAAGCTGCAAGAGGTGGAGAGAGGAAGCGATCAAAAAAGATTGATTGTAGAAAATGATTGATAAGCAGAATGGGGGATATTTACATTTCCCACGCTCAAGAGTTCATGGAAACTTTTCTTTGAAAGAGTGATACATGAAATACCTTAGCTCACTTCAAAATGTAGGCATCCAAATGAACAGAAATCTAAGGTCTTTTCGACGTTGGTCTTGACTGGATAAGTCCTTTGCATACATAAAACCTTTGATGTATTATGTTTTGTAGTACTGTATATAATAGTCCTTGCATTTGATAAAAGTGCCTTATCACGTCATCGAGTCAACTCAAACAGTTCACGGAATTTATAATAATATACTATATTTACTGTAAAGGAGCGATTATGTAATTTGTAGGTGAACGGGACAGACAATTTTCATGTAACGATGCCTCACAAACAAGTCATGAAGTGAGTGGACCAATTTTATCTGGGGGCTTGTTGGCCAGGACAGTGAGAGAGAGAGAAACTCCTTTCTCTTTTTCTAGTAGTGCCACGGGACCTCGGTTTAAATTTTCATTTGAAGGACGGCACCTCCGATAATGCAGTGCAGCGCAGTGCAGAGCAAACCCCGGACTAGACTGTGATTGAAATTACTCGCAATCTTAATAGAGAGACCTCAGACAGATATAACAACAACATGCAGTTATATAGTGCCCTCCACGCAGGGAAGCGTCTCAGAGCGTCTCAGATACTGCAAAATAGTTTGTTAAAATTGTATTTTGCAAAACACAATCCTGGCACTGATTCTGATCCATGCACACACTGCAATGACAGCACTGTACTGTACACTAAATCCCTTCCCTTCTCTTCCCACTGAGCCGGACACTGAGGAAAGCTAATCTTTTGCACTTTCAGGTCTTTCTGCTGGAGAACATTTTTTTTGTCATAAGCCTTTCTTCAGCTGTAAAACCTCTGAACAAAAACACACACAAAAACACAAGCATTTTAGCTTCATTTACTGCACAAAGTTATAAGCTACTTTACCAGCCCCACAAACCCCCACATTCCTAATGTTACATCCTTCCCACAAAACAGTGAATGAAGCACCTCGTCCGAGGTCCCAGGATTTGTGCAGGGTGAGAAAAAAGATTGTGATTGCTTATCACAATCCGAACCTCAGTCCACAAATCCAGCTTTTTTTGCACTTGCCAGCACACAATTTTTATCTAAAATAAAACAAAAATATCACAATTTCTTTAAGACTTATTAGACGTTGTAATGGTATCACGACTCTTTGGTCACCCTGTACAGTTGTGTTCCTAAATCAAGGGTAATTTTTCCCTGTGAATAGAATAGCTTTGCCATTGTTGCTTTAACCCTCCAACCATTCTTTGACCTGATCCCACCCCATCCCCATTGCTATGTGGCGGAGCCTGAGACGCATCTCGTACCTATATTTCATCCCCGTCTGTTTGGCCGTCGACTCCTTCAAAGAGATGTGATGTTGAGGCATGAAGTGGCCCAGGCTCCGAGCAATGATTGCCACCGTGCGGAATTTCGCCCGAGCCCCATTCCCCAAGTTGGGGCTGCTGGAATTCTGCTTGCTGAGGTGCCGGTCATCACCATTCCGTGGCTTCAAGTTATGTTCGGTGCAAGCTATTGAGACTTGCATTTTTTTTGTTTGCTTGTCACAAGCCGCACCTCGGTCCACAAATCCAGCTTTTTTTGCACTGCTAACACACAATCAGGACAGCCAGGGAAACGCTGCCTTAATCCACACAGACAGCAAAGCATCACATCCTATAGGTCCTTGAGGTGCTATTGTATTCAGTAACAGATAAGTGCCACTGAATCAAGCAGTGACTGATGCAGTATATAATCAATAGCACCGTGTCCATGGGACAATGTCGAAACGCCTAGCGTGACATTAAACTTCCCCCCCACCCCCCCCCACCCCCACCACCACCACCACTTGCAGCTTTCTCTGTTGCTCCAAATCTGCAGTGAATTTTGACGAACTCTTTGAGGAAAGCGAGGCTGAGCGAGCGCTTTGATGTGCTGCAGTCTGGATTCTCCCAGGTTGTTAGAAGCACAGCTCCGGCTGCATCTTTTGTTACCGGTAGATCTGCATGATGTGATCGAGCTCCTCCTACATCCTCTCTCCCCCCCACCCACCCCCAACCCTCCCGCCCCCCACCGTTACTACTGAAGTGGTTTCATATTTTGAACGGTTTGTGAAAAACAGTGGGTTTTGCAGACACACACACAGACAGACAGACAGAATCCTGGTCAGGGCTCAGCTGACACACCTTTTTGGAAACCCTTAGAAATGAACCACATGGAGGGAGATGCAATGAGCTGAATTCTTTGCCTCCCCCCCCCACCCCACTTACCCTCTCCACCAACCCCCTCAAACACGCACATAAGCGCACCCCTGGCACAAGCGTACTGTCAAAAGAACGGAGTTCCCAAATAGAAGACAGTGGTTTGAACACTATGTCTCACAGAGGACAGATGAAGATTTACTGAGACCCATTCAACTGCCTCCCATCGCTTTAAACCTCAGGCATTGAGAAAGTATCAAAAGGTTTTAAAAGCTTAACATAGTCAGAATGTCTTGGCAGGAGTGCATCTTCACGGGGGGGGTAAATAAGCACAGATAGCTCTGGGCTCAGTGTCAGTGTGTGCTGACATTAGCAGCTTTCGTGCACCAGAGATTTCCTATCAATTTTTAATCTTCGTTTGAAGTTTGCTGGGAAAATATTTGTACATAATAATAATAATAATCACCATCCTTGCTTTTGATAATAGAGCTCCTGATCACATCTTTGAGACGTCTCAAAGCGCTTCATGGAATATACAGTAATGTGGAGTGACTGTGAAACCACCCAAACACATGAACACAGGAGATGTTTATAACTGGAATGCCATGCGTTTGTCTGAAACACATTTAGTGCTTTTGTAATGCTGAGAGGAACAAAAACAAACCACGATTAACAGCTGTTTATTTTTAGAAATCACAGCGCAGTGCCCCAGTAATCCAAACTTCTACTATAAAACAACATGAACCCTCTTAACATCTGCCGAGAGCACTGATAATCCGATAATTACGAGGCAAAGAGACGAATAAATGAAAGAGCCCATCTCAAGGTTTAACTCTTAAGAGCCTTGGAATCTAACAAAACATATGACAGAAATAGCCATTCAACCTTCTCCTTCCACAGGCATCACTGATCATCACTCCCTCAGACCATCTCTCGGGGAAAGCTTTGTACAGTTCCAGGGGGTTGTTGACAGCAGGTGGTTGCTGAATAGTGGGGATCACAGGTTTGACTGTGTGGACAACGTCCCACCCAATCCTTCACAGCATTTTCCTCAGTAAGAGCATTAGGTTTCCTGGCCAATAATTCTCAGGTTGTGAAAAATCCATTTAACGCATTTCAGGTTGCCTGATGTTCTATAAACCTTTTTCCTGATCTTACTGATCTTAATATATCTTCTGCTGTTAACAACTTAAACAAGGTTATTGGAAGCCTGCTTTGGGCTGTGTGCAATGTGTTTTTCTATTGCTTTCCAACCTCCTGTAATACAGTTTATTTCAGAACCCGGTCAATCTGTGATTGTTTGTGGGACGCTGCTGTGCGCAATTGGCTGCCGCTTTTTGCCCACACAATTTACAGTTTATTCACTTTACAGCATATTCTCTGAAGCGCTTTGAGATGCCCCAAAGAGAAAAGGTGCTATATCAAATGCAAGGATTATTACAATAATGACGACCACTAATTCAATCGTCAAACTGATATCATCAGCAGCAAAACATCCTCACACTGCATACAGCAAACCTCCCTTTACCGTAGTATTGAGCGGAAGGGTTATTCTACAGAGATACAAATACAGTCCTTGAGCGTTTACTTTACCCTTCCAATGCACTCAAGTGATCTCTAGCGTGCTTAAGCAGTATTTCATGCAGATACAGCTGGAGGACATTAAGGCTAACACAGTAATCCCTGTACAGTACATTAATTGCTTCTCAGAATGTCACTCACTCACTCTGCCAAAACATCATCTTTTAAAAAATATTTTTATTATTTCTTAGGTCAGTGCAATTTATACCTGGTTATTTATACCTCAAGATTTATGTGGCATCTCTCTTTCTCCTCTCTGCTCCCCCACCTCCTTTCCCCATGGCCTTACCATCTCAATGTAACCAAGTCAAATTACTGTAACTCAGCCCTGACTTGTCCATCGACCGAGCCAGGAGTGTAGCACTGGCCGGTCAGAGAGCTGCGATCTGCACAGACATTGCAGCTTCTTTGCCCAACAGAGGATTTTTCCGTTTGTGAAATATTACTAAATATTAACACTATTTGCAGCGAGAATTCGCTGATTTTGACCGTCGGGCTGCTTACAACCAATCTTGACTATCTCGTTTGCACCCTGGGGTGGCCGGACTGAGTCGATGTAAATCAGAGTCCAGCTCGATACTAAGGGAAACGCAGCCTCAGTTAAGAAAAAGCAACAATTGGAATGTTGAGCTGGAAATAAATAAACACTCAAGCGATATAGAATGGCTGTTTGTTGGGCATCTCTGTGTTGTGCGCAAATTTGCTGCTGGTTCATTCATGGAGCTCAGTAGTTAGAGCACTCACCTCGCAAGCGAGAGCACCTGGGTTCGATTCCCGGGCAGGGCGAAATGTTGGGCAAGTTTCCTTACTCCACACGCCTCTGTTCTGTTCACCTGGTAGTAAGTAGTGTAACCCAGTTGTTAGTTGATTGGCAGATCGCTTTTCCAGGGATAATAATCCCATCCCCAAAAAAATTGGGGTCATTCAATCCACCACTGTTTGTGGGACGCTGCTGTGCGCAATTGGCTGCCTCGTTTCGCCCACAAAATATACAGTCAATTCACTTTACTGTATATTCTGTGAAGCGTTTTGAGACGTCTCGAAGAAGTGATAAGGCGCTCTATCAAATACAAGGATTATTACTATTATTCAGCTACAAAATACACAACCACTCACTCTGTAGTCAAAGGGCAGTGCTTTGAAACGTCCTCCTGATTTGAGGGGATGCCATGTCAAATGCAAGGATTATTATTACTATATTCATACAATTTTGAATGCTGACGTATCAGCATGGTCCAACTGATGCCGCAAAGTTAAGGTGACCGCAAGTTTCCTGTAAAATCTTGTTAGCTTTGGAGCGAAAGGCTGAACAGGTCACTGAATCACCACAGGAGGTTGGCCTCAAAGTGCTTTCATTAAACCCAAGATTATTGCCTAAAGAGGTTAAAGGGTTTGATCAAGAACACTCCTGAAGCATGATTCGCCAGGGCAATCAAACTGCTACACTTTCTGAGACGTTAACACGACATGATGGGCACTATACAAATGCAAGTTGTTGTCGTAGGCATCTAATTAAATTCAGAAGATTTTTTTTTGGAAGCACCGAAGATTTCTTTCTGATCATTTTAATTTGTGCTAATTTTTAATCTTGGCAGTAAGATGTATAAATTACAGATGATAGCTTCCTAGGCACAGTATTACTATCCTTATTAATACCTTTTTGCCCTAGGGTCAAAAAAGAATTGTTCAGCCACTGTATAAAAATATACAATTAATGGCACTAATTTTCGTGGGTCATGAGCACACTGAAAAATAAAAATGTAAGCTGCCTGCAGGACTTAGAGCTCACTAAGTTCAGCCTTGTCACAGTACATAAGAGGAAGCACATCAGATACACGAACAGCTAAGATCTTCACAGCTTTAAACATAAAACTTGGAAAATGTTTGAACGCCTATTGATATATTCTAAGCAGGTAAAAGGTGGCTAACAATTACATGTTTTGGATCTTTGTTGGCCTCAGTGAAGTGTTTTCCAATTTTCTCCAAATTGCGAAATTTTAAGTAAAAGAGATTTATTTATTAAAAATCGTTCCGATCTACAAAACCGGCTGACGTCCCGGGTCGTAAGATCAACAGGGGCCTCACTTCTTGTGCCGGAAGTGACACGAGTTGTGTACCTGTTACGTTAGGCATGAAATGATGTCATGGCAACCTTCCAGAAGATTGCAAAAAAATCCAAGAAAAAATGCCAAATCCCCAAATGATATTTTAAACAAGACCTCTCACTATCCTGAATAGATTAGTTGGTTGAGCAGCAGATGTAGGAGAGAAGGTTCGGAGTTTGAATCCCAATGGGCTCAGTCAGTATTTCGAGATTGATAAAAGTGAAGCACTATATCTTTCTGGGAATGGAGGAAAGAGAACATGAGGATCTCCCTGGGGCTGAATTGACGGGTGATAGAGCCAGGCAGGTCCCCAATCAATCCAAGCCACTGTTGATGGTTGACCAACCTGGCTGGGTGCTCAGTTCTACTTGGGAGTTTTACACACATCTTCAAACAAGGATGCCAAAGCCTTGGGTCGCTCTGGCGGTCCTCCCTGGTCCTACCTGGACAGATACTGTGCTGGCTGCATTAATTAACCATGAACTCGATACAAAACAGATTAATAGTTCTTGGGAAAGAAATAAAATGGTTGTTTGCCAGCCAACATACAGCAGAAGACATGCACAGCATCCAATTGTCATGCCTGTGCCCACCCACCCCAGGTTTCAGAGGTCGCTGAGTTGAACAGTCTGGATCTAGATATTTGTGAATATCTGTTAGATCATTACAAACATAGAAACAGGAGTAGGCCATTCAGCCCCTTGAGCCTGTTCCGCCATTCTATAAGACCAAGGCTGATCTGTACTTCAAGGCAATTACCCACCTTTGGCCCGTGTCCCTTGATACCCTGACCTAACAAATATCTATCCATTACACATCATATACATAAGACAAGGAACTTTCTACTTGTGGCATTATCCCCAATATGTAATATATATAAATATATATAGGCAGGACCTGTCACACCAGTGCTTAATATGGACGAGTACAATGCAAAGCCCCTTTGTGGCCATTACAACCTGCTGACTATTGCTCACTGCTTGGACCACTGACTATTGCTCCCTTCGTCTCGCTCCCTCCCTTCCCATTTTCAGGTCTCGGCTGAAGACCTTTCTTTTCACAGCGCCTTTGGTCACCTTCCCTCCCCCCTCCCCCCCATCCGCCCGGTTCGGCCCCGGGATTCGTTACTGTGAAGCACTTTGAGACGTCGTCCGGCGTGGAGGGCGCTATATAAATCCAAGCTGTTGTTGTTGTGGACTCTACAGTCATTGGGGACAGCAAAGTGACTATTACCTACTGACTTTTCCCAGCAACTCCAGAAAACAAGGGAACAAATTGGTGGAAAATGAAAGAAATCTAGGATTACACAGTCTATTTGAAGAAATCAAAAGGGAGTAATGAAACCGTTAGTTCTCTCTCTCTCTCTCACCCTCTTTTGTACTTGGATAATAAAACAAATTCTAGAGCAACTAGTTGGCATCAGCTAGCTCCCATTATTTTCTTATCATGCCAGACATTCGTTGTAAGTAATCAACCTACTTCAATGGGGGTCTGTCAAAAGGTATTCTATATTGATTTTCCCCCCCTGCTATGCACATTGTAACACTGTGGAGACACCACGGTTAAACACGCCACAATTATTAGCATTCTGGCGGCTGGTAAAAGTGATAGTGACAGAAACCGGAATACCTTAAATTATTCCTAGACATTTTTGTCACTGATTCTCCTCTGAACCTTCTCCTAGAGGAAAAGCATTCCGTTATAGACAAAGGTAGATTCACGACAGATTTAGAATTAACTCAAAAATAGAAGCTGGGAGGAGAGGGAATAGGGAAAACGGCAGAAACTCGCGTTTCCTTTTCCCTCTTTAAAATGATGGTCATCCTATGTTCCGTATCTGTAGCATAGAATATCTATAACATAGTGTATTAATACTTATGTTTGATATTAGCACTTTTCATGTCAGGTGAACATCTCAAAGTGCTTTACAGGTCATACTGTAAAGTGTAGTGACTGTGTATTTTATTGGTGAACGCACCAGACAATTTGCACTAGCAGCCATGAAGTCAATATCTGATTTTATTTGTGGGTGGGTGGGGTGGGGGGGGGGGAGCAACACATATTTCCAATGGATTTTCAAGGAAAGGGATAGTGCAAGGAAAATCTCCTCATTGTATAATCCAACAACAACAACCTGCATTTACACAGCACCCTTCAAGCAGGATAGCTTTGTGGAGCGCTTGACAGCGGCGGAGTCTGACCTCCAAGCCAGGGGGAAAGAGTGAAAATGTTCCTGGTGCCCAGGGAGCAGGTGCTATTACTGCACGCCGCTGTGAAACACATCCAACATTTCAATTACAAGCGGTTCAATTTGCATGCATTTCCCCAGCATATCTTTCACTCTCTCTCTCTCTCTTGCGCAGAATGTAGCTTTGCACCATATGCTTCAAAACCGCAGATTAATCAAAGGCACTTAAGCACAGAGATTATTTCAATTCCAATTTATTCTTCTTGATACAATTTGCTTTGTTGTTGACTGGACCAGTGAATGAATCATTACCTCTTCATCGATTATGCTATTAAAATTCCTCAAATAGTGTTTATGCAATGTATAATTTAGGTAATGATGTGTATATCTAAGTAACGAAGGAATGCACTTTACTTTTTTCTTAGTATTAGATTGAATTCCTGTTTCTTCACTGAAATTGGAATAACCTGATTGTATAATAACTGATGTCATTTCAAAACAACACAACACTGTCTAGAGTGAAGCGGTTTACATACTGGTGCTGATCAAAAAATGTCATAATGCAGGCTATTTTAAAATGCCAAGGAGGCAACTGCGATGAATTTTAATTTGTGTTTATACTGTTGTGGGTGTAGCAGCTTTATACTTCGACATTTGCTGTCAATCAGGGCTGAAAAAACGCCAAACACCTGACTTTGATGCTCTGTACGTGTCCCAAGTGCCTTTAATCAATGTTGGTGAAATGTATAATAAATAACAATAATCCTTGCATTTGATACAGCGCCTTGTCACATCTTCGAGACATCTCATAGCGCTTCACAGGATACACTGTAAATTGATAATGAGCCGTCATGTGCCATTTGTCAGGAAGGCCGGGCCATTTTTAAAGTGACCGGATGCTGTAATGGGAGAACAGAAAGGGTGGATGTTATGGAAGAATGAGATCAGTTGGGCTAATGGGCCTTTTTCATCCAAACCCAATCTTGTGACCTTGAGTTACGCTCAGATACTTAGTTGGTTAATGCACTGGCCTGAAAGCATTTGGTTTAAAAAGACATGCACTTTAATTTGCTCCGCAGGGCAACTTGTTTCTATAATGAAAGAGAATTTGGTTAAACTGGAAGCAATGACCAAGATTCAGTTGCTTGTTTTTAAATCTTCGTGCTTTAATCTGCCTCCATAACGATGCAAAGTAAAGCAGTTTGGTTGTGATTGATGTGAAACGTAGAGTTTGGAATATTTGCTGCTTTTTTAGTCTCTGTTCAGATAATCTTCCGCAAAGGACAATGTCATGTATTGTTGGCTGTCTTATCACTAGAGAACAGGGCTACAGATATACCAGCAGAGTGGAGGGGATTTGCTCTCAGAGTGATATTAATGCCACGTGAATTGCACACGCACATATTAATTCAATTTTTCTTTCTAGAATTTTTCTCTTGTTGCTGCATGCAGATTCACTCTACAGTATAGTCTGTGAAGCGTTTTAGGATGTTCCAGTTAAACAGCACGTTAGTAAAGAGGGTTCCAGTCACAGAAGAGGATTCTCGTTAATTTTACAGTGAGAGGCAAGGATGTGTTGGAGCCTCTGTAGAAGAACATATAGGAGTTATTATTTATTAACAGACCACACTCTTCAAAAGGGTTTGTGGCAGTCGCTCTGTGAGGATAATACAGATATTATATTTATCATGGTTTCATTTTGAATGAAGGAAATGTTTAAGGAAAGCTAGTCACTGCATGCCAGGCTCCACGTACAGTCATGCCGCTCAAATATTTCTTTACCAAACCCAAAGTGTTACAAAAAGAGAGAAACATAAATAATCCTCAAGTTTAATACAGCACTTGATCGAATCGTAGAGACACTGCAAAGCACTTCACAGGATTACTGTAAAGAGCAGTGACCATATGCTGTGGAATTTGACTCCTCAGTCTCTGCTACTCATTATGTTAATGTAATGGAAGCATTGGGTTGTGTGAAGTGATTATTAGAGAGGCTTCTGTAATCAGCCTGTAAAACAGCACGATTATTAGTCACAGTTATTCAGACAAAGAGATCTGCCAAAGAGTACCACTCATTAGGTTAACCCAGGTCTGTAGGACTCCAGTGCGGGGGAGAGAAGGGGGGGCAAGAGAAGAAGTAAAGCCTTACGTTAGAGCTGCACTAGACATTTGTTGAGATACAGAGAGATGTGCAATTAATCACAGAGAAAGTCGTAGCAACTTTAGCAGACACTATGCGAAAGCGTAGAGAAATGTGCAGAAAGATAAGGCACTCTACCAAATGCAAGGATTATTATTATTAAAGATAGAGAAAAAACCTAAGGCGATGTGGAATAATGCTTGTTAAATGCCTCACATTTCTTCATCAAAATGAAATGATTCATGTTTATTATTGTGGTAAACAATTTTCCTTTCTGTATGAGCATTCAGTCCGGCTCTGGCAATTGCAATGAAGCAAAAAACATTTTCTACAAAACACAAGCAGTGTGCATTCACCATTGCCACAGGATTAGACTGACAGGACAGTGAATGGTTCGGGTAAATAGTATTCTTAGCAGATAGCTCCTTCTGCTGGATTCCCTCAGAATTGCTCATGTTTCTCCTGGATTCTTCATAATGTAAAATGTAGCCCTACGTCCTATGCAGCTACTTACTAAGGAGCTGAAATTCTACCCAGTCTCAGCCACAAGACCATTCGGACTTAAATCTGAAGACTTCACGGAGCTGAGGGAAGTACTTAAATTCAGTTTTCGTTGTGCAAACTGGTTTTCATAAAAGGAACCAGCTGCCAAATCAAAACATTTCCAACATTTTCTGCGCGTCCTTCAATTGTAAAACAAAATAGTCTTACAGGTCCATATAAGCTGCAGATTTGGGCCCCGGGAGTATTCTGAAATAATTCCTTAATACACAGGTGTCGACATTAACCTGTCTTGCGCCAGGTAGCTGATTGAGTGGAGTGGTGCAAGTCCCAACAAGTTAATGTTTTTACAGTGTGCTATATGATACAATTTAATACGACATCTAGTCAATGAGAATTGAACTTGCTTACAATTCCTAACCCCCACCCCCCTTCATGACTTTAGCATCTTCATGGTGAAATAAAACACAATAGCTTTACAAATGGCAGCACATTTCTATGGATCAGGTGAACTGCAGGTCTACAACTCGGCACTCTCTCGTATAAGGGGAGGAATAAATCAATTTAGAGACACCTTATTATTTCATGCTTCATATAGAGGCAAGGCAACATTTTTATTGGCCTTAATTGAAATCATCTAGCCTTTAATCACAGGTTTAATAGATTTTCTGCTTGGTTGGTAATGCAAGATTCTAGGCAGAACATTGTGCCTTTACAGTGACTTTGATACCAAATGAAAATCTTATTCTCCACAGTGACTTTCTTCTCCATACTCTCGATTCATTAAAACCATATAGAACAATGCCGCCAGAGTTAATCCATTCCATCAATTGCTGTACTTTCGCCAAAATAATGATTGGGAAAAATCACATCAGATGGAATGTTCCTTCTTTCTGTCATATACGAAGGCAACGAATGCTTTAGAAACATAGAAACAGGAGGAGGCATTCAGCCCCTCGAGCCATTCTTTTAGATCATGACTGATCTGTACCTCAACTCAGCTTGGATTTGGATACTCTTAAGCGCGGTGATGGGTTTCCACACGAGCCAGACACTTGGCTGCCCATAAAAAAATTTTTTTTAAAAAAAATCGCTCTCAACAACAAGTTAAATAAAAATAACATACTTGCTAACAATCAATTCCTTGAGATGAGTGACCTGTGGTTTACCAAATCCTCTATCGGCTGACGTGCCATTTCAGGCAGTGAAATCTCACCTACTCTATATGTAAACACGGAGTTATGTGTGTGCGAGAAAGAGAGAGATAGAGAGAGAGCTGACTCCTGCCAAAGTGATCGGATCAGCAACAGAGATTCCACCAGAGGATTTGGTTGATTCCAAAGGAAAAACAAAACTCATACATTGTCTCACTTTATTGATATGGGTTTCTTTGGCAAGTAGCTATCTAATTCTCTCTTGCATTTTATGACACCATTTCCCAGCGCTGCACTTTTGGATAAATCCATTGTACTTGTATTCCATTCCATAAGTCATGTAGTTAAATCTAATTATCTACATGTTCACCTTTTCTCTCTCGCTCTGAGGTCGATCTCCTCTCGACAAGTTGATGATTGCAGTACGTATTCTCACAAAGGCAAATTAAATATTTCACAAGAAAAAAGCCAACTTACAATGGAAATAATAATCCTTGCATTTGTTATAGCGCCTTATCACGTCTTCGAGACGTCTCAAAGCACTTCACAGAATGTACTGCAAAGTGTAGTGACTGTATATTTTGTGGGCGAAACGCGGCAGTCAATTGCGCTCAGCAGTGTCCCACAAACAGTCATGGATTGAGTGAATAGATTATTATTATTTTAATTTTCTCTTTTATTTTCTGCTGTAAGGATGTTTTGTAAATAAAATATGAAGTGAAGTGGATTTCACAATGAGCTCAGGAGGACTGGGTCATAGAGTAATGGAGTCTATTCTGTATTGAGATGCATACAGTACTTTTCTCCAGATATTACATTGCGCTGTTTGCAGCTGGTCTCAGGTTATCTCTAGCGACTCACTATTCCTACACACTAGTGCCGTAAAATGGTATCATATAATGAGATTACCCCTCATGGCTATTACTGTCAGAGTTTTAATGTTACATGTCATCATGTTAAAGAGCACTCACGCTGCGCTCTCTCTCTCTCTCTTTAACTCTCTCTAACCAACACTCTACACAGTCCTTTGTTGGATGAGCACTTAAAGCATCCCTGCGTGACCTTAGGGCGAAACCTTAGACAAATTTCCTTACTCCACACGCCTCTGTCTACCTA
Source organism: Callorhinchus milii (assembly GCF_018977255.1). Classification (NCBI taxonomy): domain Eukaryota; kingdom Metazoa; phylum Chordata; class Chondrichthyes; order Chimaeriformes; family Callorhinchidae; genus Callorhinchus; species Callorhinchus milii. The sequence goes on from NW_024704752.1 coordinate 18,834,509, forward strand.
GCAGTAAGTGATAATTTTAATAATAGACATGTATATGTATCTATATTTAGCGACAATAATCACTAAAAAAAAATTACTCAATCCACGACTGTTTGTGGGACACTGCTGTGCACATTGGCTGCTGCGTTTCGTCCACAAGATACACAGTCAATCGATTTTACAAAATATTCCGTGAAGTGCTTTGAGACATCTCAATGATGTAATGTCACTATATCAAATGCAAGAATTATTGTTATCATCATTTTGTGCAACTGATCTCCAACTTTAAAAATGCAACAAGGGAAAGTTCAAGTTGAAATCGATGCATCTGTAATGTGCCAGATTAGTGTTGAACAGGGATAACCTGCTGTGATGTCCCACAGTGGGTTACAAACTCCCCCTTGATCACTGATCGCCGAGTTGGGGTGGAGGGAATAAATAATTAAATTTCAGCCACATGAGTTATTTAAAAAAAACAAAGACGTCTTGGCAGCAGGAGTGTTAAAATACCGTTTCTCTATTACTGAGCTCCGTCGCAGTCTCCAGTCTGTCACAAAGAAAACCTCCTGTGCCACTGAGAGCTGTTAGGGATCCCAGTAGATATGGCAGGCAGGCACAATCTGGTTGTCAGTCGATGCGAGTTAATAACAGGAGACTGCCCAAGAGTGGCATTAATTTGAAAAACGTGTTCTAACCACCTCTTTGCACTACAGCTGCAAAATCAGATTTGCTGCAAGTATTTCTGACAATAATAATCCTCACATTGGTTACAGCGCCTCATCAGGTCTTCGAGACGTCTCAAAGCACTTCACAGAATACACTATAAAGTGAATTGACTGTATATTTTGTGGGCGAAACGCGGCAGCCAATTCCGCACACCAGTGAGTGAGCCACAAACAGTCTTGGATTGAGTGACCAAATTATTATTTTTTAAAAAAATTATTTTTGAAGGGATTAAACAGTTTGCTGAATAGAATAGATGCAGACTCATAGACTGCATCCTCAACAAAAGAGCCCCAGTAACTACAATTCCAAAGGAGACCTCACATTGTTAAGAGTACAAGAGGAATTGTAACACCACAGATAACATACTGTGGGATAATCGAGTTGGTTCAGAAATAATTTGGGACAAAGTAGGTTTTGCAACAATTCCCTGGGGGGGAATTAAGAACCAGTTGAATTCTCAGCAAACCCAGTTGACATTGGACTAATGTATGGGAAGTATTGTACTCGATCTCTAATTGCGTCACTTAGTTGCCTCAGCACAGGGGGAACAATAAGCTGGACGTGGTTTCTGAGTCCTGTATTAATCAGTCAGAACTCAGCACAGCACAGAGAAATGCACTACCGTGGACCACACTAACTGGACTCAGTTACTTCCCAGCTGTTGCACACTCATGAAACAGAATGTACAACTTAGAGCCCCTCACTGGTATGATGACCATCTCAAAGCACTCGTACTAATTGATGCATAACATCATCGTGTTATCTCTGCATCGTCAATCCTTCACTGCTACTTCTTCACTACTTACCTTTCCCGCCAAGGAGGATAGTCACGCAAATTGATTGCCACATTCACATACGAAACACCCAGTCACTACACTTAACCGTAAATCCTGTGAAGCACTTCGAGACATCCTCCCGACATGAAAGGCACGGAATCAAATGTAAGGATTAGGTTATTGTTATTTTAAAACTGGACGATTTAGTGTTGAGTTTCTGCATTGAGATCTTTTTTCACGTGAATTAATTTGCAAATGAATATAAAATTACACCTGGACCTCGCCAGGGGCTGGTCGGTTGGGCAATGAAGCAAAGCAGCCGGCGCTGGGAGGGGAAGGGTTATTGTATTGCAAAGATAAATGCAACACCAGTATGCAGGAACTTCTCTTCCAGTATTCATGAGCGAAAACATCAAAACAGTTCTTGTGTGCAGGCTGGACAAAGGAACGACAAAACACTTTCACAAAAGGACTGAGTTCGGTTGTGTTTATCTAAAATTAACTACAGCTATGAGTCTGGTGTTAAGTGCTTTTTATTAATTCAGCGCGGAAACCAAATCAATTTTTCACAAAGGAAGGCAGGTGGACTCATTAAAGTCTCATAAGTTGTCTTGCATAATGGAATAATTAATCTGCTTCTGCCACAGACGCCTTTATTACGGGCCGCATCTAAATATTAAAGTCCTTTCAATTGGCAAAGAATTATCTTGTTTGTTTAACGTGCGAGTCTAAAAATTCAACAAGTCCAAATTCTGTTCGAGCCGCTATAATTAGCCGCAATCATGTGTTTGAAAATGGCTTTTGTCCCGAAGGCTCGTTGTGTCACTTTCATGGTACCTGATACCCTCGACAATGCAGCAATAAACACGTCATCTCATCAACGTTAAATATTTGATACTTTGCTTCTCGATAAATAAATGTCCTTCCTGTCGCTTAATGGTTAGAGCACTTGCCTCACAAGCGAGAGGACCTGGGATTGATTCGCGGACAGGACAAACGTTGGGCAAGTTTCCTTACTCCACACACACGTCTCTGTTTAACTAACAGTAACCCGGTTGTTAGTCGATCGGTGCATCGCTTTTCCGGGGGTAATAATCCCTTCCAAAACAATAATAATAATTTGGTCACTCAAGTTGCTGTGCGGAATTGGCTGCCGTGTTTCTCACACAAAATACAGTCAATTCACTTTACATTATATTCTGTGAAGCGCTTTGAGACGTCTCGAAGCCGCGATAAGGCGCCGTATCAAATTAAAGGATTATTATTATTATTATATCATTATCCAACTTGGAGCAAGAGATGAAAAAAAAAGCAAGGAAAGACTTAAGGAAACTTTGCTGAAACACAGTGGAGAATCTCTTCAGACCTGCGAGACCCTGAATAACTGCAAAATACAAATTCCAGAATAAATAATCTAAGCCTAACAATCGGCAATTGCCGGGCTTTTACAGAAGCTTTCACAGCTTGTAAATGTATTTACAACGTCCTTAAATGTACAATCACATAACTCGCTTTGCAGTCTGTCCGGGCTAGAAATGCAATTCCTCTCACGGTCAAAATTTTTCTGACAATTTACCCGAAGTAAAGCTGCTTTGCTGGTGGCAGGTGAGTGCCAGGGGGTAGAGAGCCGACATAAAGAAAATACAACATTCCCCCTCAGCGGCCGCTCTTGTTTCAGGTTGAAATAAACTTTAGTGATTTTTGAGCGGAGGGAAAATAGAAAGATTTTTGCCTGAAATCATATCGAAAAAGAATCATCAATGGTACAATGGATCACAAATGTTCTATTCCAAGCATGAGGGTGTTTTTTTTCCATTAAAAAACCCAATATCAAGAAGTTTAAACCAAATGAAATAATCGTAATAATGATCCTTGCATTTGATATAGCTCCTTATCACGTCTTTGAGACCATCTCAAAGCGCTTCGCAGAATATACCATAAAATAAATTGACTGTATATTGTGTAGGCAAAATGAATATGGATAATTAAACTTTTTTTTTAAAAAACAGACTGAGCGGTGATCGGATGATTCGCAGTTCTGACAAGCCAGCTGTGAAGACTACCATCAAAGCACATCGACTTACTTCACAGTGGATGAGAGTAAATCAACCAAACCAGCTAAACCAAATCAAATGTGCGTGATCAATAGGAAGACGGCACGGTAACCATAGACAGTGGTGTTCCCATGAGAAGCGATGGCACGTGCCAACTCCTGATGCTTATCAATCCAAACAGTTCACACACACCTACACACACAATATTACATTTGTACAGTGCCTTTCATGTTGGGAGGATGCTCTAAGGCAATGACACACACACCCACACAAGTAACAAAGAGAACAGGAAAGGGGCCACCAAAGCCCCACTGAGATCAATCATGCGGAGTACATTGACCAGACAGCAAATATTGGATTCTAACCTGTACAGCATTCCTGTCTGTACGGTGACAGTCTCCTGCAGAGACAACGCATGCACCTGAAGAAACTGTTCCAGCTTCTTCTGTTCCAGGATGCCATTGTGCTGGAAGCCCAGGCGAGGAGCAGGAAGATGCCCTTTAGGAGCCAGGTCTGGCGTCGTGCTCTTGCTGTTGGTGGGGTTGACTCTGGGCGAGGATCTTCTTGGGTTAGGGATGTCATTGCAAGTGCCTTTGTACAAGTACATGATGCCAAGTGTGAATCCAAACGGTGTATTTGTGGATCCTAACAGCCCCAGGCTCGGGAAGGGACCGAACTTCATGAACAGAAGAAGAGAATTTCCAGCTTGGATTCAGCGCGTTGAACTGCCTTGCTTCCCAGCAAAGGAATGTTAATTTCGCAACAGATTTTTTTTGCTCAAGATACTATCAGGCCATTTAGTTATGTTTGACTGCTTTACATATGCCATAGGCATGAGTGTTTTTTTTCCTCTCTCTCGCTCTATGCAATGGGTAAACTGGGCCAGAGTTCTCTTGTGTTGGATGAACAGAGAACTCTTGCCAGGTTCACTGACCTTATTTTTTTATTATTATTCTAAATCCCTCCTGGTACAATTCCGAAGCGACTTGTTCCTGTGCGATGGGAATAAGACAGACCAATGGGAGGTACGGGTTACGCTGTTTCCCATGTCCGAATGTTTCATTCGTGGTCATAAAGTGATGCAAACCCATTCCAATCCTCCCCTCCCCATCCCCCCCCGGCCGCCCCACTTGAATTCCCAGACTTCTGCACTGTGAGAGCACACACTCGTCTGACTTGAACCTAAACATCACTCTGAACAAATTGGCTGCCAACTTGGGAAGTTTTGACGACGTGTTGAGGCACTCTCTTAGACGCGCAGATTATAATTTTATATGGTTATAACTCAGTCAAAATGTTAAACATTTCTCACAGTGAATCGCAGCAAAGAGCAAGGTGATTTATGATAAAAGCAGGACTTTTTGCTCTATAAAACTAATGTCAGTTGATGCCTGTTGGTTTGGCTAACAGATGTTTAAGGGTTTTTCTTTCAGAAATTATTTGCAGAACCAAGAATCTATTTCACATTCAAAATACAGGCGACTATTCAGTGAGACAACCACAGTGTCTCTAAAATCACTTCCTGCGCGTCACAGGGTACAGGAAATGATGTCCCTACCACCTGGAAGTTGGCCATTTTTATAGTTCGAAACACGACATTTTAAAAAAAAATCAACATCAACAATCTGAATCAATTTCCCTTGTTCTGGAGAAAATTGGGGAAAAAAACACTGAATAGAGATCCTTACCATCATTGCATTTGCCTACAACAATCTTATGATAAGACTTGCATTTAACAACAACAACTTGGATCTATATAGCGCCCTCCACGCCGGACAGCGTCTCAGAGCGCTTCACAGTAACGGATCCCAGGGCCGAGCCAAGGGGAGGTGACCAAAGGCACAGTTGAAGAGAAGGGTCTTCAGCAGAGACCTGAAAATAGGAAGAGAGGGGGCGAGGCGAAGGGAGTGAGGAAGGGAATTCCAGAGCCTCGGGGCATAGTGGCTGAAGGCACAGCTGCCGAGGGTGGAGCGGAGCACTCGGGGGACGAAGAGGAGGCCAGACCCGGAGGATCGAAGGCAACAGGTACTGTTTTGAGGAGAGAGGAGGTCAGAGAGGTCGGGAGGTACAGAGGAGTGGAGGGATTTGAATACAAGGGTGAGGATCTTGAAGTCAGATAGAGCACCGTAATAAAGCACCTTTCAAGTCGGGAGAATGTCTGAAAGCAATTCAGAGGATAGATACCGTGTAAAGTATAGGGACTGTGTATTTTGTGGGTAAAACCAGCAGTCAACATACACACAGCCAAGTCCTAGACACAACCATCGAGTAAACAACCAATTTTATCTGGGGAATTGTTGGCCTGGACACCAGAGAAACTCTCTTGTTTTTTTCAGATAGTGCCAATGGGATCTTTAATGATCATTTAAACAGGTATTAACGTCTCATGAAAAAGATGGCAGGTCCAATAAGGCAGTGATCCCCACAACCCTGTATTGGAGCATCAGTTTAGACTAAGTTCAAAGTTTCAATGTGGGACTTGAACCCACAGTCTTCTGACTCCGAGGCAAGAGTGCTACCAACTGCACCAGGCTGACACTTAAAATATCCTGGTTATAGGCAAGAGTGTCAGTTAGGACTCTCCTACACCCTCCGCCCCCACACACACTGGAACCCAGTCATTAATCCAAGAGACTAGAGATTTTTCCATGCAAGAATCTATTCCACCTCCCCACACTACCGTCACAGATGGCTCAATGTCCTTGAATGCATGCACGTTTCACATGCACAACTAATGTGCATTATTATTCCATTCACTCTGGAGTCTGGCCCCCCAAATTCTGGGTTTATGCATGGTTGCAAGTCTATCTGTGACATTATATAAAAATGTGTGCACGCAGATGGCTGAGAATTCAGTGCCCCAGGGCCCCACTGATTCCATGTTCACTATTAGCTTGGACACTAATGTCAACACCTATTAGGGAACCAGGTACATGTGAATCGTGTTACTGTCTGCATAAGTAAGTTGCTGATTACAAACACTTCTGTTGTGCTCGAATGGTCTGATTATTGACTTAGCTTGACTCGTGCGTCCATCAGCATTCATGGGGACATTTAGAAAATAAAAATTCAATCTGTTTCAATGGTGCTCTGTAAATGTTTCTTTAAGGAGCACCATCCAGGTACTGTCTTCCGTGTGGTAGGACTTCTATCAGCACTTTATGATTAAGGCCCTTTAAATTGTGAAAGAAACATACAAGACTATTGAGGACACCCAACCGGATCATAGATAGTCCAATAAATCAATAATAATAATAATCCTTGCATTTGCCGAAGCGCCACATCACACCTTCTGGACGTCTCAAAGCGCTTCACAGAATATGCTGTAAAGTGAATTGACTGTATATTTGTGGGCAAAACACGGCAGCCAATTGCGCACAGCAGCGTCCCACAAACAGCCGTGGGTTGAGTGACCAAATTCTTATTGTTTTTCTTGTTTTTGGGGGATTATCCCCTGTTTCTTCCTCAATAATGGAGCACTAAAACCCAAACGTACCAACAATAGGATTTTCTTTGTGAAGCTGCAAAAAAGTAAATTTATGCCTCTCATAAGAATATAAATTAGGAATGGTAAACGCAATTTGTCTCCCTGAATAATTTAGCCAATGTAATGCACCCACCCACTCAGACCATATTATCCCCTCACAGCCTGGTACCCAGTTGTACATCTCAACTCCTTGTTGAAATCAGAAATGTTTTGATTTGTATCTCATTTTTTCCATAAACACAGTAACCAAAGATTAAGGCTCCACATTCTGCTTATGCACTCCAAAGGTTTAGATTCCTCAAACTGCTATTATAATCGAGTTAACCAGCCCATCCAAATAATTTTCCTATAGAATTTATCTCATGATTTGCCTCTTATTGTGTCATTTTGAAGCTATTTTTAAGCATCTGTATAAACTATATTTCGTTTCTCAACATCAAAAGACTTTGTCGTTCATCTGCCCACTTAGTAAACCCTGGTCATTCACTGAATAATAACTCACTCCGAACATTTCACCTTCGCAAATAAACACTGTCATTCCACCGACAGCTTTCGGCACTGACAATCAAATGGGAAAAACAATTCTGTCTCAGTTGCTTTCATCTCTCCTATTCACATATCAATTAAGCTGTGTTACCAAAGAACTCAATAGCAGTTAATAATTTGACAAGTATCTCGCTATTAGCTGGTGTTCACCTCTCAAAGGAATTAACGAGGTAGAAAAAGCGACTGAGTTTCAGGGAGATGCTATTTGCACTCACTCAGATGGTTGATAAACCTGTAAATTAATATAGTGTTACGTGCAGTTTCTAAATTAAACAAATCCCAATAATTTGGTCACTCAATCCACGACTGTTTGTGGGACGCTGCTGTGTGCAATTGGCTGCCACGTTTCGCCCACAAAATATATAGTCAATTCACTTTACAGTATATTCCGTGAAGCATTTTGAGCCGCCTCAAAGCCGTGATGAGGCGCTACATCAAATACAATGATTATTATTATTAGTATTATTATAATACAAACCACAAGACCCCAGTTTAATCGAAGCTCTGACCTCAGGCAGGCTAGAAATAGGAGACAGGCAATAATCCTAGTACTCCCGGGCTAGGGATAGGGAAATTCCAGCCAGCATTCAATATCAGTGACCAGTACTGAAAAATGCATGTGTTTGGAGATGGGGATCAGGCTCAAATGTACAGATCCCTACCGTCTCCTACCAGCACTCACTGGGTAAAAATGTCACCTTGGCTTAATTTGTTACACACTCGTCTTTTGAGTTGAAAGCTTTGGGGTCGAGATGAATTGGGAGGAACTCGTAGGTGCTGTGTTTTAGGTGAGACGTTAGGTTGAAGTTTTGCCTGTTCAGTGGATAACGACTGCACAACACTATAGAACGAGCAGGAAGTTTCTCCTGATGTCCTGGTCAACAGTCCTCCAACCTTGTTAGTCATTCCTTGATGGCTCTTTGTGAGACTTTACTGTGCCTAAATTGGCTGCATGTTCGCAAGCCACCAGACTTAATAACAATCCTTGTATTTGATATCAACAACAACATTATATTTGTATAGCACCTTTCACGTTGGGAGGACGTCCCAAGATGCTGGACAGTGACAGACAGCATTTTAGACCCGAGCTGGGGTTGGGGGGATAAGGGAGGGGAGGGGAAGGGGGGTGGCCGATGACATGGTCGAAGAGGAGGGTCTTGAGGCGGGACTTGAAGGAGGCTAAGGAGGGAGCGAGGCGGAGTGACTGGGGGATGGAATTCCAGAGGTTGGGGGCAGAGTGGCAGAAGGCTCTCCCGCCAATGATGGGGCGAGTGGGTCGGGGGATGTGGAGCAGCCAGAACCGGCTGATCATGTTTTATCATGTCTTCGAGATGTCTCATCATTATTATTATTATTACTAAGCATCTGTGGGTATATGTTTGGTTACGCATGGAGGGGATACGACCTCTCATCATATGCCTAAACACAAATCTACAGATCTTTGCTTCCCCAGTACTTCAGACTTTGAAATCCTCCTTTGGTTTGGAGACAGGACCTTGCTTTAAAGTTTTATCTGAAGGACAGGGCCTCTGAACAATGCTGCACAGCACAGCACTGCACTGGAGAATCAGACGAGACTATCAATATGGAGCTTGAACCCACAACCTAGAGGTGAGCGAGACACCAACCGGGTCAAACTAACACGAAGAAGCAGATTGCAGTCTTTGGTCGTAATTAAGGCACTTGTGGATCTCAGTTGACTCTCCACGCCTCCTCCACCTCCCAATTATTTGCACATTATTTAGGAGACGCATGCCTCCGAAAGAAAAACACTCCATTTCAGACAGAAAGAGAATTTCGCATTTTTTACTCTTTCGGACCATTTGTCAACCAACATCTTGTGTAGGCTTTTGTGGAACAATAAGTGACGGCTATATTTTCACACTGTAATAAAAAGTTGCATAAAAGTCTCGATATTGTTCAAATGAGAGCAACTGGACATTTGTTTAGCTTTTCCCCTTCATTCTGTATCACATCACAGGCAAAGCCACACAAGATATCTATCTCTTCCAAACATGCACTAACATTCACTCCAGTAAAATCTTCACAATAAAATCCTGGCTGAAAGTAAACAAATCCTTGTATGGTCAAACTCTCCTCAACCAGCTCTTCAAAGTTTATTGAACAAAGTTTAAGCCGACACTCAAATCTAAAATTCACCGCGGCAATTTCAATCATTTATTCACTGTGAGACCGATTAACAAGAAAACCCCCCCCACCCCCACTCACCTGTAATGCATTCCAGTAATATAGGCAGTGGTATTCTCATGTGATAGACTGCATTCTCTCATATACCAGCTCAGCTCCAGCTCTCGCACAAACGCCAACTTTCGAATTCGCTGACGCATTTGGGCCACCTTGATAGCCTTCGCTTCGCTGCCAATTTCTTGGCAAAGCCTCCCCTTAATGCCAGCCCCAGAGAATTTTTTCAACTTGGATGCGTCGTTAGGGTTGCTCCCTACGCTCCCAGTCCGTGCTGCCAGCATGTTGCCTAACTGAGCTGGAGAGAGCAGACTCTAACCTAAAGTCACTGGCAGCGAGTAACTTGAAATGTCTATGAGCTGGTCCTCCCTCCCCTTATAACCTTACCACATCCACATCAATGTAATGAGATCTATAGACAATCAGAGCTAAAAGATCGGAGAATTAGGTAACCTTCCTTCTGAAGTATCTGTAACAGCATCTCACTGGTGGTGGGACAGGCATGGATTGAAACATACGTTAAGAGTTTTGCAACAATAACATTTGAACCGAGTTAAAAAGAAGTTAAATCATAACAGTCTTTTTTAATATATAAGTTTGCCAATAGGCTGCAGGGATATTTTAGATATTTATCAAATAATAGATCATATCATTGGGCAGGGATCTGTCAAAGTCAAACACTTAACAAGCACTGCTTACTTTATTTGAGGGGCAAATGATAATAATAATGTCTATTAGGTGAAATTAGTGTACTCTATGCATATATAACTGCTTGTATCTACTCAGTGAGGGCATCAGTGAGTTTAACTCGCACCAGAACTTTGCTCTCTCTCTCTCTCTCTCTCTCTCTGTAATCAATGGTACATCAAGGTTATTGAGTGTGCCCTCAGGCAAATATCTATTTGTTACTATCCTCCCACATCCTGGCTATTTGTTGAAGAGAGCACACGCAGCGAAAAGTCCTGAAGGACATATCTGCACATCACTAGATTTTGGGGTCCTGTGGCTCAGTGGTTAGAGCACTCGCTTTGCAAGTGAGAGACCTGAGTTCAATTCCAGGCAGAGGGCGAAACCTTGGACAAGTTTCCTTACTCCACACAGAGCCTAATAATAATCCCTCCAAAACCCAAAACAATAATAAATTGGTCATTTTCAATCCACGACTGTTTGTGGGACATTGCTGTGCGCAATTGGCTGCCGCGTTCGCCCACATATATACAGTCAATTCACTTTACAGTTTATTCTGTGAAGCGCTTTGGGACGTCCTCCCGACGTGAAAAGCGCTATATCAAATACAAGGATTATTATTATTATTATTATTATTTTGCCATGAATCTCTTCAGGATTCTATACCAGCTACTACAACCAAACTCACCAAACATGCTCCATTAGCTATTGACCCATGTGGATAGATAGCGACCTTAAGCACAAATGCCCAGTAACGTAAATCAATTTGACTTATTTTGTCCAAAATCATAATTTTTTTAAAATTGGATGTCAAGTGAGCTCCTGTGTAGCCTTTTAATGACTGTCTTCAAGCTCCGTATTGTGGAACAATGGAAAGCCTTGGCTCTTGGGAACCAGCTAATTGCTGTTCTAGCTTTAACTGGTATGAAATGCATCCCGTTTTAAAGACACTAAAACACTCTGTGCATTAGAGTACCTGCTCTAAATCTGAAGCAATCAGTCACTTAACTGCTCGGAACAAAACCTTAATGTCAATGTACTGTAAAACTTTTGAGATAAGACAGAGTCCACTGAAAACACAGAGGATAAAAGGATAGCAAAACATTAAATAAGAATCATTATGTTCATTTCCAGGCCTGTAAGAGGTTTACTATGGAAACACAATATTTTTTTTAAAATACAGAGACACATTTCTGATAAAGAACGTTGAGATTTCCACTTTTTAAAAAAAGAAATAAAGGATTATTTTGCTTCGACTGGGAGGTTTTCAGGGTGACTTGTTCTTTGCACAGTCAGGGCCGGGGGAAGCTGGGGTTCTGTGAATTCTGTAAATTCTACGGCTACATTTCGAGACCCATTTCTATTAAGACCCATTCAAAATATAAAACCAGTCGAAGAAAAACACCATCTGTCACAGTCGCCTTTCCACTAAGTGCCCGATCGCAGCTCATGAGCACGTTAAAACAGCACTGTAAAGCTCATCACGTGTGACCCTGCCCCATTTAAAAGTTAGTGCTGTACTTTCAGAATTGAAGCTCAGAAGAGCAATGCAGCTGAAAAATAATCCAAACAACAGATTCCTGCTTTTGCCACAATCAAACCCGCACACCTCACTGCCCACTGAAATGAACTGAGTCAGCACATCCTTTGTTAGCTCAGAAATAACCTACTGTATCCATGATTGTTTGTGGGACGCTGCTGTGCGGAATTGGCTGCCGCGTTTTGCCCACAAAATCCAGTCAATTCACTTTACAATATATTCTGTGAAGGGTTTTGAGACGTCTCAACGACATGATAAGTCGCTGTATCCAATGCAAGGATTATTATTATTATTTTTACTGTAACTGGAAAAGATATTTGGAAAAAAATACCTGATCTTGTTTCACCTATTCGAGAACTACAGCTATTTTTTTCCCCCCCATGAAGTAACACAGAAGGAAATTAAAATAGGTGCAGAGTCTGACATAAACAAACAAACGTGGGATTAATTATTCTCGGATCCACACGACTGGAATGGCGACATGCTCCCAATTCCAATATTCAGGAGATTGGATCTTAGCAGGACAAGGCTTTCAGAAGATGCACATTGCTCGGCAATATTAAGTATGCTCGCCTCCGAGGGGGATTAGCAGTTAGCTTTAATTGTGATGAAATTCATCCACTTTCAGGTCAACTGTCGGCTAGCAGTCTTTTAGTATCTCGTTACGGATTAGTTAAGTATGACAGGAGCTCGAATGTACCAAACGCAACTTGGAGCTTCTCAGTTTGGGAGATGCCACTGACCGACAATCACGTCAGTTTCTATGACAGCAGAGAGCTGAGTCTTCGTGAGATAAGCTTTCCAACATCACTGTCAGCCTTTGTCAGTCGATGACCTTGGAAGAGACACCCGCCACACACTTGATCCGACTTGAAAACCGCAAAGGAAAATTGGTGGATCTGACTGTAAATGTCTGAACGCAAGTCATTTCATTCGCAACTGCTGGAACACCATAGAGAGTCTTTGAAATATTAAACAGACGATTTGAAGTGAAGCTTTGTCTTATTTAAAAAATAATATTATTTTGAAATATCTCATTCTGTTTATGAAGCCATCAAATGAACTCTCCGAGTCAGCAAATTTGAGTATCATAAAATAAACTTTTTTTTGAAATGGAAAAAACTTTAACAGTACTCAAAGTCTCAGTTAGCAAGAATTGCGTTGCATTCGTTAACTGCAACAACAATGGTACATGACACAGCACCTGAGGGAATTCAATGGGATAATTGTCAGCAGCCTCTTTGTACACAGTGACCAATTTTATCAGGGGGGCGGGGTGGGGGCTGGGGGGCGAGATTATTGGCCAGGGACACCAGGAGAAACTCCCTTCTCTTTCCAAACAGTGCCATGGAATCTTTAATGTCCACTCGAACAGGCAGAAGAGACCTTGGTTGTACATCTTAGGCGAAGGACGGCACCTCCAACAATGCAGCACATCCCCAAGCACTGTATTGGTGTGTCAGGACAGCCAACCTGAGAAAGCAATCAGTTAAACACTCAATCTCACAGCAACCAAACCGCAATCCCCAAACTGTCGGAGGCAGCGCGGTATTCTTTAACAAGTCCCCATTTCATTTCAAGCCGGGCAGCTCTTAGTTGCTCCCATTTACTGATTTAGATGAAAGGAACCGTGGGTGAATGCAGCTTTGAACGTCACGTCATTAGGAATGGAAACAAACAGCCCACTTGCCCCAAGCAAATGTCAGGGCAGCACAAAATGTTTCAGTGCTCAGTACCTTGTGGACTGTCGAGATTACTTCACGTTTGAACGAATCTACTAAATGTGACCCACGCTTCCAAATTAGGTACAAGAGACAAAGGCAAATGGTTTTCCAAGAGCAGGTGCCTTATTCCACTGGTTCCAACCCAGTCGGATCAGAAATAAATTACTGAGGGTTCCAGACCGCACGACCATCACAACTAGATGTTTTTGGCGCAGTGAAATGACCAAAGCACACCCAAAATAGACTGGTGTTCTGCGCAAATCAACATTGTTGGCGCCAATTGGCATTTTCCTGGAGTTAATAGTGTAAAATTATTTCCGTGCCCCTCTGTAATCCACAATTCACCGTGTCTGTTGGCTGGCTGGCCTGCCGACATGTTGTGAGTGCGCAAATATCAATAGATTTACTCACTTCAGTCATAAAGGCATCAAAAAGTATTCAGTTTTGAGTCGTGCAGTTTGCAGAATATATTTGCATTCATGTATTTCGTTGGTTATTTTTAGAACAGAATATTGGATTTTCCCATCTCCTAGGCAATGTTCTCTCTTCTTGAATCACGTAAGAACTAGATGCAATGCAACTGTTAGATAATTAACTCTTAATGATGTAACTGCACTCAGTGAGGTGCGTCTGCTTCAACTGTGTAAATTATGCAACAAAGGTGTATGTTTAAATGACGTCTTCTCCCAAGGCTTTTCCATCAAATTAAACCCGTCTGCTCAGTCAACCTGTCCCTCGGCATTCACTCCGGTATGTAACATACTAATTATTTGGCCAGGTCATAGCCTATCATGCAGTCATTCTATCCCACTGCTTGCCTGCACAGACAGTGATGTACCATCTCCACTGTCTTTGACAGCAAAACAGGTCAATATAACAAGGATCCTAGTGGAGAGAGGTTGTTTTTTGCAATGCCACTGGGAGAAAATGAGAACAATAGAATTCGTCTTCTTCACAATAATAATCCTTGCATTTGATACCACACCTTATCACATTTTCAAGAAGTTTCAAAGCACTTCACAAAATATACTGCAAAGTGAATCGACTGTATATTTTGTGGGTGAAACGCGGCAGTCAATTGCACACAGCAGTCCCACAAACAGTCGTGGATTTTTTTTTCAAGGGATTATTACCTCCAGAAAAATGATCCGCTAATTGATTAACAACTGGCTTCCTACTTACTGCTCGGTAAACAGAGGTGTGTGGAGTAAGGAAACTTGGCCAACGTTTCGTCCCGCCCGGGAATCGAACCCAGGTCCTCTCACTTGTGAGGTGAGTGCTCTAACCACTGAGCTACAAGACTCCATGAAAGAATGCAACATGACCTTCCCTTCCTATCACTTCGAGCTCCAGAAACAGCTCTTGGAGTTTGTTTTCCTATATCACTGGAACACTCCGAGAGCCTGTTCTATTACAACAGCAACAACTTGCATTTATATTGGTCCCATCACACAAGCTAGCGTCCCAGAGCGCTTTCATTTTATGACTACAGCAGGAACAGTGATCTTAAACACACGGTATTATGGACTTACTTCAGATTCTTTTTTTTTAAATTAAAAAAAAATGTAATTTGAATCTTTCCAATTCAGTTTGTAAAAGAAAGTCGATTGTTTTCTGTGGGCAAACAGGATGTCCCACAAAGTCCCGTAAAAACACTCCGCAGGTGAATGAACCAACTATGTGTGGGATTGTTGGCCAGGACACAAGGAGAAAGAAACTTCCCCTCTCTTTACCCGAGACCTGTCGAGCCACAGGGTCTTTCACATCCACCTTAAGAAAAGGCGTTGTTGTAAAATGAAGCCAACGTGTGGGAAATGCATCCCACGCATCTCAGAGTTACGGTGTTGGCTGAAGGCAACTGTGTGAGATTGTGCTCGTGAGTCAGGCCAACATTACCAGGTGCGTGCATCCTATCCTCCCGGTGATTTCGGGAGCTGTGGGGTCTGTGCTGGCAATACAGTTACAATTCCACTGGATGGCGGACACTGAGCACTTGTTCTGCTGAAATCAGCCCACGCAGCACACACACAGGGCTTATTGATTAAGATCAATTGTTCACCCAACAGTAAAACAGCCAAACATACATCGACGGCACTGCCCGATCGAACAAATGGCATCACGAGAAATATGGCCATTTTTGAACAGGAAATTCACAAAGATGGATATGTCACACATGCTTTATATTACAATAATCTGGATACTAAAAAATCCCTGCAAGTGGTCCCTTTTGTATTGAATCAAGGATGTTTACACCCTCTCAAAAACAATTACACGTTTCTGCACCAAAGAGCGGTTTCTGCAGAGTGAGCTCTGAAGATCAACTTCAGATCAAGGTCACGGCGATGCATAGGAATTCACCCATGTCCCGATATTGAGCAAACAAACCAGCCCATACCTGTACAGCATAGCAATGGAGTTCTGCTGCTTGTGTGAGAGCTTCCCAGGTGAGTCGCTCAAGGAATTGGAATACATTTCTCTCAGCAGGGAAATGCAACACACTCTAAAGAGACAAAGACAAAAAAAAGTCAGATACAATTGCAAATAACATTGGCGAAACAGCAACAACACATTACATTTACACAGCGCCTTTCACATTAGGAGGATGTCCCAAGGGGCTGGACAGTCAGGAATGTGGACTCGAGCTGGGGATTTGGATCAGGTGTCAATCAGGCTAACATCACTCTCTGAACTCGGTTAGCAGACAGTTATTAAGAGGATTCCTTATATTCTTATTGCTTCCAACCAGGGTGTTAAGCAATGATCTCCAAAACAGTGCAATGCAGGTCTTGGGTGCTTAATTAAACTGCATTGCAACATGCATGTTCTCATTCTTGTAGGATGGTTAAGAACCCGGTTCCTTCAGTTGATGGATGATTTCATTTCTCATTCACTACGAGTGCTGCTCAAGAGTCTCATCCGAGATCTACTCCCTGCCCTTTTGCCAATGATACTTTGCTACACTACAATATTTAGCAAGGCCGCAGATCATCTTCTGACCTTCTCCCCTCTCCTCCCCTCCACGAAACTACTTGCTGGACAAATGCTGGCATTCTTTACCTCTTTATTGCAGTGGAAAATCAATTGCTCTCTAGACGCTACTGTTGGAACCTAATGTCCTACACCCACGTCTGACAAATACCTACATAGCACCTGTTTCCTTTTATTCTGCTCTGAACAGGAATTGCCAATTAACAGTTGATCTTAATGGGTGGTCTCCTTATATTGGAGTGGAGCCATCCAGTGTTTAATAGATGACTTCTCCCTGTCAATCATATTGGTCTCCTCTACATCTTATAATAAATATTTGCATTTGATGCAGCACCTTCGATATAACAGTGAAAAAAGCCTCAAAACCCCAGGTCTTCCTACAACCCAGGCGTCATCTTACACACAAAATAAGAAATCTGCTGGTTCTGAATTGCTCTGATATGCTCAATACAGTGAGCCAGAACTCCTGTGGTATTTCTGTCATCAGCAGAGAGTAATTCATTCTGTCTTGGTTCCTGAGAGAAAAGGACAACATACAAAAGACACTGGACCATCAAGCTCTCAGATAATAATGCTTGGAAACCCATAAGCTTTGGTGGCAACTACTAAACCCAGGGAGTGCGCTTGGAATCCACTCGTCCTTACACAGTTTCTGTGATAGCTCCGAAACAGATCATTTATCTGTTGCGCTCTCCAGGGTCCAATTGTGTTACTGTACTCGTTAAAGCTCATTAAAAACAGAGCAGCTGAACATCCTATGGGGGCAATTGAGATCCTCCTTTTAGTTTTCTGCAAATCACTTAAGAATTGCTGTATAACTCTCAAATGCTTTACGATGCAAAAATATTGCATTATAAACAGATGTCAAACTGGCCCGAGTCTGGAACATAAATGATTGTATAAGGTTTGGACCTCACTTTACTTAAATGGGTAAAGATTTCTGGTGCACTGTTGCATTTTAGCCATTGGCTTCCAACAACGACGACGACAACAACAACAACAACAAATTGCATTTATATTGCGCCTTTCACACTGGGTGGATGTCCCAAGGAGTTGGACTGCAAAGGATTTGCACCCGAGCTGGGGGCTGGAGCCAAGAGGGGTGGAGTACAGGGGAGGGGTAAGAAACATTCTAAGAAAAGTGTCTGCACCTTTAAAACACTGAAAGATGTGGATGATATAGATCAGTATAAGCAAATCCAGTTACACTTAAACTATAATGGCAGAAAATGAGCAAATGGTTGAAACGCTCACCTGCTGACAAAGTAGCTCAGCTGTTGAACACTGAATGGGTTTGTACTTACACTTAAAATGAACCCTTTACACTGGCCCACTTACCCCTTGACACTGGCCCACTTACCCCTTGACACTGGCCCACTACCCCCTTGACACTGGCCCACTTACCCCTTGACACTGGCCCACTTCCCCCTTGACACTGGCCCACTTCCCCCTTTACTTTTTCACTCGATCTTTGTTCCATCAGTTTTGAAAAGCAGGAAAACGCGGAACAGCTTCACTTAGTGGTGAAAATCTCTCAGCTTCTGGTTAGCTCCTGCCTACAGATGACCAGACAGCAACAGTTTCCATTTATTTAGGCGCCTTTCACATCATGGCGGATGTCTCAAAGCACTTCACACAGCTAACTGTGAGCACGAGCTGGGGACAGGTTTTGTAACATGAAGACATCAAGATACAAGCTCCAACTGTCATTTGTCATTTAACTGCAGAAAAACTATTAGGTTCGAGTAAGTAACTGTCACAGATAGTCACTGAATGGCATCAGATTTACCTGCTGCTTCTTCTTCCGTCTATCATTTTGCCGCCCCTCCTTGA
Organism: Callorhinchus milii; assembly: GCF_018977255.1. Lineage (NCBI taxonomy): Eukaryota > Metazoa > Chordata > Chondrichthyes > Chimaeriformes > Callorhinchidae > Callorhinchus > Callorhinchus milii. Next base: position 18,853,051 of record NW_024704752.1, read on the forward strand.
ATAAAACAAAAATCATTTTCAGTATTGTCTTCGTTCATTATTGCACAATGATATAACAACAACAACGTGCATTTATATAAGGTCCTTCACATGAGCTAGCGTCCCGGAGCATGTGACCGTAGCAGAGTCTGACCCCGAGCCGGGGGAGAGGGAGGGTGAGGGGACCTGTAAGCACAATCAAAAAGGAAGGTGTTTAGGTGGGATTTGAAGGTGGGGAGTGAGGGAGGGAGGGGGGGGGCAAGGCAGAGCGATTGAGGGAGAGAGTGACAAAGTTTCGGCGCTCAGTGGCTGCCGATGGTGGCGAGGAGGGGACGAGGGACGAACAGGAGGCCGGAGCTGGCCGAGCGGAGGCAGCGGGTGGTGGAGTGAGGGGGTAATCAGATAATTTCCTTCAGGCATTCCAAATCAATATCAGCAGCAGGTGCAAAGCAGACAGCGGGGAGGAGAGTTGATCTGCAATTGCCTTGCCGGTTCGCTTGCCAGCAGGTCAAAGGTTCCGTTTAGCCCTTCAATGACTGAAAGATTTGTCCTGACTAACCCAGAGCATTGAGCTAAATCGCACCACCCCACTGCCTCCCGTAATCTATTGCACGTCTGTGTTTCTTAAGGTCAAACAGTTTTTAGCAGAAAATGCGTTGAGGGTAAGATGGGCATTTGCCCTGCTGCAGGTCCTCAACTTCAGTGTACAGTCACTGGCAGGACATTTGCATGTCTTTAATGCCAATGCGACTATTAACGTATAAAATGAATTCCCCACAAAAGAGCTAAGCCTACCTGTCTAAACTTAAGTTACAAAAATGCGCACCGCATAGTTACCCTGTGAACATAATCTTTACTGGACATTAAACCCCATATGTTATTAGCAGGAATTGCAAGGACAATTCTCCAATGGAGGTTATTCAGGTTTAGAGAGAATGAATGAAATCAACATTATTTTTCACAACAACAAAATGAGATGTTGTGCTATTTCAACACCGTGTTAAATGTTTAATCCTGGAGTTGGCATTCCAGGCCCTGATACCATAAAGATATTGCAACTGAGGGTTGCTCCACTGATGTCAAGGGTTAAATCGATTAAATGAGAAGTAATTGGTTTGTGACTTGACAGCCAGTCTTAATGCTTTAAAACTGTTACTACAAGCGTCTGGGTGCTAAAGGCAGCAGCGCTTCCTCACTGAAGAGCTACCATTTCTCTGCTGCGTTCACAGTACTTTTCATCAACACCTTCTAGAAAAATCTTGCCTATCGCCGATCTGCTCCTGGTTTACCCCTGAGACAATCAGGTAATAATCCTGGCCGGGGTCCTGCTTTACAGTCACAATGTTGTGAGGCCCTGACTTACAGGCACGATAATGAAGCAAATGTTTTGAAAGCATTTATACCTCTTTCTTACCTCAAACCTTCGCAGCTGCTTCTTCTGCCTCTCAAAGCACAGCTCCTTCCCTGACGTTCCTCCCCAGTCCAGGCTTGATGCCCACAAGCTCGTTGTTTTAAGCACTGCAGGTTTTATCGCCCTCGCATACAACTTTCTCAGACCTTGATGAAGGCAGATTTTGCTGTCCACAGCCCGAGTCGATCACCAAGTCAGCCCTGGCTGCATTCATTTACTCAGTGTGCTGAAAGCCTAGACAGTCAACAGTAGAAACCTCAGGGGTCAACAGTACACAGCCTGAGAGTCCTGATCACTCTTCAGCCAGGGTCAGGGTAGGGCATTTTGAAGGGTTAATTCGGGAAAGTGGACTGTTCAATACAGGTCAAGTGGCTATCCCTCTCTGTGCGTTAATGTGGATTGTCACACCTTGTCAAAGGTAACGTTAAGCATCGTCAAGCTTGCCGTGCATCCCCGTAAACTAAGCCAACACACTACCGATGTCTGAAGTAGTTCTACGGTTGTACGTGTTTTCTTTCAAAAAGATAGTCGTCAACTCCTCGCTGTTTAACTGTGACAGGATTGCTAACTAGTTATGGGGCCTTTGTTTGATTACACTGCGCAGTGTCCCCCTCTCCCCAGTGCATCTGACAACATCCCAGTCAGCCTCCAGGTAAAACAAATGATGGCATGAAAGGATCACAAATTGCTTGCAAAAATAATAATAGTAATAATTTGGTCACTTCAATCCACGCTGTGTGTGGGACGCTGCTGTGTGCAATTGGCTGCCGCGTTCGCCCACAAATATACAGTCAATCCATTTTACAGGATATTCTGTGAAGCGCTTTGAGAGGTCTCGAAGACGTCATAAGGCGCTATGTCAAATGTAAGGATTATTATTATCATTAACGAAATAACGGCCCTTGGATTTCGTGTAGTGCCTCATCACATCGCAAAGCACTTCACAGGATTTACTGTAGATTGCAGTGACTCTGTATTTTCTAGGCAAACATCCCAACGGCGGCAAAATGGACCTGAAACACCACTGTACTGATTCAGGTCAGTCATCAATACATTGGGAGACCCACAAAAATCTGTATCTGACCCAAGGCAGCAGATGAGGCACTGATTACAACTCTGGAGTTAAGCTCATACACGCCCACACGCACATACCCACACGCACACACGCAGATACCCACACCCACACACACACAGCCACACACACAACCACACACACACAGCCACAGATACATTAAAATATTACATATTTTTCCAAAGTTCCTGTGTTGTCCTCCAGCCAGCAAGCACTCTGCTATCGCATGACACAAAACATCCAAAGCCCTTTTTTTTTTGCATAGGCACAGTTTAATTTTAAGATTTCATTATAAAAAGATTTGAGACGTACCATTGTTGTCGGCGGGATATCAGTCAGCATGTAAATTATAACAGCATGAAATTAAATGCAAAAATTTAGGAATGAAATAAGATTCATTTAGCATTGAAATGCATAATTGTGTCCACATCTGTCAATTATCTCATTTGTAATTTTCAGGCCACAGTTTAATAACTGCTTAATTAAATCATAACAAAGCTATAAATAAAAGAATTGAAAGAAATAACCTGAATAAATAGTCCCCTTCACACCTCGAGGAGTGCAGGACAATCAGGTTCAGTTTTTTTTTAAAAATAAATATTTTTTTAAAATGGGAGAAATTCCACATGGGTTTGGCGCAGCATTTAACACGTTTCTCTCACAAAACATACAGTCAATTCACTTTATAATATATTCTGTGAAGCACTTTGAGACATCTCAACAATGTGATAAGGCACTATATCAAATGCAAGGATTATTATTGTTTCATAGCACCCAGAATTCGGTATATTGTAGCCTTAGTTTTGAAGCTATTTTTTGCATCAAATTCTTCTAAGGACTGGCAGAGAAACAACTTCAAAGTTGAGGTTGAATTCAACAATTTGCCAAATTCTGGATGCTCTAAAATGTTAGGAGTAAATCTAGACCTGGATGGAATTTCTCCCCATTTAAAACATTTTTTTTTTTTAAAAGAGATTTCTGTGTCTCTACAGATTAAACAGAAATCAAACCTAGAATTGGTTCTGAGATCCAGGTCATTACAGAGCAAACATTTATGTATAATCGTGAGATAAAATTAATAATAATGAATAAAATACATTCGAATATAAGGCATGTCCATTGTATACAGACGCTTTAAAGTACAAACTAGAGCTTCCCGAGAAATGCTCGAGAAATATAATGATTCAAGCAGCAAATTCAAGTCCTGTTGTTTTGTTGCACCCAGATTAATCCGTTCATTAATCCAGAGCAACAGTTGAGCAGGTGGTGCTCACTCCTGATGTGCTCAGTGACTGAGAGGTGAGTGGAGCGCTCTTATCGTTGCCATTGGTTTTGCCCGTAACCAATTCTTCTGTGTTCCTCTCCGGCTTCAGTAGAATTATATAACATTTAGGAAGAAACAGACAGCCCAGCATCCCAAAGCTGGAAGCCAGGATGGCGAATATTTCCACAGCCACCATGTACTTCCCTCGGGTGCTGAGGTAAGCCGGGATGAAGGAAATCCAGACAATGAAAAAGACGAGCAGGGCGAAGGTCATGAACTTAGCTTCGTTAAAGTTATCGGGCAATTTGCGAGCTATGAAAGCAAAGATGAAGCAAATGGCCGCCAAGAGCAGGTCATAGCCAAGCACACAGCACAGGAACACCACCGAGCCCTCGCTGCATTCCAGAATGATCTTGATATTCTGAGAGAGGGTATTCTTGAGGGGGTGGGGAGGGAAGATGAGCAGCCAGGCCAGGCAGAGGCAAGCGTGGCAGAATATAAAGATGGAGGCGATGACCCTCTGTTGGAGGTGTCCTGCGGCTTTTTGCTCAGTCTTTTCTGGTGCTTTGGCCGCTCTGGCTACGAGCATCAGGGCAAAGGCCTTGGCCAACATGCACGAGAGGCAGACGCTGAAGCTCAGGGCCAGGAGGACTTGCCGGGTCATGCAAGACCAGTTTTGCGGCTGGCCGACAAAGAAGACGGAGCTGAGAAAGCTTATGACCAGCGAGAACAAGAGCAGGAAGCTCAACCCTCGATCGTTCGACTTGACGAGCGCAGTGTCCCGGCGAACCAGGTAAACTGCCCCCACAGCCGCAGTCACACAGGCTCCCAGTATAGACAGCACGATCAGCGCGATTCCCAATGGGTCATTGTAACCCAGGTACTCAATATCTTTGTGCAAACACTCATCTCGCTTCTCGTTTGACCAGTAATCCTCGAGACACTCAATGCATTCCCTGGCATCTGCCGAATGAATAATAACAATAATATTAATCCTCACATTTGATACAGCGCCTTATCACGTCTTCGAGACGTCTCAAAGCGCTTCACAGGATACGCTGTAAAGCGAATCGATTGTGTATTTTGTAAACAAAACGCGGCAGCCAATTGCGCACAGCAGCGTCCCCACAAACAGCCGTGGTTTGAAGTGGCCAAATTATTTATAATTGCAATTACAAATAAATAACAATGTGGTCTCCGGTAATCACAGGCTTTACAATAGAGGTTACGCTTCTATGTTAAAAGAAATGGACAAATCTGGCTCTCGTGGCTCGATAATGATTTTGCGCCCATTTACATATTCAGTAATTTCTCGCGGAAAGTATTTATGAACACAGCTTCCGTATGAATAACTATCAAATAACCACACAAACGCGCTAGTAATTTTGGGTGTGAGTAATTTTCAGCTGACCTGTTGTGTTGGTTATTTCACCATCAGCACATGGAATGCAGTCGAAACAACACACAGGTTCTCCCTGTCGAATTCCCTTCCTGGTGCCAGGCTGACAGCTCTCACTGCACAGAGAGACCGGAGGCTGCCAAACATTGACATAGATTCAGTCTGACATTTGACATGGGTTTTTTTTCCGGTTGCAATCATAGAATCATAGAATATTACAGCACAGAAGGAGGCCATTCGGCCCTTCATGCCACATCGTTGGTGAAGGGTAAATAAATTGGAGCCTTCCCAAGTCTCACGAGTCTTAATAATCAATACAATACAATACAGTCAAAAATGCAATGTTTTACAACAGATTGGATACAATAATTATCCCATTGAAAGGATCCTGAAACGTTAAAGATTTTTTTCAGCTGCATTGAGTATATAATATACAGGGTGGCCGAAAAGTCGTGATACCATTACACTGTCTAATAAGTCTCAAGGAAATGATAGTATTGTTGTTTGTTTTTAGATAATAGGGTAGTTATCATGACTTTGTGGTCACCCGGTATAAGTACGTTCCAGGGCAAACTCTTTTGTGATAAACAAGTCAGCTATTTGGTTACTTACATACCGTGATCTGCTCATTGTTCCAAATGATAGAGTCATTGTAAATGACCATGTCTTGGTCTGAGTCCGCAGATTCATTGTAACTTCCCACTAGTGTGTAGGAAATGTAGCCATCAGGGCTCCTCCGCCAGTTCATAATGTCATATGCTGCCTTGACATCTCCGTTTATATCAAAATAGATATCTTCCCCATTAAGGCTTGTGAAACGGACATTTTTCAGGTAATACATGAGCTAGGAGGGACAGGAGAAAGAGTGACTCAGATGTAAATGAGGGAATAAAAACATAGGAACAAAGAATTTGCGAGGCGGTGTAAGAAGACAAGGTTCATCTAATTCGCCTTCCACCATCCTGGCAGTCGCTTGACGTGTCGTATCCCCAAACTAAGTTGAACTGTTGGTAGACTTGACCTTTGGAATAAGTAATGGTCTTATTCTATAACTGTATATTCTAACTATTATAAGTTGTTCTATAATTCTATGACGAGGCGAGCGCGCAAACCGTTATGCTACGGAACTCCTTTGAAGAACAGTTCTCACAACAAGAAATACTGCACTTAATTCAAAATATGACAAGAGAAGTTTGGATGAAGAAGGCCCTTCTGCCCATTTGATCTCAACCTTCCATACCCACCCGACCTTCCATCCATTTAGCATCCAGCTGTTTCTTAAATGAGTCCAGGGTCCTGGCCTCTTCCTGGCAACCCATTTCGGTTGTTAATTGTTGTTTGTGTAAAGGAACACTCGCTGGTGTTTGTGCAGCTCTATAATAATATAATAATAATCCTTGCATTTGATATAGCTACCACTGTTGATGTATAGTTGAAAGATAGCAGATGAAAACAAATGAAAACATACCTGCCACGGCTCAAACTTTTGAATGTCTGCGCATGTCCCATTTACAAAAGGACCACTGCCAGGTTTGCAGGTATGCATGTTGTGAAGCGCATGTGCCACAGTGTAGACAGATTTGTACACACTGTACGTCAGTCGGAGCTGGCTGACGTCGGAGTATGTATTGTTAATGTCCTTCAGCTTCTCCTTGCCTGTACAGAACCTCTGAGAGAGTGGAGGGATGTCATGGATTCGGACAGCTGCATCCATCTCGCTAGATTCAATCGATTTGGAACTAAGCATTTTGCTCATGGTAAAACCATTTTCAGGCCACATGCAGTCGAAGGTTTTCTCCCAGAACTCGGTTACCAGTTTCTCTGAGTTGTTTTGGGGCTCTAATTCGGTGAGGAAATCTCGCAGTCCTTGGATGTCAGCTCTCCGAATCCCAAATCCAATGGTTCCCTCTAGAAGTGAGGAGTATTCCCTTTTGGAGATCAAAGCGGAGGTTACCCAGGCCTCACTGGCTATCCATGTTCTGCCCGAAATATTGTGTCTTATCACTTCTTCTATTAAGGAGCTAAGGTCGATATCAGCAGAGAAAACCACAATGATTTTGGCAGTGGATTCTTTAATCGTCTCCACAATCTGGACTATTTTATCCCGTGCGTAAACTTTGGGGATAGTTTCGGAGAAAGAGATGCACACTCCAACCTTCTCTACCGCTTCCTTGAAGACTTTTATTCCGTATTTCCCATAGTCGTCATCTGATGCTATTGTGCCCACCCAAGCCCACCCAAAGTGCATCACAAATTTCGCCATAGCCCTGGACTGAAAGTTATCGTTGGGTATGGTTCGGAGAAAGGATGGGAACTGAAATTTATCGCTTAGGACCGAACAGGAAGCAGAATAATCAACCTGCAAGAGAGTAAGCATCGTTGAAAGCATTCAATAATAAACATACGCCATCCGGGTCCCTATATATATATATATATATATATAAGGTGCTCTATCCCTCCTGAATTGAATAAAATAAATACTTCAATCATCATCACATGAGGTTCTGTCGAGAAAGGATCTCAACAACAACAAAATTACGTTTGTATAGCGCCTTTCATGTCAGGAGGACATGAGGTGCTGGGAACTGTTTTCCGCATTATAGCATCAAACTGGTTCTTAAATGAGTCCAATATCTTGGTCTGAAATATTTCCGCTACCTCTGAGCATTTCTGAAACAGTCGAGGGTGGAGGAGGTGGGGATTGGGGTGGGGGGCGGGGGTTGGGGTGGGATGTGGGCTGGGGTGGTGGAAGTATCAAGGAAAGATACACTGAAATGGTCATTTTAGACCACTTCGATCCAGCCGACTGCCAATCAACTAAGTCAGCCGGGCAATGGCACAAATGAAAGTGAACTAAGTGAGCGAAATTTACAAAAAGTAAGGAAACTAAAAGCATGTCTTCTATTCTGACGATATTCATCCTGTACAAGAGTTTCGGAAAGATGACAAAACTTCAATTACATAGAAACTGTAATAAATACTCAATCATAATTTCCTCAGGATATTCCTGAAGCAACACTGACACCTACTGTGCAGCAGTAATCTACACCAGGATTGTCCAACCTTTTGGCTGCTGAGGGCCGGATGCCCTATTTGATTAAGGTTCGCAGACCACATAAACAATAGTTTTTGTGTTTCCCTTCCAGAAACATAACAAAACATATATAGGTTATGGAAGGAGCGGGTAAGCCAGAGGAAATGGGGAGTGTGGGGTGGGGGGAAGGGGTTGCTGGATGTGGCCCACAGGCCGCCAGTTGGACCACCCTGGGAGTTGGTCCTTCCCTTTCCAAGAGGGAAAATTCTCAGTGGTTGGAGGTTCTGCACTGTACCTGAGGAAAGTAATACAGGCCCAGAATCCTAGCGGTTGCAATAGAGAGGGCTGATCCACCGGCTCCAATCAGGACTGCCAGAGGTGCACCTGTGCCGCACCTATAGTTCGGTACGGCTTCGTCTTGTCCAGTGAGGTAAGTCAGGGTTCCTTCAACGGCTTTGGAGATGGTGAAACAAGAGTCATAGATTGTATAACCCAGCTGTACGTCGGGTAGAATCAAGTTGTTCTTGTTGATTTCATTAATGGCGAAGATCATTGTCCTGGCCCAACGGAAAGTTCGGAAGTTGAATCTGTTGGAGAGAGAAGTTCTCAGAAGTGTCTGATTCACATTCAGAAAATAACAAGGATATTAATGCAGAAGTTATAGACACTGTGTTTCCCTTTCCGAAACATAATATAACATGCACAGGTTATGGGGCTCCAAAGCCACATGGTGATACTAAGATATAGATAGCAACAAGCCTGAAGATGCGATAATTTTCTTTCATCTTAAACTTCACAAGAACCAGGTTAGTGTTTGTGCTTTTTGATTTTTTTTCTTGTGTCAGTTCTCAGCCATGTATCCCATTTAACTGCCCATTTTAAAATCAATAATAAAAATACTTGCATATGATATAACGCCTTATCACATCTTCGCGACGTCGCAAAGCATTTCATAGCATATACTGTAAAGTGAATTTGATGGTATATTTTGTGGGTGAAACAATCAGGTGTTTGCCTGGAGGACTGGGGAAGTGTTGGGGGTAGAATATGCTTTCTTACAAACGGTACCGTCTAAATGGACTTGATTTCATTCAGAGTTGCCTAACCTGCACATTGTTTGGTGGTTTGAAACAATAAAAGAACTTGGAACAAGAAAAGACTAGTTAGCCAAAGAAGCCAGCTCCTCAGATGCAATGTGTGTCCAAACCTCATGGGACATGTTACATCATATCTCTGCTTCTCCTCCACGCATGGATCCCAACCCAGCAGGTACTTTGCCAGGTAATGCCAACTGGTGTCAGTCCCTGATTGGACTTTACATGGAGGATATAGGATTGAGTTGTACGCTTGCGATTGGACATGATATTTGCTCCACCCACTGAGCAAGAAGTGACTCCATCAATGCAAATACCTTTACCTGCAAGCAATAAAAGGTGTCCGAGGGTGTAGAGACCTGTCAAACATCTTTAAATCTTCTCGACAATGATAAAAATGCACAAGAGAACATACTGCACCCCTGAGGTAACACAGAATTAATTATATATACCCTACTCAACAATGCAACCTGTACAGTACACCTGGAATGATTCAATGTCACTAACGTTCACTGAATGACCTCTACAGAATTGAAACAGAGCAACAACAAAACCTACCAAAGCCCATTAGCTGGGAGCAGCCCACCCTCACACCCTGATCCTCTCCCAGCCCACACCCCCCGTTTCTGTGATCGCACCAGGCTCTCGCTGGGTTGACAAACATTCTATACACTTCTATCATCTCCTAAGGAGTGCTATCCACTTGCAGCCTTGATCTGGCCTCCTACTCGTCCCTGGTCTCCTCTGTTCCACCATCGCCAGCCATGCTTTCAATCACTATCCCCCGAAGCGTTGGAACTCTCTCCCTCAATCACTCCACCTCGCCCTCTCCTTCCCCTCTTTTTGATCATGACTGAAGACCTTCCTCTTCGGCCATGCTTGCGGACACCTCCTCCCTCCCCCCGGTTCGGCATCAGGCTCCGCCATTGTTAAGTGCTCTGAGACGCTCACTGCGTGATATAAATTAAACATCATGCCCTTATGTTACCCATATGCATTCAGACGTCATTAGTGTTTGCATAGCTAATGTGCACAAAACACATATTGTAAAGTGGATTGACTATATTTTGTGGGCGAAACACAGCAGCCGATTGCACACAACTAATAAATATAACTAACTAAGTAAATAACCAACCACACAATGGGAATGTCCCCTTCATAAATAATAATAATAATAATAATAATCTAATAATATATCATTTAATATAGAGCCTTATCACATCTTTGAGATGTCCTCCCAATGTGAAAGACGCTATACAAATGTAATCTTGTTGCTGTTGTCTCAAAGCGCTTTACAGAATATATTGTAAAGTGAATTGACTGTATATTTTGTGGGTGAAACAATACATCTAACTCAATAGTTCTTACCCCTCACATCCCACAGACTCTGGCGTGGTGCTCGATGATGCGTTGGAGGACTTGACTCTGTGGTGAATAGGAAACATCCCTCCGAGAATCACATCTCCTGGCATTTTGAAGCTGTTTAAATTAAATTTCCCTTTGAGTTTACATGTCGATTTCCCGGAGACTGCCACAGTCATGGCTAGATACACCAAGAGACGGAAATAGTAGGCTGATGGGTTCATCTCCGGCAGGTTTGGGTGCGTCGCAGGGTATGGAGGGGGGAAAAGAACTCGATTGTCAGTCAATCCCAAGCTTTTATGGGATTGCAAATCAAACACTTCAAGCCCATTGGTTACAACGACGAAAACTGACAAGTAAATTGTGGTAACATAGTCCCATTGGACGTCCTCCCGATGTGAAAGGCGTTATACACATGTCATTAGTTGTTGTTGTTGTCCCAAAGGGGTCGAACAAGCAATTGGGAAGGTTTGTGTAAACACCAGCCAACATTTTCAGATGTGGCACCTGTAACATTGTTAATTACAAAGTAGATATGATACGACAATTTCAGTTCATTTTCAACGCCATTTACTATCATCCCTTGCTGAAGATAAAAGAAACCTAAATCTGAAATACATTTCCAAAGGGTTTCCTTTTGTGGAAAACAATTTAAAACCAGGTAAATAACAAGCAATATCTACTTCATTCCACTGGGATGTGCTGCCCGGAGTACAGTACGAGCTATTTTCGCCTACAAAATACACAGTCCCTACACAGTATATTCTGTGAAGCACTTTGAGACGTCGCAACAATGTGATAAGGCGCTATATCAAATGGATGGGTGACTATTTATTAGATTTCGTTCCTGTTTAATCCCAAAAGAAAACGTTTCTTCTTTTTATGTACAGATATATATTAAAAAAAAGGGAAAGAAATGTTCAATTTGGGGAATTCACAGATGATATAAACACAAGTGCTCTAGGGTCGAGACACACGAAACAATGCCTAACCCTTCAGTTTAATGTTTGAAACACATCCACAAAAGGGACAAGAGAAGGCTTTATTAACAAAGGATAATAATCTATCTGGCCCCCTAAGGAAGGTTTGGATCAAGTCTCTATTTTGCAAGTCTTTGCTTGCAGGGGTGAAGGAACACTTTCACCCACTGCTTTACCTACTTAATGACTCGTCAGCTCCCCCGCTAATTAATTACAGTAACAATGTAATTGACGAGGATTTGATTAATTTCCATTTAAACCAGTGGGATAGATGACAATCCTGAGCTGCAGTTGGTGGATGAGTTGTGACAAACATGTTGGAAGCCAGAACGGTGGCCACCACGGACTGAACAGCAGATGCTGTATGTAGCCTTCAGTTCTCTCGGCCTCTCTGGGTCTCGAGATGAGTCTTTGTTTGTTTAGATCACTGCCCCAATGGGGAATTGAGAGATCATCTATATCTTCCAGGCAAATGGTGATGAGCTGGGAATTGCCTTGATCACCTGTGGTTGGTTGCAATAACTGGCCATTCTTGAGATCTGCTGGTCACGCTATCCTTCAAGAGAAGTCTTGGGCTCAATCTGCTGCTGTGACATGACCTGGTCTCTCAGTTTAGAGTCGGGCAATTCATGAGAATATTAAGATCTCATATTTAAACATCTATTTCTTTATTGATTCGCTCCATTCACATTTTCAAGACTGAGGTGGATAGTTAGGTCAGGGTATCAAGGGATATGGGCCAAGGGCAGGTAATTGGAGTTGAGGTACAGATAGCCATGATCTTATAGAATGGCAGAACAGGCTCGAGGGGCTGAATGGCCTACTCCTGTTTTTGTGTTTAATCTCCTCAACAAAGAATGAATGCCCCCCCCAATAAATTCCATTTCATTATTGATAATGAATCTGGATGGCCTTATGGAGGAATTATTATTTTCCCACATAAGGAAAATGAAGGTCCAAGAGTTTTTTTTTACCAGTTGAACCATAATGTCCTTTGTCACACAACATATAATCAGTGGGACGCTGCTGTGCACAATTGGCCGCCACGTTTTACTCACAAAACATACAGTCAATTCACTTTACAGTATATTCTGTGAAGCGCTTTGAGACGTCTCAAAGATGTGATAAAGCGCTGTATCAAATGCAAAGATTATTATTATAATAGCATGGACAGCATTCAAGGTAACAAAATGTGGAGAACTGCAGTGGGGACAGTGGTGGTGGGGGGTGGGTGGGGGGCGAAACCAGCCTTACCTTATGGTTCCTATTCTCAATCCACAAACAAATTTAATTTATACCAAACACAAAAACAAATTTGTTCCGAATGAATGATGATTACTCTTTTATTCCCCCCTGCTAGAAAATTATAATTGACATTCCTTTGAGCATGCATTAAACAATTAAGTCTCTTCTGAACTGTTTACGACGTCCAAATAACTTATTAACAGTTGCCATAGCTGTAAACTAGCACCGATTGCTCTACCTGACACTTTATGGGTACAGCTTTTACAGCTAATTCCCAGTGACAGCTCTCGGTGGTGCTCACAGCCTTGTGGGCATCTTTACTTCAGTTTGTTGAAAATGCTTTGGTAATTTGGTTACCAAAAAATAATTTAGTTACATAGGGCAAAATCCTGTTCCGCAGCACGAAGACAAAGTCTGTGCAAAACATCTTTTGACGAAGGAGCATGTCACTGCATTACATAGCCACAAGGTGACAAGAGTATACAAATCAAATGGATTCATGTGTGCCAACCTCAACAACAACAACAAAATTATATTTGTATAGCGCCTTTCATGTCGGGAGGACGTTCCAAACCTCATAGCATTAGTGCTGAATGTGGATCGAGTGTTTAACAAACGCTTCAAAAAAGAACCAGCACGTGATTTTGTTCTTTAATTATATCCGTCCCTCGCCTTTCACAGTGAAAGGTTACAGTTGGCGGAGTACTTAAGAGAGTTTTAGGAGGGTGAAGGTATCACACTGTTGATGCTGCACAGTGTGTGTGTGTGTGTGTGTGTTGTGTGAGTGTAGCATAAATGAAAGAACGTTTCATTCATTTGCTTAATCCAAAGGGATTGCTGCAATTATTGACTTTATAAACCTTGCTCTGCATAAAAGTCCTCCAAATCCTGGCCTACTACTTACGCTAATGATAATCCGATTTTAATTAAAGTGTTGTTAGTCACAGTGTGCTACCAACTTGCATCTGATTCAATCTATTGAATGGAGAAAGATACATTATTCACTTCCACCAGCTGTGCAAAGTCATCTGAACATCTGCGAAGGAAGATAATCCGTTTTAATATGCTTTTACCTTTCTATTTTTATTGAAGGGGGAAAGTGAATATTTCAGCATTAAACAGTAAATGTTAAGGGTATTATTACTGGGAACTGGTTGGTCAGGATTCTTGTTATGTTAAATTCATGTCAAGCTGAAATCATGTCTAAGGACAGATATTAATTCAGCTTTTTCACATTATCAGCCTCTGACTCACTTCAAACTCGGTTCTGTTGGCGATTCTATCATCACACAGACTCGGGCAAACTTATGTTTTTTTTGATGAAAGGATAGAAAAGCAGATTAGAGGTAATTATAATAGTTTGCAGCCATTGAATTGACATTAAGACACACTCTTTTGCTAGGTTGCACACTAAAAAACAAATTCATTGAACCACAATTCTGCACACACACAAATAAAAAAAAATCCTTTTGGCAATTGATTATTTCAGTTAAATACAAACGATTGGTACTCAAGTGATTCTTAATGGAGGTCTGTAAAAATTATAATAATAATCCTTGGCTTTGATACAGCGCCTTATCACGTTTTTGAGACATCTCAAAGCGCTTCACAGAATATGAATGTGGAGTCCTGTAGCTCAGTGGTCAGAGCACTCGATTTGCAAGTGAGAGACCTGAGTTCAATTCCAGGCAGAGGGCCAAACCTTGGGCAAGTTTCCTTACTCCACACAGAGCCTAATAATAATCCCTCCAAAACCAAAAACAATAATAAATTGGTCATTTTCAATCTACGACTGTTTGTGGGACATTGCTGTGCGCAATTGACTGCCGCGTTCGCCCACAAATATACAGTCAATTCACTTTACAGTGGGTTCTGTGAAGCGCTTTGGGACGTCCTCCCAACGAGAAAAGCGCTATATCAAATGCAAAGATTATTATTATTATTATTATATACTGTAAAGTGAATTGACTGTATATTTTGTGAGGGAAACATGGCAGCCAATTCTTGTAAGAAACCTACAAGATGATTTCTGGTGGGAGAAGTGAGCATGACAAGTAACACACAGAGTTTTGATAAACCAGAACCTTATCAGTGATGAATAGGACTCAAGTGAACATGAACTGCCCCAGTCTTAATGCTTGATAATGACCCTAACTGGAGCCACATGAGTGTCTACCTTAAGGAACTTTTCAAACCAAATTCCTAGTTAATACAGTTCAGCTGAATTCACGAGTGTGTCCGTGACTAATTGAGCTCAAGTGACCAAAGAATTCCTAAATTATTTTTTAATGCTCGATTATGATGCAAAGTGGAACCACATGAGGATCTGCGCACAACCGTCAGTTGACTTGGCAATGGTGCCCTGGAGATGCCCCCAACAGATAGATCCCGGTCACGTTGCTAATGTACAGTTGAACATTATATCCCACACATCAGCAAATGTCTACCTGGTATATAGATAAGACACCTTTGTCATCATCTGGTACTTAATAATAATAATCCTTGCATTTGATGCAGTGCCTTATCAAGTCTTCAAGACGTCTCAAAGCGCTTCACAGATTATACTGTAAAGTGGATGGACTGTATATTTTGTGGGCGAAACACGGCAGCCAATTGCGAGCAGCAGCGTCCCCACAAACAGTCTTGGATTGAAGAGACCAATTTATTATTATTATTATTTAAATGGAAGTTTATTTTATTCCATTCCGAATGGCATGCTGGTTTCTACAAAATGAGCAGCTTTTGTAGAAACCAAGATTGAGTTTATTTGGGGGAAATGCACAGATGATCAATAAATACATCACTTAGTTTAGAAAATCCTGAGATACAAAATGACACTTCGGACCTGCAAGGGAGTCAACGGTTATCCGGTGGGTTGTTGATGAAATCTGTTATGAAACATCACATTCTGCACCCCAAAGAGTTACAATACTATTTCTTTGTTTATTATACATACTTAAAAAAGCCACAGTTACATAATAAATATTGGAATAAGTAAACACACTATAATCAGGTTATTTAAAAGCAAACATATGATGCCATTAACAGCTTTTCACAACTTCACAGCTTTCATAAATGTCTGTTACCTTTTGAAATAATTTCCCCTTCCAAAAAGTACGAGTATGGATTTGCTAATTGATATTTAGAAGATTCATATCTTCTAAGTATCAATTAGCAAATCCATTCTCGTACTTTATATATATATATGGAAAATATCTTTAAAAGCTTCTAGAATTTAGATATACTTTGAAACTAGGAAAATTATCTTTGAGCGTTTCTGAATCATCTCGATCTGCTCATGGCTTCACAAAGTGATAAATTTTGCCGAAAACAAATCTTAAAACACAGTCAGCTCTGTTCCTCGATCATTTCATTACTTCTGGATCCATCACATGATTCACAACAAATTTGTTCTTGTGACAGTGGCATGACCGACAGTTTTAACTTGAGGAATCACATTCTTGGGGCTATTTTATGTACAAGGAAACGTTAAGAGGGTATCAGCCAAGTTAAAGTTTACACAGACATCCAGAAGCCTTGATTTCACGACCTCTCTTTCTGTCTCTTTCTCTCAATCTCCCTATACGTTCACATGCACAGCAATGGCACTTCTGTATTACAGATCTAGGAGTCGAATAGCGAATAAACGAACGTTAAACTGAAACGTTGCTATTGCATTTAAGATCCTAACTGTGAAGAGACTGCATCATTCTTGGGATTAAGATTTGCAGCAAATATACCTGTTCATCTGGCATCACATTGCCAACTGCATTGAAACATTTGATTAAATGGAGCACAGGAAAGTGCGTGCGTGTGTGAAATGTAACTTTAGACATTCAAATATTAGGATTGATATTTTATTCATGTATCTGACACATACACGAGAGAGAAGGTAATAGAGAAGTAAGGGAGAGGGGATTAGGGTGAGTAGAGGCTCCTGTATCATCTAATAATAATCCTTGCATTTGATATAGTGCCTTTTCATGTCTTCGAGACGTCTCAAAGTGCTGATGAACACCAACATGGATTAAGTAGGGCCAAATGTCCTGTGGAATACAATCTATGTCATTCTTTGATTTGCCTGATGGCTGTGAAATGAAACAGGCCCTGGTCTATTCATCCAGCTCTGTTTGTTAAATGCACAATTGGGAGAAGGGGTTGGTGAAGAGAGTGAGCCCTATAGATACCAGAGTGTACCAATGGATTAATGCCATTCCACTTTTGCACAGACCTATCACAGCACTACGCTAGCACTATTTACTTGATCAATATTTTGCATCCCAAGCCGGGTAGAATTGTTTTTAAAAATGTATCATTCTCATTGTAGCATTTTCTAAAAAAAATCTTTTCCAATTTCACTAACCATCATCAGTGAGTATAGGACTTGCTGATGAGGATTTACTTAATCTTCTGGATAGATATTTGTGGTGGAGCCCGACCCATCATACCTTGTTTTGTATTCAAGTCAGGTCTCATCAAAACAACGTAACATTTGGGGAAGAAAATGAAGGCAAGAAGACCAAAGGTTGAGGACAGAATAGCAAATATCTCTACTGCCACCAGATATTTTCCTTTACTGCTGGCATGAGCTGGGATGAAGGACAACCACACCACAAAAAAGACAAGCAAACTAAAACTGATAAATTTAGCCTCATTAAAATTATTGGGCAATTTTCGGGCCAGAAAAGCCAAAATAAAGCACAGAAGAGCTAAGGTCCCAATATATCCTAAAATACCAATCAAAGCAAGTTCAGGTTCCTTATTGCATTCCAGAATAATTTTTCCTATGACCGCTTGACTGTTCCGCTGCACGACCAGTGGTGACGATATCAGAAATCCTAGAGAGATCCCTATCTGAACCAACGTTATGGCTGTAACAACTATTCGGTGATGGATGGGCCGAAAGTACTTTGACATATTTTGGTTGGGCGCTGTCATTTTAAAGGCCAGCACAACCACACTAGTTTTAACAAGAATACATGAGATGCAGAGAGCAAAGCTGATGCCAAATCCTGTTTGCTGGAGCACACAGAATTCCACCGATGGCTCACCGATAAATGTAAGACAACACAGGAAGCAGAAGAAGAGAGAGAAGAGCAGAAGGAAACTGAGTTCGTGGTTATTAGCTCGTACAATGGGTGTATTCAGGAACTTTATAAATATGACTATTATCACAACAGTAATCACAGCACCCAACAGTGAGAAAACTGTCAAGATTATCCCCAGGGGCTCTTCAAAGGATAGGAATTCAATCTTCTTTGGCAGACACTCATCCTTCTTTTGGTTGGACCAGGAATCTTCAGGACACTGCGTACATTCTGTGAAATATGAAGGTAGAAGATTAAAACAACCTGGAGATGAGTTAATAAAGACCATGTAGTAACAGTAGATTTACTGAACATAAAATTGAAGGCCCGGCTATCACATTGACTTGGAAAAACCACCAGAATGTGCAACGTGACCAAAAAGTCATGACAACTACCCAATTATCTTTAAAGATATCATCATTTCTCTGAGTTTTATAAGACATTGTAATGGTATCACAACTTTTTGGTCACCCTGTACAATGTATTGCAAGGAAAACCTGCTTTGTTTCAGGGTTAGTAACTATAGTATTAGTTTACTCAGGGTGAGATTCTAACTCATTCCAGGGACATTTTTATTTTTACATTTTCTCTCTTTTCCCCTAGACTTTGATGAGTTCAACACAGTAGCAATCTGGCACATGCACATTAGACCCTATAAATAAATGTTCCAATTGTTACCTCTCTCTATAATCCCAGTTAGCTCTTCTTATTTGGTCAGAATATAGATCACAGGATTCTGGAAATTATCTCTGTTCTTCCCCCAAAATATATCACTACCTTCTTATGATCTTCAGTACAGACCATTACAACAATATATTCCCACCAATACGCATAGCCTGCTAGTGTTGAACCTCTGTTTATGACAACCTAACCTGTGCCATTTGAGATATTTCCTTCTGCGCAAGGAACACAATCAAAGCAGCATCGAGGCTGTCCTTGTTGAACTATTCGTCTTGTTCCTGGGAGGCAGGCTTCACTGCACACCGACTGAGGTACCTTGACAAGACAAAAATAGGACTGACAATAAGACAGAATGACCGCCATTGAAACAAAGTGTTCTGGTGTTCCCAACACAGTCTCACTCATACCCTTATTTCATTACTCATTTTTCACACATAAACAGCTGACGAGGTGGTCGGGCCTTCAGCCTCTCAGCCCCCAGGCTCTGGAACTCCATCCCCCAGTGCCTTCGCCGCTTCCTCCCTTTCCTCCTTCAAGGCCGGTCTCAAAACTTTTCTCTTTGACCGAGCCTTCAGCTCCCCTCTCGACTCTCTTCCCACTCCTCGCTCCCTCCCATCCCTCCCCTCACCCTGACCATTTCCCCCCGCTTCGCTCCCTCCCTTCCCTCCCCTCACCCTGACCATTTCCCCCCTGCTCGGGTCATGACCCAACTGTGCAGCGCCTTGGGACGTCCTCCTGACGTGAAAGGCGCTTTATAAATGGAATCTTGTTGTTGTTGTTGTTGTTGAGACAACAGATTAAACAGCTCAACAACAACAATTACTTGCATTTATATAGCGCCCTTACTGTCGGGGTTTAATGACTCTTTCTAGAGAAATGAGGCAGCCATTTGCACCAGCAGTACCGCACAACAAACTATGAGGTGACTAAACAACTTATGCAGAAGATTTATTGGCTACAACACTGCCAGATTTGGGGATAATGTCATTGCAGCTCTGAAGTGACGAGCCAACTTGAATGTCCATCTGAAGATTTAAAAATACACAAGAGCTTGGTTCCAGAATAAAACTATGTTCAAAGCAATGGTATCCATTTCCAGTTAGCTACTCATCAATGGCGACTGACCTTTCTCTACACATTGTGCTTTAGAATCAGAGCCAACTGCAATCAGGCCAGAGGAATAAAATCTGAACAACTTTGATGAGCAACTTTTGTTTTCATTGAGCAGAGCAACAAGAGTGTTGGAGAAGGGATATTTTCCAATGTTTGCACTATATCCGTGAGGTCTATACACCAATCTGAAGCATTAAGAGCATTGTGAGAATTTAATAGTTTCTTTCAAACAATTGAGAGTCTGCTCAGTCATAACAACATTTTACCTTAGCAATAATAATATTAATAATCCTTGCATTTGGTATAGCACCTTATCACGACTTCGAGATGTCTAAAATGCGCTTCTCAGAATACACTGTGAAGTGAATTGGCTCTATATTTTGTGGGCGAAACGCAGCAGCCAATTGCGCGCATCAGCGTCCCACGAACAGTCCTGGATTGTTTTATTTGATTTAACTTCCCTTGATTTAACAGTAACTTGCAGTAGATCTTGCTCAGTAAACACACCTCTAAGTCGCCATTGTTCCAGATGATCTCCTGGTCTCCAATGGTAAGCTGATGCCCTGGAGCTTTTCGAGAATCGTAATGTCCTATTTTCACAAAGTTGATGACACCGTCAGCAGTTTCTTGCCAGTTGATGACATCATATATGGCAGCAACATCCCCATCTTCATCAAACCTCTGCTCGTTTTTTGACTTGTCCATGAAACGTACCTTCTTCATGTAATGCAGCATCTGGAGGAAAAACGCACCCCAAAGCAGCATCATTTTAAGCACGTGATTAATCAAATCACATCCTTTTCTTTTGCTTACTCAAATCATTTTCCTCTTTAACATTTTGACATTTAACATGTGTGAGTGGTTTTCATCTGTCCACTGGAGCGCCAGAATTTGTTGATCCAACCCCGTTCAAACCCACTGAACTGAAAACTAAGCCTCCATACTTATCCCACAATATCCTGCCTGAACTCCCTCAGTCTTGTTTGAAGTCGTAACAGATACAACCTTTGAAGAGAAAAAAATTGCAAGATTATGGAGGAAAAAGCAAGGAAATGGGATTAATCGGATAGCTCTTTCAAAGAACCGGCACAGGCAAGGTTGACCTCCTGCTGTTCTCTGAAATTCTGTTACTTAAACCTGACAAGATAATAATCAAAGCTACAGTAAAGGAGAACTGACCTGCCACGGTTCAAAGTTATGTATATTTGCACAGGTCCCATTCTCAAAAGGCCCCTTTCCATCGACACACGACTGCAGGTCATGTAGGGCATAAGCCACTGAATATACTGCGTTGTGCACATTGCACGAGGTTCGCAGGTTGGTGACATCTGTGAAGATGTGGTTGGCCTCCCTCATATTTTCCAGCCCGGTGCAGGGTTTCCTAGAAGTTGTGTTAAAAGTATTGGATTTGACTTGATTTAATTCACGTTTCTTTTCTTGCTCAAGAAAACTTGTCCACGAGCAGTCAAACATTTCTTCCCACAGCTCAGGAAGATGGATATCATGAGTTCTTCTCAACGGATGAAGCTGAAAGAGAAACTCTTGAAGTCCTTCAATGTTGCACAATGGGAGTGTAATTCCTATAGTTCCAGTCCAATGTTTGATGTACTTCTTTCTAATAATAAACAGTGGACCTGATGTACTCCAGCCTACACTTGCTAGCCACGTTCTGTCCGTTACATTTTGTTGAACAATCTCGTCAAGTAATGGAGCTATGTTTCTATCACAAGAGAAAGCAACTATAACTTTTGCCGATGATGCTTTTATTGTGTCCACAATCTGAAGATATTTTTCTCTCGAATATGTGATTGGAATCTTCTCAGAAAAGGCAATGCACACACCAAGGTTTTTTGCCTCTTTTATAAAGATCTGAACTGCTTGCAAGCCATAGTCAATGTCGTCTGCTAACACGCCCACCCACTTCCAGCCAAACTGTTTGACAATAATCACAAAGGCCCTGGATTGAAATATATCACTTGGCATAGTGCGGAAAAAAGAGGGGAATTGTTGTTTATTGCTGAGAATTGGGGCAGAGGAAAAGTAGCTAATCTGCAAAATATCAACAGAAAACAGTTAGACAGTTAATCAAAATCTTCATTAAATACTAATGAAGGACAAATCAAGGGCTTAATATCACCAGAATGTCTTGCTTTAGTAATCACCGCTGTATAAAATAGCCACCCTAGTAAGTGATTCCCCGACCTCTCTGACCTCTCTCCTTACAACAGTGCCCGTTGCCTTCGCTCCATCAGGTCTGGCCTTCTCTTTGTCCCCCGAGTCCTCCGCTCCACCCTCGGTGGCGGTGCCTTCAGCCACTATGTCCCGAGGCTCTGGAACTGCCTTCCTCACTCCCTTCCCCTCGTCCCCTCTCTTCCTATTTTCAGGTCTCGGCTGAAGACCTTTCTTTTCACTGCACCTTTGATCACCTTCTTCCCCGTCCCCCTGGCTCCTTCCCCTCCCCCTGGCTCGGGCCTGGGATCCATTACTGTAAAGCGCTCTGAGACGCCGTCCGGCGTGGAGGCGCTATATAAATCCAAGTTGTTGTTGTTATTTGATACGTGTGTGTTTAAAACATTGGTGCATATATGCAGGTGGTACAAATTGATTTGAGCTCTGCTCAAAAAGACACTTTTGGAACTTATTAGATTCAAATTGGACAACTGAATATATACAGAACACGAGCTAGTACAATCAAGGATAATAATAATAATAATCATCCTTGCAATTGATACCACGTCTTCGAGACATCACAAAGCGTTTCACAGAATATACTCTCAAGTTAATTCACTGTATATTTTGTGGGTGAAACGTGGCAGACAATTGCGCACAGCGGCGTCCCACAAACAGCCGTGGATTGAGTGACAAAATTTTTTTTTTTGGAAGGGATTATTACCACCGGAAAAGCGATCCGACAATCGATTAACAACCAGGTTCCTATTTACTCCTAGGTAGGTAAACAGAGACGTGTGGAGTAAGGAAACTTGCCCCAACGTTTCGCCCTGCCTGGGAAGCAAACCCGGGTCCTCTCGCCTGTGAGGCGAGAGCTTTAACCACTGAGCTACAGGACTTCACTTTATAAGAGAAACTTGTGTAGTTTGTTATGCAATCCTGGCCCTTGAATAGAACACTTACAGTTCAATTTTTTTTTACCTGAGGGTAACGATAGAGCCCAAGTACTGATGCCATCGCTATTGAAATAGTTGAAATCGAGCCACCAACTACTGCGGCCAAAGTGGAGTTTAACTTGCACTGGTAATTCGGTGTGAATGTTTCCTTGCCAGACACCAGTGCGAATGCATTCTCTACAGTCTTGGGAATATTATAACAGGTATCATAGATGGCATAGCCCAAAGTTATATTCGGCAATAATTCTGGATCTTTATTTATCTCTTCCACTGTGAAGATCATATCTTGCATCCAACGGTAAGTCCTAATATTAAAGCTTGAGAGCAGATATGTTGTTAGTTACTTCATAGAGAGTGTACTATCAATGCTTAAGATGCAAAAGAAAAATAAACCATAGAACTTCTCAGCATAAGCCATATCTGTATTGTTTTGTGTTAATCTTAAAGCGTCGTTTCGAGTTTGGAAAATGAAAAATAATTTCAAAAACTAAAGGTTAAGTCCAATGTAAAATTATATTCTTAAATCACGACTGTGATATCCACATAAAACCAGGTGCAAACCACACACAGAAACTCAGGATAACAAGCTTTCTTATTCACTCACCCCTGCAGTCGGAAGCTTCTGATCCGTGCATACACAACACAATTCTTCATCCAACCATCAAATATTACCCAATGACTTAGCTTCTATTGTTCCGAATATTAAATACTGTCAGTTCACTGTTGAATTTCTCTGACAGTGAGGCTATTTAGGGTCCAAATATGCAATGAAAAACATCTGTTTGGTTGCTAGTTTACTGAATGAATACGAATAATAATAATCCTTGCATTTGGTATTGCGCCTTATCATGTTGTCGAGACATCTCAAAGAGCTTCACACGATATATACTGTAAAGTGGTTTGCCTGTGAATTTTGTGGGCGAAATGTTTCAAGCAACTCGAGATACAAAGATACACAAATTAGCTATTTACAGAGACCCAAGTCTAAGCATAGTCATGTTGATTCATGTTGGAAAACTTTATCTGCTGTTTAATTGTCAGAGATGAGTGGTAGCAGATCAAAACTGTGAACGTGTCTGAATAATACCTACCGGTCATTACACTTTTTTTCGACCGGCTGAGATGTATAGGGAAAATTGGAGACATCATTGGAACCATGGAGTGGAAAAACCCCTCCAATAATAACATCGGCATCTTGAAGTACTCCGTAGCTTGTATATTCGTGCAGTTTACAACCGGGGGGAACACCTCCTGACACAGAAAACATCAAACAAAACAACAAAAGGCAAACATTCAAATGGCAACACATTCTGGAGTATGAAAGAAATTACTCTTAGGACAAGGTAACTTTCTCCATTTATATAGCTTGCCTGTGATCCACCCTATAATTTTCTGCAATAAGCTTCCTGCTGGGAATTTCCAATACATTTTCTGTGGCATCAATTACATTGATCTTGGGATTTCTAAAGTACTGCACTACCATGTCAAGAAAACAATATTAAACTTCAGATAAACAGTTTTCTTCCCTTCGGTTTGCTGAAGCCGCTTACTAGTTCATCTGAGATTACTTATAAATAATAAATAATAATCCTTACATTTGATATAGCGTCTTCTCACGTCTTCGAGACATCTCAATGCGTGATACTGTATTAAGTTCAAGGATCAGCAGCATATTGAAAAACATGTAAGAAAGTGAACGAACACTGCTTTACTTCACCATCTGTACATGTTGTCAACACAATGCGGCCGTGTGTGTACATATATATATATATATATATATAAAAACAAGAGTAGTTTAAAGTTTCTGTAGCACTTTCATAATTGAAAATAAACTACAAATTAAAGCTTTTCAGAAATATGATATAGAAGACCTAGTTTGAATTATCCTGGGCTTTAGTAAATGTAATTGGATTTTGCTGCATGCACTGAAAATACAAGTGTTCTGTACCAGAGGAACCAGATTTCTCTTTTCCTCGTGTCTGTGTTTCTCACGTCCAATTTTAAGTCATGAGTTCTTAAAAATAGTTTTGACAGTACAGAATTCAGGTTACAAGCCTGTTTCTGCACAATCATCTATTATTGGCATTTACCGTCTCAGTATTGTGGTACCATTTTCAAGCCTAATTTGGTAAAAATGTGTGGTGATGAAATGTGATAATTTCCTGCTGAGATGCTGCTTATTGGTTGTAGGAACAGGAGCTTCAAACTGTGTTCTAGAGTGAATATTGGAAATGCTGCATAAGTTACTGAACTGGTGATATGGATGGATGAATTGCTATTAAATGCTTACAGATAAAGTAGCATTACAACAACAAAACTACATTGTGAAGCGCCTTTCATGTCGGGAGGACGTCCCAAGGCGCTGGACAGTTATGGACCCGAGCTGGCGGTCGGGGAAGGTGGAGGGCAGTGGGGGGGGGGGGGGCGCAGGGAGATCGAAAGCACGGTTGAAGAGGAGGATCTTGAGATGGGTCTTGAAAGTGGTGAGGGAGGGGGCGAGGAGGAGGGACTGCGGGGTGGAGTTCTAGAGCATCGGGGCAGAAGGCCCACCCAACAATAGTGGGGCAGGCAAGGTGGGGGATGTGAAGCAGGCCTGAGTCTGCTGAGCAGAGGGAGCGAGCAAGACCGTAGGGGGCTTAGGAGGTTGCAGAGGTAAAGGGGAGCAAGACCATGGAGGGCTTTGAAGGTGAGGACCGGGATCTTGAACTGTGTGATGGATTAGTGAGGATATGTCAGGAAACGTGGGCGATGAATGATCTGTGACTAGAAATATATAGGGAAATGGAAGATACTAACAATATTTGTTAGCAATGCAACTCGGACGAGGTGCATCGGTGCTTTTTCACAAGGGAAGCGTGGGAGATTCCTTAATCTAAAGACAAGAGCAGTGGAAACCACATATCATTCAATTTGTATTATTTTATTTAAAGGGATTTAATGGACAAATTTTTACTAGTCATACAACAATTTCCACGTCCCATTTTCCCTGAGTGAACTCACTCTGAAACAGCAAAATAATAATAACTCTTGCATTAGATATACAGTAGAACCTTTCACATCAGGATGCCTCAAAGAACTTCACAGCATATACTGGAAAGTGTTGCAACTGTATTTTGTAGGCAAACGCAGCAGCCAATTGACACACAGCAATGTCCCATAAATAACCATGAATCAAATGATCAATTTTAGCTGCGAGATTTTTGCGACACCGGGAGAAACTCCCTTGTTATTTGTAAACCATTTTGAATGCTCCTGAAGAAACCAGATAAAAGCGTGACAACAGATCTTTGTATTCCGGCTTCCTTGGACTTGGATGAATTCAGTAATTAAGCAATTAAAATACTCACCAATGAAAACCAACAGCTTGATTGATATATTAGTTGTTTCCGAGTAATCACATAATAATTGGACAATTCCGCAAATCTTTTCTGCTTCATCACCCTTCACACCTGTGATGGGCTATTTAAGGATGTTGTTTCAAGTCCAAAACCAATTTGAGTGGTTATACCAGTAAGTGACTCTCTAAATTGGCATTAACATTGTCTAAGCTAAACACCCTACCCCTCAGCTCCAGGGCAAAGTGATACTAGAGTAAGATAAAACTATAAAGGCAGTTTGTCAGTTCAATTGACTTTACATCTTACAGCAGCATAAACAGGGTGAACGATTAAATGCAGGAAACCCAATATTCCAGACATGTATGCCACCAAACAAAGAAGCCACATCAGTCAAGTTAACACCAGGTATTTTATTGAAGCTTATCAATGAACAGTACCTGTAAATAGTAATTTTATTGCATGCATATTTCCTAAGAAAAAATAATTTACAGCAGCACCTATATATATATATTTATACACCAACTTAAGTCACTTAAGTGATTATTGGTATGCTGAACAATAGATCTCATTACCAGCAAGAATATGATCAAATCGTATCGATACACCTTTAACCAGTATTTAAGAAACATCCTTTCAAAAAGGTTTGCTTTGAGCCTAGCATTAGATTTCAGAATAAAGCCAGTCTTTAGAGATTTTTTAATTTGACAGATAACTCAATGGCATTTACATTTAGCTTAATTCAAAAAAAATCTCACTTTGTGCCTTCAATCTTTAAAAAAGTTTTTTTTGTTTAAAAAAGTGACTGCAGCAGCACTAACATTGCGATTTAAATGTGTGTGTGTGTGTGCGCGCGCGCACAGGCTATAGGCCACAAATTTAATCTTAAGGATTCTTAAAAACTGAACTGCTGGAATAAACACCTCAAAGCGCCTTACAGGATATACTGTAAAGTGAATTGACTTTATATTGTGTGGGCGAAATACAGCAGCCAATGGTGCACAGCAGTGTCCCACAAACAGTCGTGGATTGGGTCAAATTATTATTTTCGATCGGTTTATCCAGCAAAGTATTTTATCTACAAGTTTCTAAATCATAATCTTTTCATTGTTCCACTTGACACACACACAAACAGGCAGAGTAAATGCTTGGAGCCTCCATCCCAAAAGGGCAGTTCTGTCAACATATTGGCGAACACTTTCAGGCACGATTTTGACATTAAATCAGTATTTTTATTACGATATTTAAGCACAATTTTAATTGAAAATTAATTCTTCAGTTTTATAAAATCCACTCACATGCCTGAAGTAAGACACAACTTATTCCAATCCATCCTCTATAACTTGTCTTTACTGTGTAATTCTCACAAGTTTATTTTATATCCTCTACCAGTGTTCCATTATAAAGCTTTTCAATATTATTTGGCAACCCAGAAAAGCTGCAATGCAACAAGAGCAAATTAAAAAAAACTTTTCATTTCTCATTCCCAGGTTTCATGGATAGTCTAATGTATACTCATTTTTATAGTTTTAGAAAATGCTAAAAATAGATAGCAACAAGAGCTTGCAAAATTTAACCGAGCTGGATACATCGCAAATAATTCTAAATTCTTTAATCTACACCACTCTGGTTTTGGGCACTTTAATGCGTTTTTGCAAAAAAGGAATAAGACATCCCTTTTTTTAAATAAAGCTAAAGCGCCAGATTTTCAGGTGAAGTGAGCTGAGAAAAGAATGCTAACTACTGGCACAACAGTCACTCTAACATGGAGTTCTCAGAATCCTGTGGTCTTTGACTTAGTCAGCAATTTATTTATTTTAAATTTGACAAAAGTTTACAAGTTTACATTGTAAATTACACTTTTCAAACACAAGATTATGGAAGTGATTAAATTAAGGCAACAAATAAGTACGAGCATATATTGTATTGAAAGATTGATGTCTATGTAAGTACCAAAGTAAAAATATTCCCGAATTAAATTTTTGTTAAACCAATTTTCTCTCAAAAGCTTAAGTCTTCCTGGGGCAGTTCCATGGGCAGCCTTCTGGTGCCTCATCCAATTTACCAGTCTTCAGTCAGCAAGTGGTAGTTAACTCGACCTCGAAGGGCATCACAGTCAATTTCTCATCTACCGCTCAGCCACACGCTTTCCAGCAGAAGCCATTGGAGAACAATCAGGTGCAGGAACCCTGGCTTTTATTTTTAATCCCTCTTCCTCCTCAGCCCAGGATTCTAAGGTTAATTCCAACACACACCCAAATGCTACCCCAACTGAGATCAGCTTTCACAGCACAGACCAGATCGAACCTGCGATCTTATCAGTGTGACTTAATGCCTTTATCCACTAGGCCATCGAAGGGATGAAATATTTTTTATGGTAACCAGATAATACATTACCGGTGTATAAAACTGTCAAACAATAGGTTAAAAAATGCTGCCTTAAGAAACTCCTAGTCCTCATACCCTCCAAATAAAATTTTGGTTCATACAATTAAATTAGGAGACATGTATAGTACAATGCAGATACCTGTTAATTCACATCCATCCAAGAATGTGTACAATCAGGATTTTTGGCAAAAACAAAACCCCTTGATAAAAGTTCTATAACCCCAAAAAATCATAACTGCATACTTTCTAGCCATCTCAATACAGTTGCCAAGATTATTGTCAAAAACAAAGCCAAACTGCTGGTAATTTCTTCATCTCGAACAATGTAATTACAGACAGTCAAAAATGTTTAAATAGACTGAAATACATCGAAAATCTTGTCAATACAACTCAATACCACCTATCCATTTGGCAAAATATTTGTAACATCTGTTCAAAAAAGAATTGGTCACATCAATAAGTGAGTTTACAATGACAGACATGTGGTTAGTAAATGTACTGTAAATGAACTGTCTTGTGATGTACAAAACACCAGACAAGTCAATCTATAAAGAACATCAAAATACATTGGCAAAAGCATCACAATTTTACCAGCAGTTTGATGCTGAATCCATTTACCCGTACATATCCTTAGCCCCATTAAATTTAGTCCTTTCAAACACTGAATTATACATCAGGCTTCAGAGGGGAAGAAAAAAAATAGGTGCGAAGTAGCAGCTCCAGTCACAATTCCACAGTACTGTATGTGTTAATATTGGGAATGTTTCATACATCAGATTCAGGTTTATTCACTCCCATTCCGTGGTTCCAGGAGGCTTTGAAGTCAAGTCATACATGACGCGGGAAATCCCTGGTATCTTCTTGATCTCTGTCACCATTTTAGAAATAACCTGCCATTTGCCATAAACAAACTTTTCATTAATATTTGACACTGACTAATTATTTTGCAAGTTAAAGCTAATCCAATCATAGAATCCTTTTATCTAATAGCAGAAGTTCCTTTCTGCATCACTGAATGTTATTTTAGCTTAAAGAAATTCAAACACGCACCTCCTCAGAAATGTGCTTGCCAGGAGTTGCTGGGATACCAGTCATAAAGTCACTTGTGATGAAGGTTCGGATGACGACAGATCTCTGACAAGATGGCTGTTTCTGAAGTGGGTCACGGTCAAAATGTAATGGCGTCAAAATAATTGGCATCTGACTTATTTTTCCAGAGTAACCTAGAGAAACAGACACAATCGGTACATCAACATTTACAAAATTATCCTCATTTGTTCACATAAAATCACAGATTAGCTAAAAATCTTAACAGTGGCTGAATTCACCTTTCCTCTCAGTTTGAAGCAGAAATTTGACAGATGATGCAATGGCTTGGTAGTTTGGTGCATCATGTGCTAAACAAGAAATGTAAGTTTTTTGTATTCACCAATATGGCAAAAATTCCAGGTTTTTAAAAACAAGACGACCTCAAGTTTTTTTTAAAAACAAAGAATCAGTCTCCAAAGGGTGCCTTTGTCAATTCATATAATAGAAAGACTAATTTTTTTTTGAAATATCATACAAAATATTCAAATGATCAACTGAAAAGACATTAAGTGCTGTACAATCTATCTAATTGGCCCAAAATTGTGCCAACAACCTCATTCAAAATAATTCCGCATTCACATGCAATCTTATCCATAACAAGTAAAGACCATTTAACTTTGTAAAACAATGGACCTTTGTACTAACTAATGTACATTTCTTCCAATGTAATGAATAAACAAAACTGGATCCTTACCATCCTCTCTCAGGATGTTGTGAGCCTCAAAGTCGGCCTGTCGGAGGGTGCTAAGCACTCCTGTGGTTAGGAACGTTGGGGTTATGTCTGTGATGGGTTCTCGGATTTGAGGTCCAAAAACATACACAACTCTGAAGAAACATGAATATTAATATCAGTAAGTAAGAATGTAGTAAAGGATAGCTGAGGCTTTACAAGTAAGTGTTCTTATTACACGTTTTAAGACCATGTAAAGACAAGTAACAAACCTGTTAATATTGTGACACATTCTTGGAATAAGTCTGGCTAAGAATAGGAGGGATTCCCAATCCGGTGGATCCTTCCCAGATATACCACAAACGTAGCTATATGATCTGCTGTCTCCCTGCAACACAAATACACTGGAACTTGGATACCAAGATTGAGTTTGTCTAAATATGCAGCTGCTTATTATTCCTCTTCCAACAATCCTTCATCAACAACAATAAAATTACATTTGTAGAGCACCTTTCACAGCAGGAGGACGTCCCAAGGCTCTGGACAGTGTTTCGGACCCGCGCTGAGGGTCAGGGTGGGGGAGAGGGGAGGGAGCAGGGAGATCGAAAGCACGATCGAAGAGGAGGATCTTGAGGTGGGTTTTGAAGGTGGCGAGGGAGGGGGCGAGACGGAGGGACTGCGGGATGGAGTTCCAGAGGGTGAGAGCAGAGTGGCGGTCTGGCGAGCGAGGTGGGGGACGTGAAGCAGGCTGGAGCCCGCTGAGCGGAGGGAGCAAACAGGATGGTAGGAGGTTAGGAGGTCGGAGAGCAAGACCATGGATGGCTTTGCAGGTGAGGACCAGGATCTTGAACTGTATCCTCTGTGTGATGGGAAGCCAGTGGAGTTGGGCGAGGATGGGGGTGATAGGGTCGCAGAGTCTAGTGCAGGAGAGGACATCAGCTGCAGAGTTCTAGATAGTCTGCAGCCTGTGGAGGGAGGAGTTGGGGCGGCCGACAAGCAGTGATTCATCTGATTTTTGTAATAATGTGAAATGAGCCTTTATAATAATCTTTGCATTTGATATAGCGCTTTTCACGTCTTCTAGACGTCCCAAAGCGCTTCACAGAATATACTGTCAAGTGAATTGAGTGTACACTTGTGGGCGAACGCGGCAGCCAATTGCGCACAGCAATGTCCCACAAACAGTCATGGATTGAAAATGACCAATTTATTACTGTTCTTTTTTGGAGGGATTATTATAAGGCGTGTGGAGTAAGGAAACTTGCCCAAGGTTTGGCCCTGACCTGCCTGGAATTGAACTCAGGTTCTCACTTGCAAAGCGAGTGCTCTAACCACTGAGCTACAGGACTCACTTATAATTACAATGATCTAATTGTAACATTGATCATGCTTTAACCCTTAAACTGCTAGCAGGTTCAGAAAAATGCCAGTATCCCCAGTGCCAAGCAATTGTGTACATATTCAGGTCAATGCAATAATACTGATGAGCCCATGGTACTTCAACATGGGCAGGCTGGAGATCAGGAAGAGAAACATGTGCCAATGGAGGAGAAAATTAGAAAAATAACGGCATACATTAAAAAACAAAGCAGCGCGAGTCAATAAATAACACCAAAACAGCTCCATTTTGTGATTCACACAAAAATTAAAGGATTATTATTCTTAATGCAATACCTACCTGTACCCCAACAGTCTTAATCGGCAGCAGGAAAGCAGTAAGTGAATGGAGACTTGTGATCTGCATTAATCTCTCTTGTTCTTCATCATTCGTACACGACTTGACCCTCTGCAGTAAAGTGTGTGGCTACACACGAAAAATAAATGCATTCATTACACTGTTATTCACTGAGCAACCAAAACAAAATTATCCCTTACATTAAACACAAAGTACTAATTCTCTAACAGTCGACATTTAAAAAACATTTTCTAAAGCCTGGTAATTCTTTTGAGCTTGGTTAAAAAATTCATTTCTAATCAGTGCTGATGGTGTTTACAACAGGTTTAAAACTGCACAATATTTTCTATAAATATTGAAACAAAATGTTGTTTTAGACTTTTGATCAACAACAAGTGCTTATGTAAAAATTCATCAGAATAAAGAACCATCATAAATGCCACTCAATTGTATCCAGATAAAAATGTGATATTTTATTATTCCAATTCTGGTACAGACAAGATAAATTACGGTCTTTATTGAGCACGGTCTGCAGTGGAGTGGTATTACAGCATAACTAACTGCATAACTTTTAGATTTAAAAAAATCCCTGAAATGTCCTCTCTCCCCCTCCCCCATTTCATAGATGGTCACATGGCTTATATCAAACAGGAAAGGCAGTTATAAGTCTACACGAAAATTTAAAGTAAAAAAACTTACCTTTGGCATCAAATACCCACAGTTCACTTACTTTTTTCACACTTGCAGAGAAGTCCGCTACTATTTTCAGAATATTGTTAGTTTCCGCAAAGTCTTTGCAGGTGAAAGGCTCATCAGCACAGATTACTCTAATGGCAAGACCAGGGCCTTAAAAAAAACACAGAAGTCCTTTAAATATAATTAAAAAGAGGAATTTATGGTTTAACGTGGATAGATTTTGATTTTGTTTACCTGGGAATGGGTGTCTAGAAACAAGTTCTTCAGGGAGACCCAATTCTCTGCCAAGTGCCCTCACCTCATCCTTGTGAAAGTCTTTAAGTGGTTCAATCACTTTGCCCTACAAAACCCAAAATTAACATTCTCTTCAATACCAAATTGTGAAAGGTTACTCATTGCGGCTAAATTAAACAGATAATAATCTTATAATCCTTGCCTTTGATATAGCACCTTATCACGTCTTCGAGACATCTCAATGCGCTTCACAGAATATATTGTAAAGTAAATTGACTGTATATTTTGCAGGCAAAACTCAGCAGCCAATTGCGCACTACAGTGTCCACAAACGACAAAGTCGTGGATTGAGTGACCAAATTATTATCTTTTTTTTTGAAGGGATTATTATTATCCCCAGAAAAGCGATCTTGCAAACAACTAGGTTCCTAGTTACTGCTATGTAAACAGAAGCGTGTGGAGTAAGGAAACTTGCCCAATGTATTGCTCTATCCAGGAATCGAACCCAGGTCCTCTCCCTTGCGAGGCGGGTGCTCTAATTACCAAGCTGCAGGAGGCTAGTTAGCAAATTGCTGTCTGTTGCAGACAGATAACATTTGGTCAACTGAAAACTGAAGTGCAAAACAAGTACACAGTTTACTGCATGTAAACCATAGTATCAAGGGTAACCTAGATAGTTTAAGTTTGGATCAAGCATCAAATTTAATAACTTTTGTGCTTACCATAAAAAAAACTGTGCATTTGACATAGCATCTCTCATGCCACAATGAGATCCCAAAATGCATCACAGGATTTACCACAAAGTGACTGTTTTGTAGGTGACAGTGGTGTATATTGTACACTAAGCAAAATACAAAAACTCACCTCCTCCCTCAACTTTCTTATCAATTCTGTGTCATTATGGTGGGTCTTAATAACATCTGCTTTGCCACTTGCTACTGTTGAGGCACTTTCAATTAAATCTGGTCTCAAAGTCCCTTGTGCAAGGTACACTTCCTCAGGCTTCAGATTCATTTCCCCAATTACTTCATTGGCGACCTAGAATAGAGAGATTATCAAATAGCATGAGACACATGTAAAAACATATACAAGACCCTCATTTAGCATGATTACAAATATCTTGTGATTAAATTGTATCATGCAATTTATATTACTCCTCAATTCAAGAGAGCGTGTGAAACTTGTACCACTGTTTTAAATAAATAATTAAATAGGAGGGCTGAAAATCAAAAGGGGGTTAAATGAGCCAGTTTCTTCCATCTCTTGCACATGAGCAATAATAGCAGAAATAGTTAGTAGCAGATGGAATATAATATTGGCGATGTGATAGCAATGAATTCAATCTATGTTTATAGACATCGTTAGGAATGCACCGCAATTAAGAACTTTTTCTGCTTAAAAACAAAGTTTCAGGTCAACAAAGAAATGTCAAAACATACCTTCACAAAGGTATCCCCTATTATTTTTCTTTTTTCTTCTGGATTTGTGGTCATATTTAAGGTCTTACTAATTCTCTTCCTGGGAGTTCGGTCTTCTTCTGAAATTGGCAAAGTTGTTGTCCCATTGTAGAATGCATGTGCTGCGTTAACCACTAGGCAAAAAAATAACATGTTAAACTACAGCAAGAAATTGATTAAATTTTTTTTAGTGTACACAAGTTCTTTTTAACCGTGTTCACCAATATTGTGTTTTTTTTAAAAAACCAACATGATTAACCTCTTCTTTTTAACAAGACATTCACAATCACAACTTGGAAGCTTGGGGAGCAGGAGATTAGAAGCTTACACCAACAGCAGGTTACTAATATTGACCCTTAAAGATAAATGGAAATAAACTGACTTATTTCAGATTACGAAATTAAAAAATGGCTTTACCTTTAACCTTAATGCCAAGTTTCTTCAAGGCTTCCTCCACAGACTGACTCTCTCTTTTCCGCATGAAACCATTGTCAATGTGGACAGCAATTACTTGGTCTGGATTCAAAGCCTTATTCAGCAATGCTGTACACACTGTGGAGTCCACACCTCCACTCAACAAAACCTGCAGACAAGTTCTGAAGTTAGAATTTCACATTGTTGAAAGACAATTCAATAATAGTTTATTGAAAAAATTGTTACTGTAACTTTATTCCATCACTTGTGTTGAGCCTTTAAACGAGTCGATGGAAAATTCCAATATTGATTAAACGTACCAAAACTTTGGAATGTCCAACTTTCTCTTGTATCTCTCGGATACATTCTGCTTCTCTATTCTCCACTGTGAAGGTGCCACTGCAACCAGCAATATCAAACAAGAAATTCTTCAAAATGTCCTTGCCACGTTCAGTCAAGTCTACTTCCGGATGGAACTGAACACCATATAGCTTTTTAGATTCATTTGCTATTGCTGTGTAAATTAATCAAACAGAAAATTAACATTCATAATTATAATCACAATAAAACAAACACAAACTAATTACTGTTCCAAACTAATGAAAATAATCCATATTTAAAATTGCTTTACTTTATCTGCAAACACAATTTTTTTTTAAAAAATCACCTAAAAGATGAACTTTTTCCACTTTTTGGTATGCCATTGCATTTGGGCCTTTGATGCACCACACATTGAGTGCCCAATCTCAGCTGTGCTGTGGGAGTCATGGCAAATCAGAAAATTACATTGACCAAACACATTTTTGGCAACAACATTAAAATGGCATATGCAGAGGTTTGGGAGAAACTTATCTGCACTGGGTTGATGTACATCTTTGGGAAGAATTTTTTTTAAAAAAACAGGAATTGATTTGGATTTTTATGTTGATAAAAACCTGTGCTGACCATGGATCACTTACTATTCATTGCTCAACTGGACAAGTATACCTGCTGCAATGTTTCCAGATTGTGCAACCACTTTAAAGCCCTCTGCCACCTTGTCCACACTGTCACCATGAGTAAGCAGTACAAGCTCATCTTTCTGTAGACCTCTGGAAGAAAGCAGAAAGAAATTGTAAACAAAATGTAAAAAACAAACATGAGAATAAGTTATCTGAAGGAGGCCAACATAAAAAAGAGGCAGGAGTTCAAAACTAGGCAAAGGCATGCATCAAAAGGCTAGACACCTTCTTGAAATAATTCTCAATGATTTGGGTTTGTTTTCCTAAGGGGAAGGAACTGAGCAATTATTCTAAAATATTCATTAAAGCACTTACATTTATACTGTTAAATCAACTTGAGAAAACTTTACAGGAGAATAAGAAAAGCAGAGGGACAATTACTATCTGGTCTATAAAGTATGTAACGTGGAAGTGATCAAACAGTTGACAATTTTTTAAAAAAATGTATACACCGAGTATCCACTGTCCACTTTTTAAACACATGGGTTCTATATTTTCCCAAAATATCAAATGCAACTGCAAAATAACAATACTTTATGATGCATCTCAATTTTAATTGTTATTGGCTGGTAGCCCTTCCACATGCCATTCAAAACATTCAAATTACTGCAGATCATTAACTCTTTTGATTCTATATTTCTCAATAGGAAAATAAACCTAAGAGACCCATCAACAAGTTTTTGTCAATACCTGAATAATGAACAGCTATTGTCCACATTTATTTTAAACACTCCATCTTCTCTCACATATTTTCTATGGACTGTACCTCCAAAAACTTTATTCATCATCTGTGAAATTTAAAAAAAGTGCCATCAACTACAGAAGACAAACAACAACTTTCCCTTACATTCAATTAGATATTTTAATTTACTGAAGACGAAGCAACATAAAAGTAACTTATGAATTTATTCTTCTCATTCAGTCAGTAGAAACTCAGTCCTACATTATTGGGAAAAACAAAAGTATTTTTGACAAAGCAAACCCCATGGCATCCTCTGAACCAAAAGATTATACATGAAAATTTAATTTCTGAATTAACCTTTTTTTAAATCAAACACTCACGTTAGTGGATCAACATCCAACTGCTTCATATTAACAATACCTGCATCCCATAGCAAATTCCAAGAACAGGCTTGCCAATTGTAAATATCGCTGGATCAAACCACGGGGCATCTTCTGCATATACAGAACTTGGGCCTCCAGATATGATGATAGCTCTGCAAGGCAGTAAATATTTGGTAAGTTTCTCATTTGCTGTATTTTCGATTCTGGGTAAGAAAGCAAGTTATGTAACTCTCCTGATCACCAATTGAAACAGCAGAAAACAAACTTCTACCTCAACATTACAAAAACAAGAGATTCAAGTATCTTATTTTACCAGCAATACATTGTACTGTAATCAAATTAAGTATATTTCTCACAGCAAATTGTATCATCCAAGATAACAAGCTTGGGAGTGCTGCATTATCAGAGATGTCATACTTCAGATAAGACATTAATCCAAGGTAATTTCTGCCTGTTCAGGTGCAAGTTAAAGATCCTGGGGCACTATTCAAAAAGAGAAGTCTTTCCCAGTATCCTAGTCAATAATACTCCAGAAAAAAATTAATTTGATGCATGTGTGAAAATGTGTTCAAATAGACACCACTTTTGCCTATAAATACACTTTATAAGTACTTCATGAAGTGCTCTGAGACATTACTGAAATTACAGGAACTATATCAAATGCAAGAATTATTATAAATAATCCTTGCATTTGATATAACACCTCATCACATCATTGTGACATCTCAAAGCGCTTCAGATTGTACTGTAAAGTAAATTGACTGTACATTTTCTGGGCAAAACGCAGCAGCCAATTGTCATGCATTCAATGACCACATTTTTTTTTAAAAAAGGGATTATTACCCCTAGAAAGCAATCGTCAATTGACTAACAACCAGGTTCCTACTGATTGATAGGTAAACATTGACATGTGGAGAAACTTGCCTACAGTTTTGCCACAACCAGGAATCAAACCCGGGTCCTCTCGCTTGAGAGGCAAGTGCTCTAACCAATACGCTGCAGGACTCCTGTAGCAGCAGATTATGCTGTTAAGAATAAAGTACATGCATGCATGTCACTTGGATCACTCAGCAGAGATCAATCACAAATGAATGATAAATGATGCATTCCAGTTTCTAAACAGAGAACTTCTACTTCTAGTAAATTATACTAAAAGGATTTGTCAACAATCTGATAATTAAAGGGACTGTCTGAATAAACCTTTTAAAAACAATAGATTGAAGTTTTAGGTTAAGATAAAACTAGTATGGAATGGTTGGATAACAATGAAAACAATAGAAATAGTGCAATAAACAAAATAGTGCTTCAAAGCATTTGTACACCAGTAAGATTGTAGAATACTGTGCAGCCACCCCTGTAAAATTTGTAGTTGTATTAACCATCATCAATTGAAGGCATAGGCACTCTTCAACTACAAGAATTTATTTAAATTCACTTAATGTAAACACTGAATCTTAAATAACTCGAGATGAGAAATAACCAACAGGCAGGAAAAATCATAAGAAAAAACACTGGGTCTTCACTTGTCTGAATAACATGATAACAATAGATTAAGTAAGATGCTAATATGATTTGAAAAGATACAAAGATTAGTTCTTACCGAAAACCATTCTCTTTGATTGCAAAAGCAGGGGTCTCCAGGGGCAAGATTTCTGACTGCACAAACAGTTCTCTTACACGTCTGTCAATCACTTTGCCATACTGAGCTCCTGCATCAAGAATCACTAAAGCCCCTTCGTATTGATGTCCAACATCCTTGATGTCTCCTCCAGCAGCGTCCTGTTAGCAAAAAACAATACTGATCATTGCAGAAGACATGTAATAGCTTTTTTTTTACAACAGTTGCAATAAAAATATTTTTTTTATACATATTGTCATTTATTAATTTCCATAAATACACAATGTCACTGAGAATACCTTAGAAGGGAAGAATTGTGAGATGACTGGGAGTACAGTACTTTGTTCAAAGTATAGATCCCAATCCCAATAGTTACACATATTTTATTCGTGAAATTACATAGAATTTCCATGATCACAGAATCCTGGTATTTTGTGTCTCTTCTGCTAGGCCTCTCCAGTGTCGTCAGTTACAGAAAAAGCGAAATGCATCCAGGAGTGAACTATTCATTTCAATAGGGCTCAGCATTTCAGAAGGACTGGCAACCATCCAAACAACCAGAAAGAAAATATAGCACTGACCAGTCCCATGTTTGCTAGAGTTGAGAAGTTCATCAACACTACTGACATTACCAAAGTGGACAAGGAGAGAACACGGGAACTGGAAAACTAATTGAATATTCAATCAAAGAAATTACAGTCCACCAAGCAGCAATTCAGCCCATGTGCCGATTGTTGGTACTAATGCCTCCAAGGCAGTTGTATAATCTAGTTATTCTTTCCTGCTGTATATTTACAAATATTTATCAACTCTTTAACCATTGGCTCATTTTCATACGCGCACTGAAAAAGTCAACATTTGTCACCACCATTGGTTTAGACAAAGTGATGCTGCATTTGACAACAACAAAATTACATTTGTATTGCGCCTTTCACGTCGGTAGGATGTCCCAAGGTGCTGGACAGTCAGTGTTTCAGACCCAAGCTGGGGGTCAGAATCGAGGAGGGTAGAGGGCAGGAGGTTGATCAGAGCCTTGGGACTTCCTCCTGACGTGAAAAGCGCTATACAAATGTCATTTTGTTGTTGATGATCAAAGGTACGGTCAAAGAGGAGAGACTTGAGATCGGTCTTGAAGGAGGCAAGGGGGGATGGAATGGAGTTCCCGAGGGTGGGGGGGCGTGGCTGAAGGCCCGCCTGCTAATGGCGAGGTGGGGGATGTGAAGCAGGCCGGAGCCCGCTGAGCAGACGGAGCGGGCAGGTTGGTAGGGGGTTAGGAGGTCGCAGAGGTAGGGAGAAGCAAGGCCATTGAGGGGTATGAAGGTGAACAAAACCTCTTCAGCTTCCTTTTAGCTATTCTCCAACCAAATTCCTAATTTTTAAACGTATAAGTAACTTTTCTGTTAGCAACTAAACTAACAGTAATTGGCAATATTACATTATGAATATTGCAACAGAATTTAAAAGTTTACATTGAATGCTTTCTTCCAAAGGAGTAACCTTTTTTTTAAAAATTGCTTGAATGGATCTTCAGACAAGTTTCAAATCACAAATATTGTTTTAAGTAATAATAATAATATGGTCACCCAAGCCAATTCAAGACAGGTGCAAATCTTGTATCACATCACACCAGTCCCCTGAAGATTTGTCTCAAACAATTTACAATTCAAAACACAAAAATACTGCAGGGAATCTGAAAACAAAAACAGAAGTGGCTGGCAATACTCAGCAGGTCAGGCAGCATCTATCCAGCATCTATAACGAAAGACTGACGATTGTTCTGACAAAGGTCGTGGACCCAAAACGTTGACTCACTTTTCTTTCTCCATAGAAACTGTCTGACCTGCTGAGTGTTCCCAGCAATTTACAGTTCAAGTCAGTTCTCACCAAATATGTGCTTCAGGACATAGCACTATCCGTACATGATTCGGCTACTGGGAGTTGAGTTAAGAGCATGTCAGCCTTTTAACCCTTTAAACCATCCATTACAGTATTTCGTATCAATGAATGAGCAGCCTTAGTACAGCATGAAATAAACACAAATATCTGTGGGAGGGAGCATTTTATAATCATATATTTTTACAAAAAATAGGAGTGTAAACCTATCTCTTGAAGCAATCTTCAATTTAGCCACCCACTTTCCCTATGCACCTTTATTTATGAAAAGTGTCCCAGTGCAGATCATCACTCACACAGAACTCATTTCAGACCAGCCTGGATATTAATACAGCATCACCCAAGCTAACAAAAGGTAGTACTCGCTGGGTGCAACTGGTACCGTCTTTTCACAACTTGGGCATCTGTGAATTAATATCGAGATTCCCTAAAGTAAAACAATCTGTTAAAAGTAAAAAAATCACACTTTAGGTCACACAAAAGATATCAGTAAACCAACTGCACTTCGGGTGACCCAAAAGCCATCTTTAATAGCTTGCATTATTAAAAGCAGTCTAAGCTGTTTTTTTAAACTAATCTTTTTATTCATACTAAATTATCTAAATTGGGTTTTACTTTTTTTAAAAAACTATGCAAACTGTTTTCAAATAGGATTAACATAAAAATTCTGGGCGATAACTCAAGAGGAAGCATATTCTTAACTCAAAATTGTAGTGCACTGAAGGAACCCAAAGTACTGTATACCCACAGTGAGCCAATTTTTTTTTAAAAAACTCCTTAAAACATTTACAACATCTACCACCAGGATTTCTAATATATATCATATATATATATATATAAAAAAGGTGCAGCCTATTGAAGCTTGACAACTGTTTACATAGATACTCTGGGTCCAAATAAAAGGAATGAGCTGAGCTGCTCATAGTGCGTGCACCACAAGAATAATCTTTTAAATAATCGTTCGCCCACGAAATACACAGTCAATTCGCTCGACCGTATATCCTTCGAAGAGTTCTTCGAGACGTCTCGAGGTCGCGATAAGGCGCTGTGTCAAACGCAAGGATTATTATTATTATTATTATTATTAAACTGCTCAGTGTCAAAGAACATGAGGGCCATAAAAGCCCAGGTTCGACTACTTCGGACAGGCATCGTGCGAGTGGGTCCCAAACACGTTCATGGATGACAAGTGCGAGCAAACAAAAGTTGGCTGTGCAGTCAGTCAGTCAGACAGACAGACACGAGCCCCCCCGCACCTTTAAGGCACCTTTAAGTGCGCCCATGCGGACAAAGGCCATTTTGCACCCGCCGACAAGAATCACCGAGAAGCCCCTCTCTCTCTCTCTCTCTCACCCCCCAGGGCCGAGGCCCAGCGTTACACCCCACCCCCCCCATCCCCCCCAGGGCCTCGGGAACAGCTCCTACCATAACCCGTCCCGAACCCCTGGAGAGGCGAGGAATGGGGGGGGCGTTACACACCGAGTTCACCGTCACACGCGCACACACACAGACACACGCGCGCGCGCAGCTCGAGCGGCGCCGGTCGCGGCCCTCCTCCTCCTCTCCCCCTCACTCACTCTCTCTCTCTCTCTCTCTCGGGCCGCGCGCGACCCCAAAACCTTAACCATCTCGAAGCTTCTCCGTCCCG
Organism: Callorhinchus milii; assembly: GCF_018977255.1. Classification (NCBI taxonomy): domain Eukaryota; kingdom Metazoa; phylum Chordata; class Chondrichthyes; order Chimaeriformes; family Callorhinchidae; genus Callorhinchus; species Callorhinchus milii. The sequence goes on from NW_024704752.1 coordinate 18,895,080, forward strand.
AGTTATTTTAATGGCCGCTTGGCGGGTTACCACCGCCTCCAGCACCAACCAACCAACCAACCCGCCCCGTCCTCGCACCCCCCACACCCCACCCCCACTTCCCCTCTTTTCTCCCCTTCCTCCCTCCCTCCCTCCCTCTCTCTCTCTCTCTTCCTCCCTCCTTCACTCATGCGGCTGAATGGCCGCTTGAAGCCCACCCCGACAAACAGAGGCCGCAACAACCCCCTTCCCTCAGACAGACGGACAGACGGACGGACGGACAGACAGAGCGGGGGCCCGGGATTGCGATCTCCTCGCGGCCTCCTCACACAAAACAATCATCACCGCCCGATCCACAGCGGAGCCCTGAGGGCAGAGAGAGGTAATAGAGAGGGGGAGGGGGGGGTTCGCTCGTCTGTCCGCCGCCCCCCGGCCCCGACTGACCTTGGTGTCGCCGTTGCATAGTGCCATTTGGGTGCTGGAAACTTCCCCCCTCTTTCTCTCTCCCTCTCTCTCTCTCCTCTCTCGCTCTCCTCTCTCTCTCTCTCACGAGCCGTTGCTGTTGGCGCCGAACGAACACGCGCACACACCGCGCGCGCGCGCGCTGACAATGCCGCCAAGCCCCGCCCCCCCCTCCTGACTGCGCTTGCGCTGTGCTGACCCGCCCTCCGAGAGCCTCGCCCCCCCCCCCCCGCGTGCGCACGCGCGTCTGGCTGTCCCTCGTCTACGCATGCGCACCCGTGAGTTCTCAACCCACCCAGGAGGTGGCGCTGCTGAGCCAGACCCCCCCCCCCCACCCCCCCACACCAGCCCCCCCCCACCCCATCATCACGTCACGTGCAAGCAAATAAAACCAATAATAATAATTATTGTTATTGTTATATGGTAATAATTATTATTATTGTCGCGCACAAAACTTTACCCGTCTCGAAGACGCGATGAGAGGCGCTGTATCGGACGCGAGGATTGTTATATCAATTAATAATAATGTCTGTGTTAAATGCAAGGATTATTATAATGATAATATTAACAATAATGATCCTTGCGTTTGATGCAGCCCCTTATCACGTCTTCGCGACGTCTCAAACCGCTTCACGGGATGCACTGTAAAGCGAATTGATTGGATATTTTGTGGGCGAAACGCGGCAACCAATTGCGCACAGCAGCGTCCCATGAAATAGTGGTGGATTGAAGTGACCAAATTATTATTGTTAATAATATATCTAATAATGTTGGCTTTGATTTCAGGAAACGACAGCGTTTTGTTTATGCTGTGATACCAAATCAAACCATTGGAAGGCAGCATTGAGGAGAGGTAACATCAATGGGACTCCGTTCAATTTGTCATTCCACACTTGGATCATACATGATTTTAAAAGTGCTCAGGCCTCATCTTCCTCCTTTGTTGTCACTTGAACTGAGGCTATGTCAATGTTTTTCTTGATGATGCCAGTTGTTTCAGGCTTCAGTTTTCCTCTGTCTGTCTAGGGAAACATCAAAGCCTTAACTAAAATATCCCCTAGCTGGTATTCAAAGCATATCCATCAAGACAACCAGCTGTATTCTTTTTCAAATAACGTACTAAAATAGACTGACTTTTGAATGAGTACCTTGTACTCAATTTAAATTTCATTATTTCTAATGCAATTGATTTTAAAAAAATCCCAATCCACATGATACAATATAACTGCACAATAGTGAAGCTTCTCTTCATTTCCTGGCCAAAAGAATGAATGGGGTCTAAATTAGAGCTCAATGCAAATGCAACAAGTTTGTGCTGTTGATTTGAATTGATTGATACCATTTGAACAGTTATTATTTTCTTTGACATCAAATGACTCCCAGAACATGAGATCAAGAGAAAGAATCTTTTTTAATTGAAGCACTTTTTTAATGATTTTGATTGAAGTTGTAACATACTCAATTATGTAATAAAAATCCATGCACTGTGATCCTTTTAATAATTACTGGGCTTTACACAACACTGGAATTCAAGCAAATGAGGAAAAGGTCCGTGTAAATAATTGCCAGATAATAATAATCCTTGCATTTGATATAGCACCTTATCACGTAGTCGAGATGTCTCAAAGCGCTTTATAGAATACATTGTAAAATAGAGTGACTGTATACTTTGCGTGCGAAACGCGGCAGCCAATTGCGCACAGCAGTGTCCCACCCGCTTGAAAACCTTCCTCTTCGGCCGTGCTTACGGCCACCTCGCCCCCCACCCACTCCAACTCGGAGACAGGCTCCGTCACTGTTAAGCGCTCCGAGATGCACTATATAAGTGCAAGTTGTTGTGAGTGTGTGTGTGCTTGTCGTGTGCGCATGCTGTGCGTGTTGTATGTGTCCCATCCCCCCTCCCCCCCCTTGAAGATCTTTCCTTAGACAGTCTGCAAAAAGCACTGACTTTAAAATATTTGGGCTACTTTGGGCTACTTTTTGGGCTATTAGTAGGTACCTGGTGGACTTTGGGCTACAAAGTAGCCTTTTTGGTCACACACACACTCCCCCCCCCCCCCCCCCCCCCAGCGCTTGGTGGTAAGCGCTGCAGTTCCCGCCGCCGGCCGCCGGGGGCCGCTGTCGCCAAAGGCGACCCATAGCGCGCAGCCACGTCAGGAGAGCGGGAGCAGGTGAGTGAGGGAGGGAGGGAGGGAGTGAGTGAGGGGAAGGAGAGCGGGAAAGGCTGAGCAGCACTGACAGACAGAGAGAGGGAGAGGGGGAGAGAGGAGAGGAGAGATGGGCTGTGATGGAGTGAGTGATGGAGTGAGTGAGGGGGGGAGGGGGAGGGCTGAGGTGCCCGGGGGGCCGGGCAGGGTCGGGCCGGGAAGGCCTCTCCTCGCCTCTGTGTGGCCGGTGCCGCTGTTCAAGGGCAGTTACACACAGACACGCAAGTTGTTGTTGTTGTTGTTGATGATGATGCCATCAGCTCGCTTCCCTCTTCCCTGTTTATTCTTTGGTCTCTCCCCCCCTCACCCCCCACTCCCCTCACCCCCCACTCCCCCCCCCCCCCCCTCCCCTCTCCCCCCACTCCCCTCACCCCCCCCCCCTCCCCCTCACCCCCCCCCCCCCCCCCCCCTCACCCCTCACCCCCCCTCCCCTCACCCCCCCCTCCCCTCACCCCCCCCTCCCCTCACCCCCCCCCCCCCCCCCTCCCCTCACCCCCCCTCCCCTCACCCCCCCCTCCCCTCACCCCCCCCCTCCCCTCACCCCCCCCCCCCCCCCCCCCCCCCCCCACTCCCCTCCCCCCCACTCCCCTCCCCAGCAGCTCAAAGACCAGCCCTGTTTTGTGTTAAATGATAATCATAATAATAATATTATAATCCTGGCATTTGACAGAGCCCCCGATCACTCGGGCCGCGAAGCGTCTCCAGCGTTTCCCCGGGACGCTCCCCTGCGCTGAGGGGCGCTGTAGAAATGCCCGTCATCGTCGTCGTCGTTGTTGCTGCTGCTGTTGTGACTGTACGTTTTGTGGGCGAAGTGATGTGGCTTTGTGTTAGTCCAACTGATGGGAAGAACCGACAGGAATAATAACTGCCGCTGCTGCCGCCGATGGTGATGATAATAACATCCATCCTGGCGTTTCACATAGCGCCCTTTCACCCCAGGAGGACGTCTCACAGTGCTTTCTCTGCAAGATTCTACAGTGACTGTTTTTGGAGGTCAATTTGTGCCCAGCAATGTCCCGCGAACTGTGAAGCGAATGCTGGGGACGGAATGGGGGAGGGATTGTCACCGGGAGAAACTACCTCCTGTTATGAAATCGTTAACGCTATGTTCTTTGCATTTTTAGGCTCATTAACGGGAAGTTTTGATTGAACGACTTTGGACCTGACATGCCGTCAACAGTTGAACGCAGAGAGGGCAGCAGACAACGTATTCAGAATCAGCTTGAGACTGATGGCATGCAAGTTGATGAAGCGTGGCATAATGTGACCAATGTGGAGGTTGAAGAAAGCAGAGAACTTTTGAAGGATTATGACAATAGATTGCCCCAATCTGACCATAGAGGACATGGTGGCATTAAGGGGGAGTTGAACAATATTCTGTTGCTTCTATTCCTCTATGTCTTACAGGGAATACCACTTGGTCTGGCTGGAAGCATCCCACTTATCCTGCAAAGCAAGAACGTCAGTTACGCAGATCAAGCTTTTTTCAGCTTTGTCTTCTGGCCTTTTAGTTTGAAACTGCTATGGGCTCCCTTAGTGGATGCTGTTTATTTGCCAAGCTTCGGACGGAGAAAATCTTGGCTAGTGCCTACTCAGTATCTTCTAGGGCTCTTTATGCTTTATCTATCACTTCAAGTGGAATCATTATTAAAAAGCGATGAGCACACCAGCCCTGACATTGTCACAATTACAGCTGTGTTTTTTCTGTTTGAGTTCCTGGCTGCTACTCAGGATATAGCGGTGGATGGCTGGGCATTGACTATGTTGTCCAGAGAGAACGTAGGATATGCCTCCACTTGCAATTCAGTTGGACAGACAGCAGGCTACTTTCTGGGTAATGTGCTCTTCTTAGCACTGGAATCAGCGAACTTCTGCAACAAATATTTACGTTCTCAGCCTCAACCCACCGGAATTGTCACTCTCTCGGGTACAGTGCCAAAGTAAATTTACGTCAGTTGTATTTTAACAGTATCAGTTAATTTTGCTGCAATAGTTGCTACTCGTTGAATGCACATGCATGATTTTCCGTTGGAAAGCTTTATTTGTGACTGCAGTTAACATTTACTTCAAGGAATTCAAGGAGTTCCTTCTTAAGATGATCCTTTATGAAAGAGTTTGGGATTATAATATGCCATACAGTAAGCTTCACCTGTTAACTATTCAATCAAGGGAAGAGAATAATGAGGTGTTTCTCTGCAGGATCTTGGAATGTATGTAGAAGTTGGATGTATTTGGGAGGGGGACCATGCAGTGAAATTCCTCATTTAATGGAAAATAAAATGATCATGACTGTCCATATTGTAAGACGCAACTAGTGTGGCAATATTATGAATTATTTTCAAAAAAAATCAAGTAAAATACACAAGTATTTCATGCTCGTAATTAATCAATGCCAGATCTTTCACTAATGTATTGCTTTTTCATACTTTAGATTTTCTGTTTTTCTGGGGAATAATATTCTTAGTGGTCACGACTTTGGTCGCAGTATTTAAAAAGGAACGTGCGGGAGAAGCGCAGGATGAAGTACATCAAGGAATCCAAGAAACCTACAAATCGCTGCTCTGTATAATCAAGCTGCCTGCTGTCCTCACTTTCTGCATTATGCTTCTAACATCCAAAGTAAGCCGATGAACTCAAGCAAGTTTGAACAAACTTGTAGCTGCTGACTTTTTAATACAGGTGCAAATATAATAACTGAGCGTTAAAAAAAATAGTTTTTGCATTGTGGCTTCCTTGCTTTCCAATTTTTGGTTATTGGTTTGGTGCTACATTGTTAAGAATACAACATCTCAGAAGATTAGGAATGAGTTGAAAAACTGCAAGCTCTTGAGTTTTGTATTTTACGTACATATTGCCTTTTCAAAGTTTTGAGGAGAATTGCTTTTCGGGTTCAGATTTAAAATCTCAGGGCTTTGGAGTTTTATGAATTCAAATTATTTTGGAAAACAAATCTGATAAAGCTATTGTCAGCTATTCAAAGGTCAGTCAGAAAAAATGTTTATCCTGCAATCTGTGAAATTGCTACGTACTTGTTTTGATAACATTTGGTTAGCAAACAGCAAAATTATATTGCTTCCATAACAAAGTGTATTACATGGGGAAAAACACTCAGCACTTTTCCATGAGTTTTTCAATCGTCCTTGAATGAAGTCCATTTTATGCAGAAGAGCAATAGTTGCAGCAAAACGCAAAATGCTACAGATGCTGGAAATCTGAAACAAAAACAGAAGTCGCTGGGAACGCTCAGCAGGTCAGGCAGCATCTATGGAACAATAGTTGCTGTATTGAATTCTTTGATGGCCTTGTAATCAACCTGATATATTGTATATTTCAGATTGGATTTTCAGCTGCTGACGCAGTCACTGGATTGAAGTTGGTCGAATTGGGTGTACCAAAAGAGCAACTGGCTCTCCTCGCTGTGCCCATGGTTCCTCTGCAAATAATGCTCCCTTTTGTGATAAGCAGATATACAGCTGGCCCACGCCCATTGGATGTTTTCTACAGTGCTATGCCATACAGGTAACTGGAAACCATCATTGTATAAAGCTAAAATAAAAAGGCAGAATAAGGAGAAAATAGAAAAGAAAGATGACCAGGCAAGAATTAATTGAGCTTTTAAATGTTTATTTTTTAAATATTTTCAGTTGGATAGAGTTAATGTTACACTAATAAAGTTACTCTAATGTTAGAGTAACTGTTTGAGGTAATGGGTGGGGGGTGTGAGAGGAGGGGCACAAACATTAGAATTTGTGCCAAGAATAGACAGAAATGGTCAACATACAGGAATCAGAAGTTGAGGGCAATCTAAGGATTAAACAATTTTTATGGACTTCATCAGATTACTAGGATTACTTATTTTACCTGTAATACTCTTTATTAAAACACAAATGATTGTTGTCCCTTTCCCAGGTTGCTGATGGGCCTGGTGTTTGCTGTGCTGGTTTGGTGGACCTCCATTGTGAAGCAGGGGACAGAGTTTCCAGCTTATTATTACGCAGTTTTGCTGTTTAGTTATGCATTACACCAGGTGAGTTAGTCCATCTCAGCCAAGGCTGCAGTTGGATGCAATTCAATTGGCTTAATCACTTCCTGGGTTAGGGATTGATCGCCTGTGATGCCAAAATGCCACGTTCTTTTGTCGATGACTGACGTGGCCCACAAAGAGAAATACTGCCTTTCCTGTTTTTCACCCCACTGATTGCATGAATCATGTTGAAGCCTTCCTCAGTGTTAACTAATTCAATGCCTGATCTGTAACGGGAGAGGAGGCAAAGTATTCTTTTTGCTGGTGTTTGGGATGTAGGTCAATGAAGTTTATAATTTGGGATTAAAGGGGCGACGAAAGTGAATCTTGCAAATACAGTGGGAAGGAGTTCTATTGAAGACTGTTGTACTCCAAATTAAGTTCTGGTTTTAATCAGTAAATTCATCACTACAGTTTTGGTGCATGGTTTAAAATTCAGTGCTGCATAAACTAGCAGCATGTGCTCGCTCTGCTTTATTTAAACTTCTTGAATATTTTGTCCTATTAGGTAACACTGTACAGCATGTATGTTGCAACCATGGCATTCAATGCCAAAATCAGTGATCCTTCAATTGGAGGAACGTATATGACTCTTTTGAACACAGTTTCCAATCTGGGTGGCAATTGGCCAGCAACAGTCGCTCTCTGGTTGGTTGACCCGCTTACAGTCAAGGAGTGTACAGGTGCACAGGAACAAAGCTGTGGATCGGTCATAGAATCTGAAGTGAGTGATCCTTTATATATAAATCACTAAAATAAATGGTTCCTTTCTCCAACAATTTTATGAGCAAATCATTCTGCTGTTGTGGTAACACGGCTACTTTTCCAATTAACGTTTATTTTTTTGCTCCCGCACAGCTTTGTATAAAGGCTGGTGGCTCCTGTTTGACCACACTGGATGGCTATTATTTGGAATCGATATTCTGCATTTTAATCGGGTTCATGTGGTGGCTCTTTTGTGGAAACAAATTGAAAAAACTGCAGGACAATGGCCGTTCTACGTGGCAGTGCAAGCGGAATAATTAAGGTCGCCACCATCAGAATGTTGGATATATAATCAATTCAACATTTTTGTTTTCAAGGGAATGACATTTGTTCAGTTTTAGTTTACTTAATATGTTTGTAGAAACTCTATGATAGCGACGTGATTGCATTTGCAGAAAAGTTGATTGAAGGCATTTTTTGTTTTATCAATACAGTTTTGATGTTTCAATTGAGTTTAAACCAAGTATGTTTCTGAGGGCACATGCAATGTGGTTGTGTATCTGAACTGCTTCTGGTATCACACAGTTACAAATCGCTTTATTTTCATATTGCCTTATTTTAATACTTCCCTGTAATCAAGACAACTGTTAGCTTTGATCATAGCTTTGTTTTTCATTTCATTTAAGTAAATGTCAAGACACTTGTAACATTTATGAACTGTATAATTTCGTAGAAATTGTGATGTAAAGAAGTGTTTCTTCATTGACAACGTTAACCTGCAGTTTTGCACTGCTAGACTATAGGGTTTGCTTTTTCACGCGTTAAATTAATAGAACCTATAGTTTTGTGGTGCTCTGTGAAACAGTACTATGGTATACAGACCCTTTTGAGAGTCAGATTATTAGAATATTGTCTTGAGGAATACAGAAGATGGTAAAACCATTGTAAACCAAACTCTTAGAAATCTGCACTACTGCTATCTCTGTAACCAATAAGACTTATCATTTCTGTAGAGAAACATTTAGCCAGTATTTGACTGCAGCCATGCTCAATACTAGTATTTCAACAAGGGTTGCACTTAATCCATCATGTACTTCAAAAGGCAAAATACTAACCTGAACGTTCTCAGCGACTTCTGTTTTTGTGCTTCAAAAGGTTGCAGTCTTCATGAATACAGTTTATACTTCGACCAAAAGATGAATGTCATTTTGTGCATTAAGATATGTTGGTGTCCATCCAATATCATCAATGTGGATTTTTTTGTTAAACCAATGGTGTCAGCAAAATACATTGGTCTTGGAAAACACCAACATGGTTGTTTACTTGAAGTTAATACAGAGTAAGATGGACCAGATATTGACTGCAAACCTTTATGGTTATAGCTACTGCTCCTACAGGTAGGTTTATAGAAGTGGCCATAAGAGAAGCAATCTCTCATCGCTTCTGTAAGACTGGGGGCAGCCTGTACAGCCATCAAATGCAGTGAATAATGTTATGCGCTTCTATAGCAAGGGCCAAAGTTCTTCATGTTGTGAATTGCCCAACAAAATATCTGATCAATGAGTTGAAATGCTCAACATGAACATTTCACATTGGTTATAAGGTTTGGATTTGATTTCAAAACATTTGGAGTTTTGCAATTTACAGTATAAAGAGAGACAAATTTGCAGGGTGGATTGACTCTAACATCACCATTTTGACAAGGTGACAAAATACAATTTGCTTATATCAGGAGATCAGGTTTATACAGAGTATGAAATCTTTTAGTATTGACATTCATTCTAGTTTTTTTTTAAATTTAATTTGAAATCTACACATTCACAAATCTATGTTACTGGACTGAAATTTAAACAAGTGGACTTGTACGTTTCAGTGCAAACATACCTAATATTTTTGATTGTAGATCTAATTTAATAGCTTTCAAGTTCCATTAGATTGGAATTCAGCAGATACTGTAAAAGTTCATTTGATGCTAGAAAAAATGCTGAATGACTTCTAAGATATAAATGTAGGAGAAAGGTTTCAGTTAAAAGATTCTCTATTCTTCCACCCCTGAAAATATACTTAGCAAAACAAGTCAAAAATCTTCTACTTTGTAGAAAAACTTAGGTACAGGAATACAGATGTGTTCCTGTAGCATTGTGTGGCTTCATGCTCCTCTGATTTAAGCAAGTTTTAGCTCCCTAACTTGTTTTCTGGTAAACGTCTGAAAAGAGAGGAATCTTGGAAATGGGAAATTCTCAACATTTTTGAACAATAAAATATAAGCACACTTCAAAATAACTAGCTGCTCAGATTGCTGTGCCCTAACTGATTATATGTACAAATGTTTGCCTTTGAATAAGTGTGTGTGTCCACACTGCACCATGTTTATTTTTGTTTCCAACACACTGAGTAATAATCCTTGCATCTGATATAGCAACGTATCAAGTCTTCGAGACATCTCAAAGCGCTTCACAGAATATACTGAAAAGTGAATTGACTGTAAATTTGTGGACGAAACGCGGCAGCCAATTGCCCACCGCAGCGTCTCGCAAACAGTCGTGGACTGAGTGACTAAATTATTATTGGGTTTTTTGTTTAAGGATTATCATCTCCAGAAAAGCTATTCACCAACCAAATGTTGCTTTTGAATTGTGACATTTTTATTTAGTCTGTAAATATGTCTGTAAAGTACTTGAGAATATGATTTGTCTTTTCTGCAAAAAAAATGTGTGTTCGGCATTGAGGCACCTATTACAGTTCTGAAATCAATTGTATGAAATTATTATGAACTTTATAATCAATCTAATCAACGGATCGTGTTTGTGGAAGTACTTTTATTTCACTTTGTGATTTTTATCTTGTGTAGACGATCCTCGGCATACAACACACACACACGAACATATACAGATACACATATACATAGAGACACGTACACACACACACATACGTATAGACACACACAAACGTACATACATATACCCATTCACACATACATAGACATACATATATACACAAGCACATACATACACACATACATGTACACACAGACACACACACACACACAGAGACACAGACAGACACACAGATAGACAGAGACACAGATAGACACACACACTGACACACACACACAGAGACACAGACAGACACACAGATAGACAGAGACACAGAGATAGACACACACACACAGGGATGACACTGGCCCCGCCCCCTCCTCCCTCCCCCCGCGGGGGGGGTGGGGCGGTGACGGTGACGTATCCGCGCAGGCGCAGTGACAGCCCGAGCGCCGACGATGTCCGAGGGGAGGGAGCGGCGCGCGCAGCCCCCGGCGGCTGGCGGTGTCGAGGCGGCCGCGGGCTTTTTGGACCGACATCTCCTCGCGCTCCGGGTCAGAGAGAGAGTGGGGGCCGGGAGCGGGGGGGGGGGGGGGAGTGGGGGCTCTCACCCTGTCCCTGTCCCTGTCAGCCCGGCCGCCGGGGCGACGGTGATACCGTAGGAGGGGGCGGGGTTTCGGGGGGCGTGGCCACAGTGGAGGGCGTTGACGTCGTGAGGGGGCGTGGCCGCAGTCAGGGGGCGGAGTCACATGGGGGCGGGGTCACAGCCTCAGGGCATCTATTTGTGCACATGTTTGTTTTTCGATAATAATAATAATAATAATAATAATAATAATAACAGTCCTGGCGTCACAAAGCGCCTCACAGGACACACCGTAAAGTGTAGTGACTGTGTGTTATGCGGATGAACCGCGGCGGCCATCGCTTTCCCCGGGGGTAATAATCCCTTAATAATAACATTGATAATACTACTAATAATAATAATAATGTGGTCACTTCGAATCCGCGGCTGTTTGTGGGGACGTCGTCGCCGGGCGCAATCGGCTGCTGCGTTTCGCCCGCAAATCGCACAGTCACTACACTTTACGCTGTGTCCCGCGAAGCGCTTTGTGACGTCTCGAAGACGTGATCCGGCGCCGGGTCAAACGCCAGGAATATTATTACCAGCGGGGAGTCGGCATCAGCGGGTGTTGGCCAGCCGGCGGTGTTGGTGTTGGGGGGGGGGGGGGGGGGGTGTTGGGGGGGGGGGGGGGGTAACTGAGGAGGTGAGACATCTTGTGGGGTGACCTTGTGGTTGGTTTGTGTTTTGCAGATCCTCAGCCCAGCGTTGGCGGGGGCTGGAATCCTGATCTTAGCGCGAAGCGTTAGACTTGTAAGACATCTTTAGGGCGACCATATCTTGTAAACCACATTTCTGTTTTGTTTTGTTGCTTCCAGATCATGACTCTCTAACCCCAATGAATTTTCAAATTGTGGGTTGTGCTTCTATTGAAACCGCGACAGTATTTACCCCCTCCTCCACCAAAACGGCAGAAGACGTGCATTTGAATCATTACTGCGAGCAGTTTTACAAAGCTTTATTGTATTTGGGGATCTACCTGATGGCATTTTTCATTGCGATTCCTTATTGAGTCAATCCAAACTTTACTGATAAACGGGGACTTCTCCAGTGATCAGAAATATGGACAATGGCATTAAGGTTCATCAGACTGTGATCCCAGTTCGGGTCCAAAACCCCTGATTGTCCAGCGTTCTGGGACATCTTTCCGACATGAATACACGCGCTATACAAGTGTAATTTGTTGTCGTTGTCGACTGTTTGTGAAAACTTAAGTAAAGTGGCTCTGGTGGATTGAGTCTTCACTCTTCTGTTTGCCAGTTTAAAAGCTTGTATAAAATGTATCTTGCAAGATCTTTATTCGTAGTGGTTGAACAGAGATTTATGAATATTTTTGAAATGCTAACCTTCTATTCAGAATATCTTTGATTACAAAATACTGATATAAATGTTGAATGATCAATCATGAATTTCTTTTCATCGTCACAGAGTACTAAATTTAGTACTGTTTTAGACGTACCAGACACCTTCATACAAAAACAAGTTCAACTTCGAGGTAAAGTGCATCGTATAACGGAAAAGGGACTGGAAGTAGAACATGTTCCCATTGCTCTTCCCTTTATTTCATCTTTACAAAGAAAATGTAAGTAACCGAGTTGAAAACGCAATTTTCCAAAAAAACAATGAATAATCATACTGGTATGTGAACTGAAGACATAGCTCAGAAAACAGGAAGCTTAGCTCAATTAAATTATTCCGATGGGTCAGATAGGAAGTTCTGCACCATTTATATTCAACTTCTGAAGGTTTGAGATGCACATTTACATGCTTCTGACATCATTGTGGCACTTATTCAACAATGTCTCCATGTATTTACAAGTAGCATCTTTATCCTGTGCCTTGACTGTCCCCTCTGGAGGTGGAATTTGTCGATGCACTCGCTCTATGCATTGATATGCAATTTGAATGATATTCCACAATATATTCTATATCGAGCTTCCTTGGGCAGTAAACTTAACAGGTCTAATCAGACTGTCAGCTTTCCTCACCTAAATTCAACGACAAATGTCTTAAGGTAAGTGGAAGGAAAAAAATGAGAAGCTATTTCCTTGTTATAAGCATTGCTGCACGTACAGAGTCCTTAAAGGAAACGTAAGAGTCTCTTATTATGCTACCTAGCTACATACTGTGTGCAGTTTAAGTGGTTCCCATGGTCAGTAAATGACCTGCTATTCAAGTACAGTGATGAATTACTTGTGCTACTGCTGCCCATCTGCCGTGACCACTGGAGAGCAGCAGAGGGTTTAATCATGATGCCATGATGCTGTTAAAGGAGCTTGGGATATTTCCAATTGAGTCCTAACCTGAGTTTAACACTGTGCTATAGATCTATATTCCAGAAGAATGGCCCTGAGGTAATGAAGCAAAAAAAGAAGGTGCGCACCATAAGATAGCAAACACTAATTAATCGGGAAACAATGCTTTACATTTTCTGCACAACTGGTAAGACACGTTCTTCTGCTTTTCAAGTCAGTACTAGATGAGATCTGTGTTGTCAAATAATAGAAATCATTCCAGCCTAGTCATACATGTGAAAGGAAACACTATTAAAGATTGTACCGCAAAATGTGGGGGAGCAACCCTCAGAAACTGTGGCCCATGAACAAATATGATGATGATCTTGCTCAATTTTATGCTTTTTATTCTTGTCTTTAATAAATTGTGGTACCCTGCACGTTATGTAGAGGAATTGATCAGATTTTAGAAACAATGGGCAGAGATGATTGAGAGGTCTGCCACTGGTCGGTCAACTGAAACGATTGTCATTTTTAATAATTGCAGACAAAATTGCAGAAAAATGGCATTTCCTCCAGTATTTCCACTCCCAGAACCAGTTTTGGCTGTTCCAAAGATCATTTAAGTACCGAAAACCTAACAGGAATAAACACAGGGATTTCCGCACAACGTCTCAAAATGCTGCTCGTGACAACTTGAAACTGTTAAATAATGCTTACCTCATTAAGGCGTAATGAGTACTGTGTACTGGTACGCAAAGAAAGCTCTGTTTAGGGAAATGTTATTAATGTCTGTATTTGAAGGGTATTTGGTATGCAGTGTAAATGACATATCTTGCCAGTCTGCTACAGAGCACTCATTAGGATTGGTATATGCTCAATTTGATTTTAAAAATGCAACCTTCGTTTGTGTATGTATGTGAGATTAAAAAATAAACACAGCTGTGTATGTCTAAATACCTTTGCAATCTGTCACTCTTGCTGATCACACATGTAATTCTCAACACTTGTCTGACATTGACAGCCTAGAATAGAACGGTGATCTATGATAAGTAGTCATTTGGGAATCAAAGCATGACGTCTTGTGTCTTCAGTGGCAACACTTTGGGGTAATAATTACCGGTTCACTTATACCTGATACTGTTTGACTTTTGTCCAACTGGACAGTGAGTATCTTTGCTGTTACACATGGGTTGCAATCTTTTTTGGTTTCTTTGTAGTTTTTTTTATTTTGAAGGAATGCATTGCCATTCAGTCATGATCAAAAATGTCTTGACTCAGCCGTCAGTTGTCAAAGCTCAATCTCTTACCAATTATTTTCACATTCTGCATTACTGGCATTGCTGCTGTGCTAAGCACTCCGAGACGTTACCCCACGTGAGGGGCGCTCTATAAATGCAAGTTGTTGTTCTCTGATTGATTTCTGCCATCAAAAAATATTAAACTAAAATTAAATTCCCTTTCTATTAATAAATTATAACTACCAGCTCGTTTATTTTTCAATAATTTCACCTCTCCCTGTTCATCATAGATTGAAATAATCATAATTGATGTTCCCATGCTGTGAGTTGGAAGATTTTTTTCTTCTTCCCCTTGAAAAAGCAAATGGTTATGTACAGACTAGCTTTCAATATAAGTTCCCTTTCCTATAAATGAGATTCATCTATAAATTGTTTCCTCCAGGGCACAGCATTATGGTTGCCTTTATTGGAAAAAAGAGACTCAACTCCCAGACCATCTCTCACATGAAGTAGTTTTACCACCTGGCTTCATTGAACCTGCTGTTGAAATGAATAGCTAAAAGGAAAGACTAATCTTCGAAGGGAAATCTCCCTGCCTCAGACATTTTATCCTGTAAATGCTCCATTCAGAAAGACTTCATTATAACGGAGGAATAGATTGCCCGAGGGTGCATGAATAGGTGTTCCTTGATGTTCAATGTATCATATGACAAGTTCTATATTCAGTATTACATTTGGTCTGTGAATATTTTCAATAAGATGGGCACGGAAATTAACATTGTTTCCTGTGTAAGTGCTTTTAGCACACGGGTTTGTCGGTAAGCCTTAAGGGAATTGTTCTCTGGTTCTCCATGTTGGATAGGCTACCTATCGGCTATGACACCTCAAGCATAGCTTCATTTATTTCATCCCACGATTATTAAAGAAACGTTTGTATTTTCCTCAGGGCAATCAAGTGGTCTGTTGATGATCAGAATGGCTGGATTGCAAATGACTGACGAAGCTAGAATCTGGTTACAAGAACAAATAAAACCTTCTAACATAGTTTGGTTTCAACTTCTTGGAAGGGAAGATTCAATTATTGATTGTATTGTTAGAAAAAATAAGGTAAGTCCTGTTTCACCGCAATAGATCTGTTCTCTACCACTGCTCTATGTCCTGTGGATGTTACCTTTCAATAACTATTTTTGTCCCGTGGACAAAAACACTTTTCTGTGTGACATATTTTATAAAACTATGTTATCCTACAATTTTTGGGGGTGTGTGTAGAGTTAGGAGGAGCTGTATCTAATCCCAGTGGATTTGAAAATTAAGTTATTTTGTAAAACACTCGAGTTCATTTGGTTTGAGGCATGAAAGCGTATTGAATTTTTTTAAATTCACTATTTTTTTCTCTCCCGCTCGTAGGGTAGGTTTTTCACTATCTGTCTAAACGAAGAGATTCTCAGACAAGGTCTTGGACGGACTGTTGCTATCAAGGGCCTAGATTCCAACTCGAAACTATACTGGAAATTGCAAACAAAACTCATCAAAGCAGAACTGAAAGCACAGACAAAAGGCAGAGGTATCTGGAAAGAACCCACTCTAACGGAAAGAATCACCCACAATATACAACATCAGCGGGACACAATTTTCCAGAATTTAAAAAATCTGACTTCATGGATTAAGGGTTTTGGTAAACAATGAGTTGACAACATTGATCCTCAGAATGTTGGTGTAATACAGCTTTAAGTGAACTGTCAGCTCACTCGGCAAAAGATGACTGATAACTGCTATATCGTATCCTTAAAACAAAAACATATTTCTAGCTGTGACTGACGTGTGGAGCAAATCAACATTTCTAGAATGAAGCTTCTTGAAAGCCTGTATTGTATTTTTTTAAACAAAAGTCTCAGACCTGTATTGTAAAGTCAGCTTGTAAATTCACATTGGACTCTGTAATTGTTACACATTGTTCTGAAGTAAAACAAGTCAATAAACAGTTCATGTTACTTTCCAGTTAATGTAACACGTGCATGATGTTAAATGCAGATCAGTCTAATAGATCGCACTTTATTCTTTGGTTTGGTCTTAAAGTTACAGAATGTTTTTTAAGGTAATGTTTCATGTTGTTTTACTAACCCAGCTGCTCTGCCTTTCATGGTGTAATCTCTGAATCTTACCCACATAAAACAAATTATTATTATCTCAAATATGGTGGTTTGGGCTGCTGCTGATATAATAATAATAATAATAATCCTTGCATTTGATATAGCGCTTTTCACGTCTTCTCGACGTCTCAAAGCGCTTCACAGAATAGACCGTAAAGTGAATTGACTGTATATTTGTGGGCGAAACGCGCAGCCAATTGTGCACAGCAGTGTCCCACAAACAGTCGTGGATTGAGTGACCAAATTATTATTTATTTATTTGTCTTGAGGGATTATTATCATAATAATAATAATCCTTGCATTTGATATAGCGCTTTTCACGTCTTCTCGACATCTCAAAGTGCTTCACAGAATATACTGCAAAGTGAATTGACTATATTTGTGGGCGAACGCAGCAGCCAATTGCACACAGCAATGTCCCACAAACAGTCGTGGATTGAAAATGATCAATTTATTATTGTTTTTTTTGTTTTTTGGAGGGATTATTATTAGGCTCTGTGTGGAGTAAGGAAACTTGCCCAAGGTTTCGCCCTCTGCCTGGAATTGAACTCAGGTCTCTCGCTTGCAAAGCGAGTGCTCTAACCACTGAGCTACAGGTGTGGAGTAAGGAAACTTGCCCAAGGTTTCGCCCTGACCTGCCGGGAATCAAACCCAGGTCTCACTTGTGAGGCGAGTGCTCTAACCACTGAGCTACAGAAATATTACTGGTCTTTCTCTTGCTTGAACTGGCATTTAGAATTTCTTTTGCAAATTAATAACTTTTTTATTCTAATATCTTCAAATTTTGTGAAAGTTTAAAATGGGTAAATAAGGTATTGGGTTACATTAAAAACGTAGAAAAAAAGTTGTTGTATAGTTAACTGTGTAAACTGTTAGACCACAACTGGAATAATATTACTCTACAAGAGGGAGACAAACAGAGGAATTAAGATTAAGAATTTTGTGTTGTTCTCCTTTGGAAAAGAAAACACTATTCAGTGTTGAGTAGTTTATCGACAAGAATACAGCTTTACTGCTACTTCTAGTAACAGTTTTTATACTGAAGGTCTTCATGTTTGGTGTCAGATTCAGAAAAAGTGGGATTCCTATAGGTAAGACGCCCTATCATTTCTTTCTATTTTAAGTGGTTGAGTTCAGTCTGTATCCCAGGGTTACCTCTTGAAGGCTTGGCTCCTGATCACAGGTGTGCATTTCCACACTGATGTTCTGTGAAAGTGTAATTATCTCCGGCAAGTTAAACGACAGAAATATGATGCGACTCAACGATCAGCCAGTCAGATATTCAGTCAAGCTCAAAAAGTGAAACCTAAGATGTTCATATCAGCAGCCACACCAGAAGCCTCCGCAGCTTCTCAAACAACCCCAGTCCCCTGTCGATTGGGATCTTTCAACAAGATTTGTCTCCCCGCCCTCCCCTCCATTGGTCTTTTTGGCTCCAGTAATAAAATCTTTCACGTGATCATCCCCAGAGCGCATTCTAAATAACTTACCTGTTGGAAATGTACATACAATTTACATTTATGGCATGCATTTTGGGAGGACGTCTCAAAGCACTTAATACTGCTGGCTGGGCACCCGAGGCACAGGTGGGAGCCAAAGGGGATGGGCAGGTGAAAGGTGTATGTTATAGTTGGCTCGATAGTATTCATTCTAGAGTGCCCGGCTCGTACCATGCAAGGGAGTTATCGTAGCTTAATTTTTTTAAAAAATTGTGTTGTACAAATACTTGCCTACAAATAGTTACGTATAAATTANTTTTTTTGTTCCCCCCCCCCGAACATAACTTGCTAAATTATGGGGCGTTATCCTGGGACGCCACCCTGCGTGAGGAGCGCTATATGTAAATGCAAGTTGTTGTTGTTACTTAATCATTCCACGGATTGGTGAGATAATCGTATTGCCCTCGGTCTATACCGATTAGTTGGCCTCAGATCGGGTATGGTTTGGTTGCTGCTGTTGGCCTTGTTTCTCCTGACTCGGGATCACATTCATGCCTCAGGTATTCTGGCTCCTCATCACTATACAGTGATCCCTGCTTGATAGTACTGCATGTATGACTGCTGTGATTTCCCTCCATTGATTGAAGAGCACAATAACTTGCCAAGGAGCCATTCAGGCAAAGCACTCGAGGGTGTATTTAGTGCCAAATTTGGAATAGAAGAAGAAAAAAAGTGGTGGGAAAACAAGGAAAAGCCTCGCAACTTTGTAACTACGTTCAAAGGAAAATACCACAAAGAATGGCTTGGCTATTTAATCTTTATTTTAAATCCTATATAATCAGTTATAAATCCTGATGATACCATTGTGATGGATAACAATGCAACCAATGATTGAACATTACATCAAAGAAGTCGCCTCATTTTAGTCAACAAAGGCGACCACTCTTCCGTGATGTTAAGACATCGTAGTTGATGACTGCATTTAGCAATCCTTTCAGCAAATAAAGCAAAACAGTATTTCCAATGGTTTAGGTGCATATAAAAAGACCAGTTACTCCAACGTTCTTATGGATAACTAACTTCAGCAGTAGCACACGAGGCGACTGACTGCTCAAAATACACCACAGCTCAAAGCCTTAAGGAAAGCTCAATCTATGCAGTATTTAAGACAATTAGGATACTGGGTGTGTTCTGTGTGGCCATGTTTTAAGTGTTTATTGTAAACATCTAAACACGTGTGTGATAAACAACAACAATTTGCTTTTATAAATCGCCCTTCACGTGGGGTAGCACTTTACACTTTCCTCTCTCCATGGATGCTGCCTGACCTGCTGCATGTTCCCAGCGACTCCTGTTTTTATTTCAGGTTTCCAGCACATGCAGTATTTTGCTTTTGATTTCCAATATATATTCTATTTATCAATATATCTATACATATTGTGTTTAACATACTAATTGGCGTAATTGTTTTAATTAATGATTTAAGAAGTTAAAGTAAAGGGACTTCTAAAAAAAAACCATGCGACAAAACAAAAATAATTTCTGTTTGAAGAATCTCATATTTAAAATCTGCTACAAATATAGTCACTATATTTAACAGTAACGCTTGTGAAGCACTTTGAGACGTCTCAACGACATGATGAGGTGCTGTATCCAAATAAAGGACTTGTTGTAGTATATGAATATATTGTGTAGCTTTAAGCTTAAAAGTGAAACAAGTAAAATGCCTTTTTTTTAATAACGTACAGTATACTTTATTACCAAAGGATGTGCACGTAAACTCTGAAAGAAATCACAAACCCATGAGATGATATTGTTTTTACTAACTTCGTTCGGTTAGACAAAGACCTCTCAGGTTTTCTTCCCTCAGAGCTCGATTGAATGACAAAAGACCGCATTGTTGTGCAAAGTAACCATGACGAGGGCTGCATTTGTTTGCTCCAATTGGTGGGAGAATTTGAAATGGAAGGTGGATAGAAAGCTGATTAGTGAATATAGACTTTGAGCCATCAAGCTGTGGGCAGTTGGAGCCTTGAAAGGCTGCGCTGAAACCCTGGCGCTCAGCAACACACAATGGGAAGAAGTCATAAAACCCAGTGCAGCAGAACTGAGGGCTGATTCTCAGAGAACCGCATAACATGCAGCCGGACACTGAACATTATACCTTATAATCTGCCTCGACAGTGAACTGCGGGGATTGTAAATCACATCCTAACTTTTATAAAACCGGTTGTAGCTATTGACATTGTAACCAGTTTTTTTTTAAAAAAAGGTAGAATACTCAATTGTGTTGACAGTAATGGCCTTGTTGAGCAAAATATTTGTGCAACCTGATAAATAATAAACGATGATGTTATTGAAATCCAGTTTCAGGCTCAATATTTGTTTTGCCCACAAAATGCAACACCTGAAACATGTGGCAGAATGATGCTTAATTGTATTCAGTACAAATGTTTAACGGTATTTAGAATGTCCAGAGGACCGGTGTGAGTGAGTGAGTCTGTGAGCGAGTGTCTGAGTGAGCGTGTGTGTGCGAGTGAGTGAGTCTGTCAGTGAGTGAGCGAGTGTCTGAGTGAGCGTGTGTGTGCGAGTGAGTGAGTCTGTCAGTGAGTGAGCGAGTGTCTGAGTGAGCATGTGTGTGCGAGTGAGTGAGTGTGTCTGTGAGTGAATGAGTGAGTGTCTGAGTGAGTGAGCGAGTGAGTGAATCTGTGAGCGAGTGTCTGAGTGAGCATGTGTGAGTGACTGTGTCAGTGAGTGAGTGAGTGAGCGAGTGAGTCTGTGTGCGTGTCTTAGTGAGTGTCTGAGTGAGTCTGTGTGTGAGTGAGTGAGCGAGTGAGTCTGTGTGTGTCTTAGTGAGTGTCTGAGTGAGTCTGTGTGTGAGTGAGTGAGTCTGTGTGTGAGTGAGTGAGTCTGTGTGTGAGTGAGTGAGTCTATGTGAGTGAGTGTGTGTGAGTGTCTGAGTGAGGTTGTGTGTGAGTGTCTTTATGAGCATGTCAGTGAGTGTCTGAGTAAGTGAGTGTGAGTGTCTTTGTGAGTGTGTCAGTGAGTGAGTGAGTGTGTGAGTGTCAGAGTAAATGTGTGAGTGCGATCATTTTCATGGCAGATAATGACCGGTCGTCATGTTTGGTACCACATCCTTTGGAACATGGATGGAGTGAAGAGGTGATGTGCATCTCTGACAGCTCGTCTCCGCTCCTCTGTGGTCTCACATCCCGGGTTTGTAACAGGTGTAAGAAGACTTTGTGGACACCCTGTAATTGCGATTCA
This sequence comes from Callorhinchus milii, assembly GCF_018977255.1. Taxonomy (NCBI): domain Eukaryota; kingdom Metazoa; phylum Chordata; class Chondrichthyes; order Chimaeriformes; family Callorhinchidae; genus Callorhinchus; species Callorhinchus milii. Next base: position 18,916,223 of record NW_024704752.1, read on the forward strand.
ATTGGCAGCTTTCTACTGCATCCCCTGGCCCTGCAGAGTGGGCGCCTTCGGCAAACCCTTTGCTGCATCTTGGCTGACCCCAAGTTTGTTTAGGGAGTTATTTGTCACAGAAAGGCCAAATTGGAGAGTGGGACCGGCTTTAAAATTGGGGGAAACACAACAAATGCATATATTGAGGACTACGTAAGTGGTACTTCAATATGGCACAGTGACCAGCGAAGGCGCTGTATCAATGTCAGTCGCTGGTCTTGGAATCCAGAGGAAAGAAAAGTGCAATCCCAGTCCAGATCCTCCAGGTCTTGTTTTCAGGGATACTCAAACCCATAGTCATGGGGGTTTGAATGGGAGGGCAGGTTGTGGTGGAGGTGCTCACACTCAGCTCACACACAGCTCAGCTCACACACACAGCTCAGCTCACTCACACTCAGCTCACACACACACAGCTCACTCACAGCTCACACACACAGCTCACTCACACTCAGCTCACACACACACAGCTCAGCTCACACACAGCTCACACACAGCTCACCCACACAGCTCAGCTCACACTCAGCTCACACACAGCTCAGCTCAGCTCACACTCAGCTCACACACAGCTCAGCTCACACACACAGCTCACTCACACACAGCTCACTCACAGCTCAGCTCACACACAGCACACACTCAACTCACACACACAGCTCAGCTCACACTCAGCACACACTCAGCTCACACTCAGCTCAGCTCACACACAGCTCACACACAGCTCAGCTCACTCACACACAGCTCACACACAGCTCAGCTCACACAGCTCAGCACACACTCAGCTCAGCTCACACACAGCTCAGCTCACACACAGCTCAGCTCACACTCAGCTCACACACAGCTCAGCTCACACACAGCTCAGCTCACACTCAGCTCAGCTCACACTCAGCTCAGTTCCTGGGAGGCTTTCGCTCAGTGCGTTTTCCAGAGTATTTGTCTTTGTTGCAACTTGAAAGTCAGGGAATGTGCTGCTACAGTGTCTTCCTCTGAAGTGTGAGAACCTCTTAAGGTATGTTTTTCCCCCATTGTAAAATGTATTTAAGACTTGAAAAAGCTGAGAACTGTTTGACTTAATACCCCCCCCCCCCCCCAGTACCCCCCCAGTACCCCCCCACCCCCAGTACCCCCCCCCCCCAGTACCCCCCCCCCCCAGTACCCCCCCCCCCCCCCCCCAGTACCCCCCCCCCAGTACCCCCCACCCCCACCCCCCAGTACCCCCCACCCCCCCCCAGTACCCCCCCCCCCAGTACCCCCCACCTCTCGCTTCTGAACATATTAGCTCTATGTTGAGGGAAACCCAACCAAGTGGTGGGGCATTGAGTGCCTGTGTCAGGATTCCGCTGTGTAACCTGTTACTCAGTTGCTAAACAATTCCTAATGTTTGGTTCTTGATACATTTCTTTTGTTGTCTGTGATACACTTCACTTTGTTGTCTCTTCAAGTTTTCAATAGTTTGCCTGAGAAGGTGATAATAATAATAATACTTACATTTGATACAGAGCCTTATCGCGTCTTAGAGACGTCTCAAAGCGCTTCACAGGATATACTGTAAAGTCAATTGATTGTGTATTTTGTGAGTGAAACGCGGCGGCCAATTGCGCACAGCGACGTCCCCACAAACAGCCGGGGATTGAGTGACCAAATTTTGTTTTTGAAGGGCTTATTATCCCTGGAAATCTTTTAAGGAGAGAGGCAGGAACTAAAAATAAGCTGAACAAGTAAATGAAGGCAGTTTTTTCATAAAATGTGTAAAAAGGCAATCAAAAAAAGGAATAAATCTCAACTCCTCGGGGGCAATAATTTAAGTTGGGGGTCAGGTGATTAATTGAGTCTTTGAGACAAAGAGCTGAAGGCTGTTTTCAATATAATATCACTTTCTTCCAACAGCACCAGAGAACTGCAAGTTTTAGAATTAAATAGTGCTCGGATTCCTGCTTAATGTTTGCTCAGTGAACCTGTAGTTAGAGACTTTGTGACCTTTGCCGCTTCAAAAAAAAGCTCACTGGATTTCTCCCTGCATTTTCTGTTGGCTTATCTGAACCCCAAATTGGGGAACAATACTAACAATAACACTCTCAATAAATGACAACTCAGCACCTTTTTAAACCTGTTCTGTAGATGTGCTAACTCTGTCTCGCTCTGTTGTGCTTACGAAACTGAATCCCTGCATCACATTGTATTCAAATGGACAACAACCAATGGACTTGCAGAACGATTCCACTTTGCCATAATTTGTCTGTTAGCGTTGGCGTTTGAATTTGTGAGAGCTTGCCTTTGATAGTGTGTGAGTTTGCGCTTGGCTTCACAGTTTACTGCCACACCTGCTTTGTGTAAACCGCCGACTGTCCCTCCACACTGTAAATGAGAGCGCTTTACTGCCTTGTAGCTTGCTTTGATATTTTACCCACACCGGAGTAGCGGTATGGGTCAAATATAGAAAGGTCCATTATTCAGATTATTGTATGGTTTTTTAAAAAAATTATAATCAAATGCACCTGATAATCAAACCTCAGTCTGTGTTGTAATAATAATCCTTGCATTTGATATAGCGCCTTATCACATCTTTGAGACTTCTCAAAGCACTTCACAGAATATACTGTAATTTTGTGGGGGAAATGTGTTAACCAATTTGCATGTTATTGGACAAAGCTCTTTGTTGCTGCTCCTCACACCATGTATTATTTATTACAGGTCTCCACAGACCCAACAGCATGTACTGCTAATCAGCCCACTTTTATCTCCACTCGAACAGAATTAGGTTGTTTTTTAAAAGAATCTTAACCGTTGAATACTAAAAGATTACTGTACACGTTTAGTGCTAAACGGAAACGTTCCCTACTGCTATATAGTCGTTGTATTTCAGTTACAGCAGTTTAGATGGTGGTTCTTAACTGATGTTGCCAACTAGGAATTGATTCAGGCTGCAGTTCCCTAAATCCCAGGGACATGTGTTGTCATTGGTTCATGGAAATTAATTGCACAGACCTTATGATGCTGGGACGCAATGTAATTAGACTGGCAGAGTCTGGAGGAGGGGAGGACAGAGAGAATACCTGGGAATAACTGTCTGATTTCACATTTCTTAACATGTGAAACACGTGGAACGAGCAGCCAGGTGAAGGATAACACACTTCTTTTGTTAAAGAAAATCATTTACTAATTACCTTATAGATCAATAGATCACCTGCTTGATGGGGAAATAAATTGATGGAGTGATATTGTTGTATTATCTAAAGGCAATGTAGTGCTAATGGAATAAAATCCACACATTTTCAATGTGTGTATGTTACTAATAGTATAAAGTATCAGTAAATCATTATATAATATATCGTTTGAGTCACTGTTAATGGTGGAGTCCTGTAGCTCAGTGATTAGAGCACTCGTCTCAAGCGAGAGGACCTGGGTTCGATTCCCGGCAGGGCAAAATGTTGGGCAGGTTTCCTTACTCCACACGCCTGTTTACCCGGCAGTAAGTGGGAAACCCGGTTGTTAGTCGATTGGCAGATTGCTTTTCCGGGGGTAATAATCACTTCAAAAACAATAATTTGTTCACTCAATCCACGACTGTTTGTGAGATGCTGCTGTGCGCAATTGGCTGCCGTGTTTTTCCCACAAAATATACAGTCAATTCCTTTTGCAGTATATCCTGTGAAGCACTTTCAGACGCCTGGAAGACGTGATAAGGCGCTGTATCAAATGCAAGGATTATTATTATTTTAATAGTGTGTTTTGCTCACAGTTTTCCAAAAGTGCATTATGCGCAGAGAGTGAATTGTGTAACATCAAAGGAGAAACAAAGGAACGTGGTTTGTGTTGCACCCTGTTTACAGTAGTGAAGGCTGTCATCCGGTCCACTTTACTTCCACATTTGGTGTGAAGCCTGCTCCATGTTAGTCACATAGCACAATCAGTTTGGTGAGAGGGGCTCAACAGGGTAAAAATCACATCAGTTCTCTGGTTGATGCCGTTTGTTGCCTGGATACAAATGAAAAAGATTAGGTGCCCTCAGCTTGCTCCAGGGCCCCACTCTATCATGTTGTCTGGGGTATAGGTCTTATCAGCCTATTAAAAAGTGATGTGTGATCTGGAGTAGTGTGGACTCTCCAGAATTGAATCTGCCATGTTTTAGAAAAAATAAAATATTTTAAAAATAACCTTGATTATATGGAAGATAATAATAAATTGTTCACTCAAACCACGACTGTTTGCTGTGCGCAATTGGCTACCGCATTTTGCCTACAAAAGATTCACTCGATTCCCTTTACAATGTATCCTGTGAAGCGCTTTGAGACGTCTCAAAGACGCGATATCAAATGCAAGGATTATTATTATTATGGAATGACTATTCAAACCTTTCAAAACTTGCTTGTGTCACTGCCAGAGTGGACCAGATTACTGGGCTGCACAGCTCTCTGTATCTTCCACTATCTTCAGTACCCACTCTGTTTAAAAACTCTATTCATCTCCTGCATGAAGTTCATTCTACACTTGTTGCCACACCATTCAGTCCAGTGGCATACTGCATATATCCAAGAAATCCCCCCACTTCCTCAGTGAGGAGTCTTCGTGTCTGTAACTATCCAGAGACTTGGAGACTGCTCTGTGCTGCCTGTTAATGGGGAATTAGGCGGTGAACACAAAGTGCTGTTTCCCGTGTGATTTGTGTGAAGGATTCAGTGCAGATCACCAGAAATTCCTCAGACAGTGATTTTGGTTGCTGTGACAGCCACCAGCAATAGGGTCGAGCAATTGTGTGAAAAGTCAGGAAGTGTCTCAGCCTCCCACCCACTCACCCCCCCGCCCGGGTAAGTGTAATGTAGATAATAATGTAGTACTTCATCAGGCAGGACATGTAACACGATGTGATTCTCGGCCCCCCCCAAAACCCTCCATCTTCAAGTGTACTGTCTCTCTAAGAGTATATTTTTTGTGTTATTGCGTTGAGCATGTTGCACTTTTATAGAACTTTATGGTCCAGATGTCAGACAAGTAAATGACTGTAGGCAAATGAAGTGAGGTCCCAGGAATTAAATGGGGAGTTAATCTGGAGGAGTGTTGGCCAAGATATTGGGAGATATTCCCTTTTTTTTAATCGTGCCATGGAATCTATATTGCCCACTTGATTACCGGGGGCAAGTTTCCTTACTCCACACGCCCCTGTTTACCTATCAGTAAGTAGGAACCCGGTTGTTAGTTGATTGGTGGATCGCTTTTTCAGGTATAATAATCCCTTCAAAAAATTTTTTTTAAAAAATGTCACTGTGAGACACTACGGTGTCATATTGGCTGTTGCATTTCACCCACAAAATATTGCAGTCAATTCAAAGTACAACAACAGTATATTCTGTGACGTGCTTTTGAGACGTCTTGAAGACATGAAAAGCGCTATATCAAATGCAAGGATTATTATTATTATTAAGAGGAATTACAATGTGATTTGATGTTTGGTATCTCGAGGAAAGGTACACAAGCTCTGATCAACGTGTTCCTCTACATGATTCATACGTGGCCATGAAATATTCCGATGGAATAACCTCAAACACTTGGCCAGAGACTCGAACATCCCCACCTCCTCCCAACACCCTCTGTCTGAATGATGCAAAGCTTTAACCACCCAGTGCAGCACCTTGTAGAGGCATCACAGGCTGCAGATAATAAAGACAAGCTTCATGGCCCACCTTGTGATCACTCCAGAGCAATATTCTCAACCTTTAAGAGCAAGCGTAACCCTTCTTGTTCAATCAGTTTGGGCATATGTAAATCTGGTTTTAATTTTATATTGAATGTAGAGGCCCTGGTGCTTTTTTGTGTGTTTTAAGTGCTTTGTGTACGTACACACATCTCTCCCTTGTGCTTCCCCTCTGCCTTTTTCTTCCCCACTCCCACCCCAACTCCAAGCCATTCAGAATACCAGCCCCCAATCAATTCCTCTCGCAGTCAATGCACAATGTATCAGTATGGAAATCTGAAGCACTTCAGTTAGAGAGATATTGACAGCTGCAAGGCTTCCAGAAAGTGGTCCCACAGTGAGGGTTAGCTAATTACGCACCCAGATTTGCATACATTTCGAAACATTAAAACTGGTTCAATCCTCTATTGGCTTTCTCAGAGAATACCAGTTTGCCCGCAAGGTGAACGTCTCAGACCATACGATGTTCAACCACTTACAATAATATTCATTTCCAGGCTGCACAGTCCAGGTGGAAAAGAAAAGGTCATCGGGGTATCTGGCCACTGATATCCCCTCCCGCCCCCAGTCCAGTGTAGATTTCCCAGCAAACACGAGAGAGGAAAGCGAGAGATTACCGACAGATTGGCTGCACTCTGTCATGTCCTGTTGGCCCTCCGACTGCACTCTGAATTAACAGTGCTCACACACTCCCAAGTCACAAGCATTCAATCCTGACCAAAAACATGGTCTATCAGGTAAGCAAAGAAACTCAACCAACAAGGCTGCTGGTTTGTGCCAATCTTTGTGTGTGTGGAGGGAGGCCAGTTCATGACATAATTTATATTTGTAAGTAAGTCTTTCACGGTCAAGTAACATCAGTCGTTTATATTATTTCTAGACAGAGGGCAGAGCCATTCCCTAATGTTTGAACTGTACAGCGATGGCAATCAGATTGTGGCCTGGGTTTCCGAAACCGAGGATCAAATGGGGGGGTTGGGGTTGGGGAATGTGACCAGAGTTTGTTAGACTTCAAATTCTTACACTTTGAAGATGATGGGCTAGAGGTCAGTGTGTTACTCAGCCACGGATGGAAGAGCTTATGATTAACTGGGGTGTGAAGACATGATTATCACATGGGATCCTGAACTCAGCTGTAGTGTCAGACGAAGAGTCTGTAGAGTCAAGCGAAAGAGGCAAAATGTTTCTTTACGGGGAGGAAGGGAAAGAGTAAGACACTTCCAAGACACCTCTAGTTACTCCAAAGCTTGAGTTAAAAATCTGATTATTTTGAAGGGATTATTACTCCCAGAAAAGCGATCAGCCAGTGGACTGACAACCGGATTCCTACTTACTGCGCAAGTTGTTGTTGCTGTTGTTGTAATCTACCGTTCTACTACTGTTTCTAGAACAAAAGGTTATGCTTGGGTCATGCTCTGATTTATTCTTTACAAAACAAGTTATCAATAGCTGATCAATAAGAATGTCGACAGGACATTGGATTCTATCCATTTAATGCAAAAGCTCCCTTGACATTTAAATACACATGAAGTGTACAATATACTGTATTGTGTTCTCTCTAATTCGGATGGTGAGTTCTTTAAAAATTACGCCCTTAGCCATGTTTGCGTGGAAAAATTGTGCTGAAATTTGACAGACATGAAGGACAAAATGATTGCTTTCATAAATTAACTTGTGGTCCATTGAGGAAGCTCAGTCTGCAATTCAAAGTTTCTGCTGCTTTTCCATGGAGAAATAAGTTTATTCACACCATTTTTCAATCGTGCATTTAGAAGCCATTTCGCTTGCCTCAAATCCACAGCCTATCAATTAGGAGATTAAGATAATGAATATCTTAGCAAACACTTGGAATAATAAATTGGTCATTTTCAATCCACGACTGTTTGTGGGACGCTGCTGTGCGTAATTGGCTGCCGCGTTTCGCCCACAAAATACAGGCAATTCACTTTACAGTGTATTCTGTGAAGCAGTTTGAGACATCTCGAAGACATGATAAGGCGCTATATCAAATGTAAGGATTATTATTATAACCCCAAAATAATCTGAGTTTTGGTGGGGGATGGGGTTGTCAGAAAGATGAGGCCACAAAACTGATTCCTTTTCCAAATTGCCAAATTTGTGGCAATTCACTGCCCATCACTGCAGTGTTATATGAATTCAGCATTAATGTCAAGATAATGGTAGTATTATAACAGTGTCCAATGACCTCCTTTATTGATCAGCTCTTGTCGGGTATCTCTAATGAGGCTGATTGAATTTCCACTTGGTATATTTTTGGCACTTCCACTCGCTCATGAATGGAACAAACGGCCCATAGCTTTCAATGAAACACTGTGCTTAGGATGATGATGATATATATCTTTTTGCTGGAATTGTGCTGTGGGAAGTTTGTGTTTTTTTTGTGTGTGTGTGTGTGTAATAAATTCCCATTAAAGCAGTCGCCTTGACAATGAGCAGGATTTATTTTGGAAAAAGAAAAACTGTGATTGTCAGAAGATTTGGCTTGATTCTTCCAATTTCTCCTCCCTCCCTCCATAACAGTGGATAAATATTTCAAAAACATCATTGCTACATTGAACGTGAGGTGTTGGGTTACTTTCCAACATTGTCCATTCACTCACGACACGGATCGTGTTCCACAGTCGACTTATCTTCCAGCCAATGGCCCTTCACCAAAGCAGCAAGGAAACAGCGTGGTTTAGAAGGGAGTGGGGGTATTGTTTGGTCCGACAGAGCAGCTTGGTTAGGGGGAGTTTCCAACGTTAAGATGAAAGGGTAATTTTACTTCAAGAAGAATATTTTTCAGTAAATCCAGTATCTAATGTGATCCACTCACTAATGGTTTTCTGTAAAGTTTTCTGTAAAAACCTATTGAACGCAATGTTCTATGAAACTGTGCCTTTGGCAAATATCGTGCTGCAGTGTAACCCTGAGTACCAACCAGCAAGCACTGCCTCAGGTATAGTTTGCTAACGGTTGCTCATGCATTTGTGTTCTAAAACGTGAGATGTTTGCGTGACATGTTTATCCCAGGGTCTTGGGTAAAATCACTGGCATGCCGTGCCATATTATGAAAAGAAATGCTGCATCGGATGTCAAATTGTTAATAATAATAATCATAACCCTTGCATATGATACAGCGCCTTATCACATTGTCGAGATGTCTCAAAGCGCTTCACAGAATATACTGTAAAGTGAATTGACTGTATATTTTGTAGGTGAAACCTGGCAGAAAATTACACGTAATAGTGGATTGAATGACCAAATTATTTTGTGTTTATTTATTATTAACCAGACTTGCACGAAGTACATGTTCAGCGTTCTTCCACTTGTCCTTGGAGAAGATAAGACTGGTCGTCCTGGTGAGCAGTCGGACTAAATTCAAACAATACCATTATTGTACGGTTGTTAGTCGATTTACGATAGCTTTCCGGGGTTAATAATCTCAGAAAACAAAATTGCTCACTCAATCCACAGCTGTTTGTGGGACACTGCTGTGCGCAATTGGCTGCAGCATTTCGCCCACAAAATACACAGTGTATCCTGTGAAGCGCTTTGAGACGTCTCGAAGACCGTGATAAGGCGCTGTATCAAATACGAGGATTATTATTAGTATAGTTTTAGGAGTTGTGCGACCGCTTTAAGTAGTTGTTGATGAGAGAGAGAGTGAGTGAATGTGCATTTCTCTAAGCACCTGCAAGGTCAAAGCGATTTGGAGCAATTGCAGTTGATTGCTGGGATTGTTCTTGTTGAGCAGACCAAAAAGTTTACATTCAGTCGCCAGCATTTGTCTTGAAGAATGAAAGGACATCAAAGTGTTGGACCTTATTTCAATGAAGCAAAGTACGTTCAGCTAACGTATGACTTTCATGTAATTCTGCCCTGATGTCCCCGAATCCTGAGTGTTTGTTCCAGTCCGCAAATGTGGAACAAATGTCACCGCAACACGGTGTACAATTAGTGCAATGGTAACATTTTAATTAACTGAGTTAAATGATTTTCACGCTGGGAAAAGTGAGAACCACTGTTAGTGTTTATCAGATTGCGAAGCAGGAGAGGAGTAATACTTCTGGTCGGTCCTTGCTCTCGAAGAGAAACGTTTTAGGGAGAAACACTGGCTCATTTTACTGTTCATTCCCCCTGATAGTCGATACAAGGTCGTTTCTCAACGTTTTATTGTCTTCTCCAATTTCCGCTTATCAGTTATTTTTATATAAAGGAACATTCTGTTGGCTTTGTCCTGTGATGGCGCCCAGGTGCTCGAGCTGCTAAAAGCAACTCTCTGGGGACATTGTGCTTTTGGGGCCACTGTTTTGGAACCACACATGGGACCTGATGATGGGCTTGTATACAGTCCAAACAACAGATGGGTTGAAGATTTCCTTTCTAATGGCTGCCGAGGGTTACGACTTAAATTAACACCAGCAGCTGGGTCCAGCTGCCATTGCGATCGAGTCCGCAGTTTAATGTTGCCCTCTTCTTCATGCTTAATTTATNAAAAAAAATTATAAAATTTATAAAAAGTATGAAATCTTGGGCACGTTTCCTTACTCCACACGCCTCTGTTTACCTAGCAGTAAACTTGGTCACTCAATCCTTGGCTGCCGTGCTTCGCCCACAAAATATACACTCAATTCACTTCACAGTATATTCTATGAAGTGCTTTGAGACGTCTCAATGACGTGATAAGCCGCTGTATCAAATGCAAGGATTATTATTATTATTATTTCAAAAGCCCTTTTCAAAGTAACGTGTAGTTGCTGGAGCAAGGATCTGCCAAGCTTGGTTTGCACAGTGGAAGCCAAAGCCCCGGTGAGAGTATTGCTTTATTCATTTCTGGGCAAATTGGCTGTCAACATCGCCAGCAAAACAGCTGCTGAAGGTTCGATCCCCTCCCTCTTTATTGCAGGATGTCAGTCCTTTCTTTTGTTCCGACTTTTAGTGTCACCAGTTTTTTTATTGTAACAGCCTGTTAGACAGGTTGATAATTTATTTATTTATTATGTATTGTTAATAATAAATTAATAATAATAAGTTATATTTTCTGGGCCGGGATCGCTGAGATGTCTCAACTTGATACGGTGCTATATCAAATACAAGGTTGATTATTATTATTAATTCACTTCATACAATGTAAATAAATATTCCAGCAATCCCAATAACTAGTGTTGTGCCCAAGTCTCATAAGTTGCTCTTGTGAAATAATTACAGATTCAAATACAACTCATTGGATGATGGTGAAATCCTATGTGATTTGCTTCATTGTAAAATATCTTTTCACTCGTCAACTTCCCTCTTCACCAGCAATAAAGTGTTCAGTGCAATTTGGGATAAAACCCAGCACTCTGCCACAAATCCTTTGTGACATTCTCACGCTAGGAACGTGGTGCTACCTTGTGTGATTGGGTTTAAGCGTGATATAGTGTTAATAATTTAACCATTAATCCTTGCATTTGATACAGCACTTTTCATGTCAGGAGGACGACTCATTTAAGCGCTTCATGGGATTTACTGTAAGTGTAGTGACTATTTACTTGGCAGCCAATTTGTGGTAGCAATCTCCCTGCAAACAGTTGTGATCAATTTGATCTGGAGGGTTGTTGGACAGGATACCAGGAGGAATTCTGATCTCTACACAGACAAACACTGTTCTCTGTGACCCTTCATCTTTATTCACTCAGTTTTCGATGTTTCAATCTTCTAAGCAAAGATCAGAGGCCTAGGAAGGAGGAGGATGGGATTGGGTTACTGAGCCAACAACAACTGGAAACTGAGTAGTCGAGTCTGCACTGGGGGGGAGGGGGCTATGTACCGGGAGGAGGCCAAGGCTTACGTTGGCAGGTTTTAATCTTCTTTCTCAGCATTGTGTCTCCGGATGAGATGAGAAACCTGCAAACTCAATTTTTGTCCACAATCATCTCGCAATCTTTGAGTCTTTGCTGACTGCCTGCCTGAGGAGTTAGCAATTGGCCCACCACCGATTATCCTGTCTGCTGGATCTTTGTATAGACATGTGATAATGATGCTACTAAATTCTCTTATAATGGCTGACGTGACTGTACAATCCAGCAATTTGCAGGCGAATGGTACTAACTTCCACCATCGAATAGGTTAGTCTTTACTTTGGGTGAAGCAAAGATTGGATGGAATCACTAGACCGAGGAGATTTGCAAAGGTTTGCAGTGTGTGGCTGCTGTACGGGTGAAAGTGATGAAACAGAGGGAGAGAGAGGACCGTGCGGTTAAAGAGAGAAGCTGAGACGGTAGTGACAATTGGCTGATTGGAGGACAATAATTTGTCACTACAAACAAGATATTTGTTGCATAGTGTAGCAGAGGACAGAGATAAACAACGCAGATTTCCATACTGTATATATATTCCTCTTCTGAAAATAAATAATAATAATAATCTTTGCATTTGATACGGCGCCTTATCACGTCTTCGAGATGTCTCAAAGCGCTTCACAGAATATACTGTAAAGTGTAGTGACTGCATATTTCGTGGAAGAAACATACAAATATTTAATTTCGCTTTAAAGTTATCAATTCTTTTTCAAAATGCATTTATGTATAAAGGCAGCACTTGATCCATTCATAATTCATACTTTTTCCACTTCTCTCAATTTAATATGTGGATGATTGAGCGGTACCTGAATCATGGGACTAAATCAAGTGTTTTTCTTTTATAATTGCTATCGGGATTGTTGAATTTAATTTCTAGCATTTTATTTCTTATTAATAATCCATTATTATTTTAATGTGGATTGCAGTTTCCATGTACTGGAGACAGAGATATATTTGATAGTCAAACATAGGGCTCGGAAATTATATTGGTTAAGGACTGTGAGAGGCATTGTAATGTTATTACTGTGTGGGGTTGAGACATGTTATTTATAGGTGGTGTCTTGAAAAATTACACTGAAATCAAACACTCTTTAAGATTATCGAATGTACGTGTGTGTGGTGTGTGTGTGTGTGTTTCCAGAAAATTGTGTTCAGAGGTAATTATGTTTGTTTGATTGTTGTTGAGACTCTTTTGGTCAGTAAGCAAAGTTGGTCGCTCCTTAATCCACTTTAAAACTGCTAAATGATCCAATTTCACCATGAGGCTGATCTGGCTGCACTATTAAATCGGTTAAGCCCATTAGATAAATTCAGCTGTTGCCCTTCCTTTCCCCCACTTCACACACACGTCAGCTCCTCGTTTGATCTGGTAACCTACACATTACCTGATTATTTGTTTTTATTTTGCAGTTTGTTTACATCGAAGCATAAATAGCCAGATTCTACTATTGATTTAGAATGAACTCCTGGGTCCTGAAAAGAAGTGGTGGTCAACAATACTGCAGACACTTTTTAGCAGGGAACGGTGTATTTCACGGTAAGCTGCCTTGTCTTACTTTTTCTTATTTTATTTTCATGTCTATAATACATACACATACCATTTCCTTTGCAGATTATAATTAAGTAAGAAGAATCAAATGCTCTGAATAATGGTGATCAAGTTGGCAAAATGTGTATAAGTTAACTTCATAACAGTAATAATCTTTCATATAGTGCTTCAATATCGTGAGGACGTCTCCAAACATTTCACAGGATTACCTGCAAAGCAAAGTAACTGTCTATTTTGCAGGCAAGCTTTGTACCATTTGCTTTCCGCTACACGTTAGTTAGTTTAGTTAGTATGTACTTGAGAATTGATGCAAGAGTTCTCAAGGCTAGAGCCACCTCTTAAAAAAGAGGCTAAAGTGGTTTACACAATTTTACTGTGTTTGATACTCATTGACTTTAGATTTAACTTAACTGTTGGTGAAACAAACATAGACATTTATTTAATGGGTCTGTCTCTGGGCAGTTGTGCATTGTGGATTCAGATAATATAATTTAGGTACGAAAAGGGTTCTTTCTAAACGTAATCTCTTCCCGGGTGTGGTTGGAGTTCTTCTCAAGTCCCGCAGCCACGCTGTGATCGGACTCCTGCTCACTTCCTATTATTCTCTGAAGTGGAGCAAAGTATTGCAATGTAACGTCCTGCCAATTGTAACTGCTGAATAATCGAGCTTTTTATAATTCCTTTCCTGCTTCTTGGATACACTCTTTGGACACAAGAGGGTGATGATGTACAGGAGTATTTCTTCTGTGTTGACTCGAGATCAATTTTTAATTTAATGCTGTAATAACAGCATTGCTCTCGGTGTGATTCCATTTGTGGCACAAATGATTCTTTCTGAAAGGAACTCTCTTGCTTCGTGCAAGTTTTTCCCCTGGCACAGTGCCACAATGAAAGGATGAAAAGATTCTCGTTCTTCTCACTCCCTGTTGCGGACCCTTTCATGTGAAGGTTGAGCCCATTTCAAAATTGCAATATGCACTTGTAGCAATAATATTCCAGGATCCAGTTTACTTGTGAATTCATCATGGTTTTCTTAAACATATTAGACATCAAAAATGATTTTTTTTCTCTCCAGATTTCATTCGTTAAAGACTACGTTAAATGAAATCTGAAATGCTTAATTTGCAATAGTGTTCATCCTGGCAAACAGTTTCAATATACAGGTGTTTTACAGGTATTATTTATTTGACCCTCCCTCTGCGATTTTTGTGCCCTCGTCTGACATATAATGTGTGTGCTATACAGTATAGTGTATTTATGAACTGTTGAGATGAGATCGTTTGAAGAGAAATGAAAGGTTGCGTGTTCACATGAAGATTGGCAGATATTGACTCCATTCCCTGGGAAGAGCTGTTGGAAGCGAGTTTCAGTTTCGCCCCTTGACAGACTCGGTCGTAGCAGGCAACTTCCTTTGCTGTTTCCAATGGGGGGTAAGATGTGTTGCCAAATACAGGACTCTCTGTTGTTAACTAAACTGGACAGGTTGGATCCTAGTGAAGTATTCAATTGTCGACGAGCGTCCCAGTCTCTGTGTGTTAAATTCCTTAGTTTNAAAAAAATATAAAAAGTTTTTAGGTTGGCCGAAATGTTCAGTTGAAGCTTTCCATGATATCAGCAATCCCAAGCCGGGATGGTGGAAGGCGAACTACGTGGACCTTGATCTTCTTTCACTGAGCAAATTCTTCTGTTCATAAACAGTGTGACACAGTTATGTATTAAGTGACTGTGCTGGCAGGAATGATGCTGCAAAACCTCTTTTCAGTGGAATTGGCTGCTGTTCTCGCATCAAAGCTAACTAACCAACTAACTTGGTCAGAGAAATCAACCTTACCATTAAATGTTAGATTTACAAACAAAACGTAAATTTAAGAGTTGTTTCAGCTAATTGAAAGTCAGGCTAGTTTCACATTTGATAATCTCTACGTTGAATCATTGTGTTTTATGTCCGATTATTGTCCAACAGATTTCTACTGCGGCCGAGTTTTTGTACACAGAAATTACCTGTTTCTTTGAAATGTATCTGACAAAGGGCAAATTCTGTTTGGATTCAGGTGGCCGGAGCTGAAACGATCTCTGCGGAGTTTTGTGTTCAGCTGCCTGTGTTCACATTGTGTCTTAAGCCAGCACATTTATTGGGTTTTTCTTTTCATCAACGAAAGTTAATGACTTCCATTTAGTGTTCGCGCTGTACTTGCCAAATGCAAATCCTACCTTTGCAGGCGAGGTTCACTGACATGTTTTACAATGGCTGCTTTGTGTAGCACAGCAACCATCATAAAAGCAATTGGTCGTTCACTTGATGGCTGTGGGACATTACTGTGCACAAAATTGGCTGACGCATTAGCCTACAAAATGAATAATAATTTGATCACTCAATGCACACTTGTTTGTGCAATTGGCGCCGCTGTGTGCAATTGGCTGCTACGTTTTGCCCACAAATCATGCAGTCAATTCACTTTAAAGTGTACTGTGAAGCGCTTTGAGACATCTGGAAGATGTGATAAGACGCTATATCAAATACAAGGATTATATATATATATATATATTTGTATCATACAAAAACACATGCAGTGACTGCATTTCACAGTACATCCCGTGAAGCGCTTTGTAACATTGTCCTGATGTGAAACGTGCAAAAGCCGAATGTAAATTGTTGTTATAATATCACATCCGATGTATTTATAGCTGGAGTTTACTAAGTGTGATCAGCCTCTCCAGCAAACTTGTTCTATTTTCTCTACAGAACCCCAAGGTTCTTTCACAAAAGTTGATGAATGATCAGTGACATTTCCACTACTAATTGTGTTCCTTTGGAGGTGAAGCAATGAATAGAAAAGGATCCATTTCAAATTTGAATTTTTGAATAAAACATTGAAGTCAGTGGGTGGCACATTTCATGGTCTCTGTAACTGTGGTTCAACGGTAGTTTGGGAAATGTCTAATGAATTGCTATAATCCTACTTTGAAGACATTTGGGTTCTCTCCAGCAGACAGCTTTGCAGTTGATTCCTGTTCTGAACTTATAAGTGAACATCAATTTTGTTGCTTAGAACAAGTCTAAGGGAGCTTACTGTAAACTCGAGAAGCCTATTTTTAATTTGAATGTCCAATCGTCAGTGTTCTAATGGGGATGAGGTGTATGAGAGAGAGAGTGGGAATGAGAGCATTGACACATGTGAGTAGTTGGAGTGAAGATCATCAACATTTAAATACATTGGAAAAGAAACCTTATGTAAGTCTGGGAGCAAAGAGTAGGACATAAAGAATTAGAGTATAATAGTTCTCGAATAGCTTGTACCATCATAAGCTGGATAGGTTAGGCCTCTTAACTGTGTAACACCGAACATAAGAATTTGCTGGGCAGAAGAAGACCAAGGTCCACCTAATTCGCCTTCCACCATCCTGGCAGTCACTTGACTTGTTGTGTCCTAAACTATATACAACAAAATTACATATACTGTATCCCCAGATATTATTTTCTCTCAGACATGTATATTTGTTCTTGAAACAAACACCATTTTCCAGGGAGCCAGTTCACTAGTCACTCACTGAAGTAGAGTTTGTGCAGATTTGTTTGCGCAGAAACGTCACAGACCTGATGGTCACGGGTTCAATTCTCTGTCTGCAGTAATTTGGGCTCCACGATTGATTCATCCTTTGTTACACCAGAGCAATGGATTTTGAAAATTGAGTCTGGTTTCATGTACCTGATCATCACCCGGTGCCTCCCTGATGTGAAGTGGATTCTGCACTCCACTGTGATGGTCTCTGTGATTGAATAGTCTGCTTCAAGCTTCACAAATTAGTGACTCAACTGAGCTATAGTAGAGAGCTGACTGTACAACTATGTTTCTAGCAATTGCCTGAAGCTTTCGGAGAGAAGGAAAGAAATTAACCCAAAACACGGAACTTGCCCAGGAACCTTCCCAAAACAAATTGACTAGTCGGTGTCTTATTTTTGAAAGTTACCACATTTGATGACTGGGCTACTGAATTTGATTACCATTGGATTCCTGATTTTTAGCCACTGTATGCTTCAATTCATTCCTGGTTCACTGGCACCTTTTTGAGAGCTTTAAAATACTGGTACCAAATGGAGACAAATTTCTAATGATGCCGGGAAATGGGAATGAAAGGGACAGACTACCCTGTGAAGACTTGATGGGCCAAATGGTCTGCTCATACTTTACAACAATAACTTCATGTGACATCAATTATTCCTATTCTTGCTACACCAATGAATTTTAGATCACATGAATGTCAAATAAATGTCAGATTAACCTTTGTTAGAAGCGTTCAGCGTTGTTCATTAACTTGGATGCTGCGATGATGAAGTTTGTTAAATTAGTAAACTGCGAACATGAAGGACATAATATTATAATTCTTGCATTTGAAATAACGCCTTATAACTTAATCGAGATGTCTCAAAGTACTTCACAGAATATATTGTAAAGTGGATTGACTGTATTTTGTGGGTGAAACGCAGCAGCCAAAATAGGTGTATTAGACAGAGCATTTACAGGCATTTAGATACTTTCTGTCCGGCTCATTGTGGAACTACAGTTGAAAGGTTGCATTGCATACCCATTGCTACGATGGTACTATACACAAACTCTTAGCTTCTGCAGCATAATTGAATCCATCATTCTTATCCTTATTGACTTCTATGATCTGCTTGGTTCCACTTCTTCACAAAATCCTCTCTTTCCATGGTGCCAGACCTAAGGTGCGTTCAGAAATACTTCACTTGGAGCCATTCGAAAGCTATTGGCATTGGTTTTCTGGGGCTCTTTGACACTAGTCGCTCATGTCAGTATATAATGAAGTGAGCGCCATGTTCTGGGAGCGAGGCTGATGCTCCATTTCTGGCCAGGCACAAAATATCCAGGCACAATCATTTGGGGGGGATAAAAGTTAAGTCCATTTTTATGGCCTTGCAACCGTCCGTTGAAATGTTTTGGATCAGTAATGGCTTTCCCGCAGGTTAGCTCCCCACACACATTACCTGCTGAGCGCTGAATTTGCTCTCACTGTGGGGAGTCGCACAACACTTTCTTTCCATTATTTTGGAGAAGTGTGCGAGCTCCTCTTCAAGCTTCTAACCTTTTTATTTTAGCCGTAGACCGGTCGCACAGCCGATTAGAGGGGGAGGTGTATGGAATCGGTACATTCGGTCCAACTAGTCTGTGCGGGGTTTACACTCCGTGTTGTGTCAAATGCCAGGGTTATTGTTTTTATTATGAAGTTTATGAATTTTATTGATTCGTGGGGGAGGGATCCCCAGATTGTCAATCACTAAATGGCTGGGTTTTGTCTGGCGCTGACCCTTTGATTTTTGGGCCATCGCTTGATTGCATTTCCACAGTGGTTTAAAGGTTACATTTGAAATTCCATGGAGAAGCACAAACAGCAACAGCTTGCACTTGTATAGACCCCCTCTCCCAGCACTTAAAAACAGACCTCACTTGAGATATAACTCATGGCTGAACCTCTTCACTGACTCCCTCTGACAGCAACAACATTCACTGGCATTTCCGGAACACTTCACATAGTTTAACACCTCGGACCAGTTCATCAGGCGTGACACGTGAAATAACGGCGATAATTTGGTCACTCAATCCACGGCTGTTTGTGGGGCACTGCTGTGCGCAATCGGCTGCCGCGCTTTGTCCTCCAAACATGCACTCAATTCGCTTTAGAGTATATTCTGTGAAGCGCTTTGAGATGGCACCAAGATGTGATAAGATGCTATATCGAATGCAAGGATGATTATTATTATTATTTATTGTAGCTAGTGTTATGACTTGGCCGTTTAAGAGTGTTCTCTGATGCTGGCTAACACGCTTGTGAATGCATAATGGCCAGCTGCCCCTTTCACGCTCCAGTGCTCAATCGCGTTCTACATATTGCAAAGGAATGTAGGTGTGTTCATGTGTGTGTGTGTGTGAGCAGAGCCATAAATGCTCATCAAGAAAGCTCTATTAAAAAAAATTTGGCATAAATTGTATCAATCCAGAAATCCGAGACATCACATCGTTCTATTAACCCTCAATTGAGTTTTTTTTCTCTCACCTTTATTATGGGAGTAAGCCAGCAAAGGGATTCAATACCCCGTCATTTGTCCCAAAATAAATCTGCCACACATTTCATCACTCTGCCTATTATTCACATAACATCAGCGTTCAGGGAACCCATTATAACCCACTGTCTACAGCCCCATCAATAACAATGTCTTTCATACGCATACAAAATTACATTATCACAGTTATTGTGAAATTATCAGTTTTCAAATAATAATAATACTTTTGATACAGCTCCTTATCACGTCGTTGAGACACCTCAAAGCTCTTCACAGGATTCCCTGTCAACTGGAGTGGCTGTGCATTTTAGACAGATGATGCGAGTGCTAATTCACTAACCGATCTCTCTTATCCGTGTAATATTTTTATTTTGGAAACAATCGGGCACTGGCTAGTGATGTGTTGATGCTCTTTTCTTCCTTCCCACCCCCAGCAAGTTGTTTAAATTGGATTTTGGGGGATTTCATATCATGGTTATAATATAATAATTTTCACCCAAAGGGAGTGGCAACTCTCTACCCCAAAAGGCTATAGATGTTGAATCCATTCATATTTTCAAAACTGAGGTGGATAGATGTTTGTCAGATCAGGGTATCAAGGGATATGGGGCAAAGGCGGGTAAATGAAGGTGAGGTACAGATCAGCCATGATCTTATAGAATGGCGGAACAGGCTCGAGGGGCTGAATGGCTTCCTCCTGTTTCTATGTTTCTTAGCCTCCAACTCCAATCCACAACCTGTGATCTATGTAAGAGAACGAGCAGCTCAGCCCAACCGAGATTTGTTCAGCTCCTGAAATGTTTAGTGCAAAACATTATTTGCCCACTGGAAGGGTGATTTATAGAAGTGAAAGATTTTCAGTGTGTGATATTAAAAAAAAAACTTTTGTTCTCATTTAAAGACTGATTTAAAAGAAAGGTGTAATAGAAGGGAGCTTCTGAAGCAATAAGTTTTTAGGTGGTTAGACTCCAGCAGTTTCGCTAACAACATTCTGGGGTCCCCAAGCCTTGGCTCTTGCCAACCTGTGCCTGATAGGTTTGGAGTCCTGTAGCTCAGTGGTTGGAGCACTCGCCTTGAAAGCGAGAGACCTGGGTTTGATTCCCGGCAGGACGAAGTTTCCTTACTCCACACACCTGATAATAATCCCTCAAGAGAAAAAATAAATAATAATTTGGTTACTGAATCCACGACTGTTTGTGGGACACTGTTGTGTGCTGCATTTTGCCCACAAATATACAGTTGATTCATTTTATAGTATATTCTGTGAAGCGCTTTGAGGTGTCTTGAAGACGTGATAAGGTGCTGAATCAAAAGCAAGGATCAATTTTTTTTAATTAAAACTTTCCGGAATTAGGTAAGCAGGATGTGTCCCTCCAGGGAGAAAGAAGTGTGCATTCATTTCAATAGTCTCTCTCCGGGATTTCCATGTGTAGGTGGGATGCACGGAATTCTCAGCTTGGTTTGGATACTCTTCAGCAATGGTGATGGGTTTCCGCATGTGTCAGACACCCACCCGGCTGACCAAAAAACACCATTTTTTTTGACAAATTGGCAGATGGAAATAGTCATTCTGTCTGTGACATAGGAAAGGGCAACCGTGAATCACCACCTCCTGTCAGCTTATTACAAAGTGGCACTGCCAGTGGGCAAGAAGTAGTTTGCTCTCTGTCAAACTAACTAATGGGGCTTCAAGGGTTAGGATACCTCTTATTAATATTTATTTTAATAATCAGTAAAGTCGCTGAGGAATATGTCGGGATGTCAGAAAGGTTTTCATTCACTTGATTTCCTGATGGGTTTGTTCATTAATAAATTATGGAAGTGTTTCCTTAACTACTTTGCATAGAAAATATTGCTCTCTCAAGGGCTCGGAATAAACTAATGTTACTGCTTATTTTCGTGCTAAAGTAGAGTTAAAGACTCATTCAGAGAGTCCTGCAGTATCTTCAAAATCGTTTGATTTTAATTACCTACGTCTCCAGATCTCATACGTTTAAAGGAGCTTGATTGCGTATGTTATTATACCTGTGAATGATTTTAGCCTCATTTTCTTTGTTCACTCATTTTTAATGCATTGCCTGTTTATTCATTGATGGTATGACTCCCACATGCCCTTTTGTGAGTCTGAGGAGGAGATTTTAAATGAAGTGTTCTCTCCCTAAAGGTCTGCCAAGATGCTTATACCAGACTTACGCACACTGCTCTGGGTATGAATTCTGCAGTGTGCTTGTCAGTTAGCTCCCCATATCAAAACCAAGTCGCACACCCACTGCATCCTTGCAGAAGCAGCAGCTGGGAACAAACGAGTTCCATCTTCTGTTTTTCTTTTCTCGCTTTCATTTTATTTTCGCGTCCAGCTTTTCACTTCTTGAGAGATTCTCTCCAAACTCCATTGCTGTGGATTCCCCGTGAGTTTTTTTTTTTTTTTTTTGGCACTTTGGCTGGCTATGTTTCTGTGTCGTTGGTGATGTTTCACGTTAGTGTCTGTGCGCAGAGTTGGCGTGCAGGAACGGGCGGATTTTATAAACAAAAGTTGCAGTGCTGTGGATTATGAATGGGGAGGTTCCAGATGAACATGTTAATGGCAATCTGATGACCAATCCAGCGATGTATCACAAAAAGATTGTTCATGGCAGACCTTGATGTTTATAAGAATCTTAGCCCCGATAAAGGTAAGTGTTAACAATGTGTTACTGTTGTGTGCCTTTGGGATAACTGGTATCTTGCTGACCTCCTTTACAGTTACAGAGGACTTCAGAACCCAGACAGCACATTACATAATAGTCCAAGCAGCATTTTATATTTTAAATGTCTTAATGCAAATTATGATCTGTAGCTCGTTTTTCCCGGAGGCAATGCTTGATGCCCCAGGAGTGAACACTTGTAGATTATTTCCCTATAAATCTCATAATTTCAGTCAATATTTACTCTTTTCACACTCAGAAATGGATCTGATCATTTAGCTGATATAAATTTTAAGTTTGCAGCTTTCTAAATTTCCACATCACTGGATCACGTACATCTTCATGATTCCTGTTGTCTCGCTATCTCATTTATATTGAAAGGCGGTAAGTCTATGAATTTTGCAAGCCACATTAGTTTGACATGGTTATTGATGCTTTGTAAAATGTGGTACATATTAACCTCTGAAAATATTATGGGCTATTTTGAAGAAGGAAAGATTTTAGCAAGATGATTAAAGTATAATGACTTAATAATCCACTGAATGTATCTTCACTTTACCTTCAACAAACTATTGTACTTTTGTGGTACATAATCAATACTGAATGTGTTTAATATGTAAAAGGTGGTTCTATGAGAAGGGTCTTTCAAAAATGGGAATTAACTGTGTACTTCGAGCAATAAATGAGATCCCATTATGTTGCACACTCAGATGTTATTCAAGCACACATGGTCAGAAATGGTGTTTACTGTTCCTGTGTTGTCAGAGTTAATGCTTTTAATCCGCATTTACCTACTGACCAAGGAAGTTGCCGGACTCGGATGCTGTAGGTCTGTAGTTTTCAGTTGCACTTGCGTTAGCTATCTGTTTATAAAGTAATAATAATAACCCTTGCATTTGATAGAGCACCTTATCATGTCTTCGAGATGTCTCAAAGCGCTTCACAGGATATACTGTGAAGTATAAAAGTGAATTTTTATACAAAGTGAATTGACTTGTGGGCGAAAAGTAGCTAAAAAAAATGTGAGTAACATTTTTCAACACCATCTACAAATTGTACAAAAGTCTGGAAGCTCATCAATTTAGCTTTGCTTGTTATGCTCCGCTCACAAGGTGCAGCTCACCTTCGGTTTAAAAACAAGTTTTCCCACCTGCTATATATTCGAGTACAATCGTACAGTATTTCTATAGAAAACAAACTAACTGAAGCATAACACCATTGTTAGCAAAGGGAGTAAAAGATGCTCGTCTGTACAGTAGGAACTTCCAGTGATACTGACAGTCCTTTGTGTGTTCATTAAAGTTAATCTCCACTCTCGTGTTCTGCAGGCAGTCATTATCAACATACAACAACAATTTGTATCGTGCCCTCCACCCAGGGCAGCATCTCAGAGCGACTAACAGTGGCAGAGCCTTTCAATGTATGTTAATTCATTGAAATGCTCTCCTGCAGGTCACAACACAGTGACAAAAATATCATTTGCCTTCTGTGCATCATTAGTTTTTTTTAAAAAAAAAAGTTTGTCGCAGAGTTAACTGCAAATGAATTATCTTTAATGGCTTCAGAATACATGTGAGAGTAAACCCCTGTTTGTTTTTGTTCAGCAAAGATCTACCAAGTGGCGATCAGTGAGAAATCTCATTTGCGAGATGCGTCTTCAACCCGTAATTGTTAGATCTTCTAAGTTCCCAAAGCGTGCAAAGTCTCCAGGGATTTTGATATTTACATATTTTTTGGAGGAGCATTATAAATTCATGAATGTCACTGTGTTTACATTTATGGAGATGCTCTTGGAGACCACGTTGCTGAACCTTTAGAATATATTTTTTTTTTTTGCCTCTTGAGACACAGGATTGCACCCAGCTCAAAGCACAAAATCTGTTGGTTTCCTTGTAAGAATAGTAGATAATTCCAATGTCACAACTGACTGAGAGCTGTGCTGCCAGGGAATGGCATGTGTGGAAACCTACTCATAACCTTGATGGATGGATTGGAGAGCACTTGATATAACTACGTGCAAAATCAAGGGAATTTACACTGATCCATTAGAACAGGTGTGCGCACCTGCATATTCCCTGAAGCCTGGTGAGCGCAGTGTAATGTTTGTTATCCTACAGGTTGACAGCAAATCTACTTCGTTGCCCAGTTGATGGATGGCATGGAGCTGGAGATTTTGCTCTCTCTATTTGGAGATGCCCCCAATCTCCTTCCATTTAGTGATGGCTTCAAACTGCAGAGAGCTGTGGGCACCACTCCATTTCCTACTAAGTCTGAGCATCTGTTTCTCTCCATCTCTTGTGTATTTCGCCAAATGTCTTCTTGTGTTCAAGCCACTTGACGGCAAACTGCATTGTAGTTTCGCCCATAAAAAAAGTTAATTGACTTTAGTATATTCTGTGAAGCGCTTTGAGACGCCTCGAAGACATGATAAGGCGCTATATCAAATGCAAGGATTATTATTATTATCTGTTCCATCTTTCCTCCTGAGCTGTTTTCTCTGATCTAACTGGATTTTATTCATCATACGGGTTTAAATAAAACTAGAGCAAACAAACCACCTGCGTCCTGTGCACCGTAGTAACATTCTTGCTGATTGTTTTTCTGTAAATAACTATTATTCCCCCCCCCCCACCCCCCCATCACCCTTTATGTTCTCGATGTGCAATGCTGAAGTCCGACAGGTCCTTGCTCAGCGCCACTTTACCTGCATTATCACGGTGGATATAGGCAAGTTATTGATAGTGGGAGAAGAGGAGAGCAAGGGTAACGTAGGCTGATTCATCCTGCCTTCATGTGACATGAATACCTGTGCATAATTGTGCATCCGTCACCTGCTGTCTTGTTAGGTCACTGGTACTGCTGCCTGACACACATCAAACCCAGCAGCCTGTTGGTCTGCATGTCTCTGTGCACAATGAGCTTTGTGAGACAGCTTTTATCAGTTCTGACGTAAGGCCATCGATCTGAAACGTGTACTCACTTTCCTCTCCATAGATGCTGCCTGACATGCTGAGCTTTCGCTTCTGTTCCACTTCTGTTTTAGCTTTAATGAATGGTTAATTTTTCTTGGTTCGCTCTTATTTATTTATTGATTGATTGATTTTGAAGCTTCGAAAATGATTCCTCGCTCAACAAGTGACAGCCTGATTTTAAAAACTGTCAGGTTTCAATGTCAAGATTAAATCGTGGCTTTAGTTGATTTGGTTTTGCTTTCAATCAGTGTTGGCAGGGAGGAATTTTGCTTGCAAACCCGTCTTACAGACGTAACCTTCTGAAACCATCACAGGACAAGAGACTTCTATTGATTTCAGGTGTCTGTAATGTTCACGAGATGTTGGGTTAAAAGCGACCTGAAACATTTTAGGGTCAGCCTTTTTATATAATAAAAATGGATGCATTAATGCCAATAAAACCAATAAAAGTTGTATTTTGACTTGATCGGATTGTTTGAGGTGCATGAAAAATAAGCAGTGACAGCAGGCTGGAGATTGGTGCAAAAGAAGCTACTGTAGATGTGAATACATTTCACATAAACTGCCGTGATATCTTTGTAATCAGTTTCCGCCCACAGAAAACTGCTTTCATTTCTCACTGGTGTTATTACAGTGAAATATTTTGGGATAGTGTCATCTTGTCATTTTGCGTTCAGCATTGGTGCAAGGAGGCGGAACCCTGAACAAAATTTGAAGGAAACTTTATTAATTTAATTTAACCTAGTCTGAATATATTGCTTTTTTTCTCTCTCTCTCCCTGTGTTTCTTTTAAATTTGCTTGAAGTAGATTTTGAAGCTTTGATCTGGTTGCAAAGTACCTGTAATTATCCCTTTCAATATATAGAAGTTAATGCCGCAGAATGTGAAATTGCTTTCTGCAATAATTTCAAAGATATTTGGAAGCTTTTCTATGCAGTAGCTTCTTTTGCTGTTATTAAGGTTAATAGGATTGAAATGTTTTGGGGATTACTCTCTTTCGTCCATTATCTTAAAGTGACAATGTTTTTAACACAGTCAAAAGGTGGTGTCACAACTAAGTATTAAAATACTTAGGTCCTGATGGTAATGTAAGTTGAAGTTCACGACACGTGATACACTATTGAAATGATATCTTGCATCTTAAAACTTTATCTCAGTTTATTTTCAGCGCCTTGGGACGTCCTCCTGACGTGAAAGGCACTGGACAAATGTAATTTGTTGTTGTTGTTGACCCCCTTCCCCTACCCACCCTTTACTGGATTCAGTTTCTCACAGGTTGGCTTGTGATAACCCTGTCAAATGGTCATTCGTGTGTGAGCCTTGACCGTGTGTGTTTGCTGGGTATTAGACACTTTGGAGCATCAGAACTGAGCCCATTCCTCACCTCTCAATAGCTTAACATCCCATTTATTCTGTCTTTCCTTGGCGGAAAGATTCTCAACCGGGGTGCACTAAAGCTAATGGTAACATTGCTAAGTGACATCCTGCCTGTGATCAGCCTTCGCTGTGTTTGGAACCCAGCGCTGGAAATTTTAATTCCAAACACTTTGTAATAGATTCATTATTTACACACAAGTACTGTTAGAATACGCACAACAGCTGGTCAGAACTTCAGGCTCTGAAATGCATTGGAAGACAAGACATGCAGACTTCTCTATTTTAATATAGAAAGTGGGTTAATATCAAGTTAGTCCTCTGTGGCGGATCAGTGAGTCATGTGTAGAAGAACATAGCAAGCGAGTGTTGTCGAGATTTCCGGCACAACATCTGTGATTCACTCCACAATGGGAACCGTTCCTGTCAAGTAGAATAAGCATTGACTGACTGAACATGGACACTTTTTGAGTAACATCTGGATTCTTTGCTGACCAGAATGGCTTCCCTGTTGGCCTCAGAGTTGTTGAATATGGGAGGAATTATTGCTGCCCCAAAGAAATTCAGATTGGGGCAAATAGGTTGGTAATGTGACTCCCCCCCAACTCCCAAGTTTATTTGCAGGTTTGTGCACAGTGACATGGGTTTGAAAAGTACTTTTGTGGTTGATAAGTTCCTTCCTCATCTTCAGGTCGTGCCTGAAGACCTTCCTCTTCCACCGTGACCCCCTTCCCCCTGGCTCGGCCACTGTCGAGCGCTCTGGGACCAGACCCTGCGTGAGGTGCGCTGTGTAAATGCAAGTTGCTGTTGCTGTTACAAGCGCTGCTCGGTCTTTCAAGAATGGGAACCAAGTGGATCAGGAAGCCTGAGAACGAACCTAGTGAACGGGTTTTTATTTGTTTGGAAACCCCATATTGAGCAAAATAAATGTATCGAGGGTGGTGGGGAAAACAACAATATGAAGGGAAGAATTGGTAATACTGCAGAATAACGTTCATGATTTATACTTTGTTGATAGAGTGTTGATTTCTAACACTGACAAATGGCCCTGAATGACCAAAACGTTTACCCGCAGCTGAACCAGAAATGGCGATTGATTTTATTTTATGTTGCATTGGTTCAGTTCGCATTTCTGTAATCCCAATGGGTTTATATAAAGTGTGAAAAACAAATCTTGCACTCGGGGGTGGGGGGAAAAACCACAGCCGCCGAGATTTCCTTTAGGTTTTGTGGCTGTGATTTTTCAGTGTGCTGGCATCCGTATACTTTTGAAATCGTAGTCGAAAATTCGTAACTTAGGGCATTGCCGATAGAAAGCCTGAACAACGCCAGCAGATAATCAATCTCTTAATGCCCTTGTTGTAAAAGGATTGCGTCTTCACCAGAAATTAGTAAAACCATTCTTTACAGATGGAGGAATAGTCGTGTTATTTTTGTCACTTGGTACCTGTTCTTAAAAATCTATAAATAGAAAAAGGGCACTTGCCAAAAAAAAAAACGATTTGCTGAAAGGGTGACCTTTTAGATGTTTGAATGGTGTTGATGGTTTGTGCAGCGATAATGTTAATAAATTCTTAAATTAAAATGTGCTAAAAGTGACACGTATTTACTGCAAAATCCTGTGAAGCGCTTTGAGGCGTCCTCTTGTCCTGGAAGGCACTCATCAAATGCAAGGATAGTGATAATTATCATTGCCTTAGTGGTGCTTTTTTTTGTCAGATCCATGAAATCTTGCAGTGCCAGAATTTGCACAAAACAGTTGGTCAAAGTAAGGTTGCATTGAGTTTTTGGTGTGACGGGGATTGATGTTAAATAGTACAATCTATGATTTATGTGCTTATGGCTACATAACTGTTCAATTCCAATTGTGTTTCATTCCTTCCTCTATGTAAGGAATGGGTAACCCTTTGCGCTATCTATTGGATTGCTGAGAACTGTCTGTGGGCATTGGGGAACGAGTTGCTTAGTCTCACCTTGTGCCCGAGATGCCAACAAGACTATGATTTGTGCAGTGGAACAGATGAGATAAGAGTCAGTGATGGGTTCCATTAGAATCGCGACTGTGTTCTGCCGTTTTGCACAATCCGTTTGCAATCGGAAGCAACATTCAAAGTTGAATTTTGTTCCAACCAAAATGGATTTGGGTCCAGTGATACTCTCTGCATTTTCTTTAAAAAAAATAGTCACGTATGATGCGCTCTCGATGCTGGAACTAATTTCAGAAAATAATTTGACTGCTGCAGATTTGACACTTTCTCCAATACGGTCAGGTATTTGTCAGGTTGGGGCCGTGTTTCCGCGGGAAACTCTGGCAGTTTCCTTTATTTGAGCAAAGCAGGCTGACATGTTATTATCCCACAACATCATACTGAGAGGCTGCAAAGTAGGTCAGTAAGATGCTATATCTGCCTGCACTCCTGTAGAGCCATTCAATGGCACGGTATACCATCTGCAAATTAGAACTGACTTGTGTATATTTTGTGTACAAGTTAAACTGTGTTCTGGTTGTCTCATTTATAGATTATCTGTATTTTAAAGGTGTTCAGTTCTCTTGCATGCCATTTAATCTGTAGAGCATCTTTCTTTAAACGTATATGGTTCAGCTTATTTTGCTAAGTGCTCAGTTACCCCATTATTACCCCAGTCAATTCACTTTACAGAATATTCTATGAAGCGCTTTGAAACATCTCGAAGACGTGATGAGGTGCTATATCAAATGTATTATTATTATGACACATAATTAGATTGAAGCTATGCCCCAATGATGGACAAAGAGAAATTTGCAATTTTTAATGATTTGTTGTCAGAACAGAATCCCCCCTCCACTGCATGGGTATAGAATAAATATCTTTCATTGGCCCCATTTTTATCAATTTGTACCAACAGAAAGTTTGACTCCCTATATTGCAAAAATAGATAAAATTGATAGATTTTTTTTTACAGAAACAAAAAACACAACTCTCCTTCACTCATTTCATGGCTGTTTGTGGGACATGGCTGTGTGCAAATGAGCTGCCATGTTTGTCTTACAAACGCACCTCACAGTTTAAAAACTCCGGCAAAGCACTTTGAAACGTCTCGACGACATGATGAGGTGCTATATCAAATACAAGTATTATTATAAAGAGTACAGCTCAACCTAACCATTACCTACTTCTCTCTTTCTCCTCCCACACACCCACCCAGAATAAATTGAAGACGTGTTTGACTGCTGGGACTGTGGCCTCTGAAATCTTGTTCTGATCAAAACAACAGTTAAATTGTGGGAATGTAGCTAACACATCATTAGCATGTTAGCTAAATAGTTTTCCTATGTGCTGTGCCCAGAGGGTAAATGAGTACTCCGAGCCCCATTGGATTCACCATTGGTGGCACCACACAAGTTCCATTAGTACAAGGATACACAAGGAGGTGGTGGGTGTGTTATCTGTTGCCTGTTTCATTTATGCCCCCAGACTGGTCTGCTTGAGTTAATGCATAAAAAGGTTTGCCTGGTCAGTCAGTCATGGCAGTTCTGCTTGAGTTCATTCTGACAGGGTTTCAAACAGCAGAGATGAATGTTTGACAGGGAACAGCCTCTTGTGTGTGAACATATCCGATTCACAATGGATTGAACGCTGACAGTTTTTGTAACTTATTTGCTGCAGTCTACGTACTCTGAAACTAGACAGATTTTTTTGGTCATATCATTTCTTCCCACGGTGTAGAGTACAACTTCAGTAATAATAATAATCCTTGCATTTGATACGGCGCCTTATCACGTCTTCGAGACATCTCAAAGCGCTTCACAGGATATACTGTATAGTTGAAATGTACATTTCCAACATAGTGCTTTGAGATGTCTCAATGACGTGATAAGGCCCTATATCAAATGCAAGGATTATTATTATTATAATGTACTTGGAATTGCAGCATGTTTTGAAATTGTACATTAATTAAATATTCAGTCAGATTTTTCTACATTATCATTTTTGAGCTGATCTTGATGCAGTTTATCAGGACAAACAGAGAACCGGGCAAGGAGAGAAAAACAAAGGAAAATTTAGCTGGAGGACAGGAGATGATGAGATCAGATAACTATTGTAAATGTGTAAATAACTACTATTCTCTGTGCTGCGATGCTGACTGACGCTGTGGCGTGTGTTTTCATAGTGGAAAGATGTATGGGGGTAATGCAGTCGGGGACCCAGATGGTGAAGCTGAAGAGCGGAAGCAAAGGCCTTGTCCGGCTCTTCTACCTGGATGAACACAGGACCTGCATCAGGTGGCGGCCTTCCAGGAAGAACGAGAAAGCCAAGAGTAAGGGTTTATTTCCTTTCCCTTTTCTTTCAGGACAGTTTCCCGAGGGAAGGAGGGAGGGAGGGACAGACAAACAAACAAAATGTCATTTGTTTCAAGAACAAATTCAATAGATTTCTGCTAGAAAATAATATCTGGGGATACAGTGTATAGTTTGGGACACGACATGTCAAGTGACTGCCAGGATGGTGGAAGGCGAACTAGATGGACCTGAGTCTTCTTTCGCCCAACGAATTCTTATGTTCTTAATCAGTGTGTGTGCATTAAAAATAATGTGAGCTTTGTTTTTCCCTCCCTCCCTCCAGTTACGATTGATTCGATTTCTAAAGTCTTAGAAGGCAGACAGTCTGAGAACTTTAACCGTCACACTGAGGGGAGTTTTGAGCCAAGCTGTTGCTTTAGTATTTACCACGGCAATCACATGGAGGCACTGGACCTGGTCACTTCCAACCCTGAGGATGCCCGCACTTGGATAACTGGATTAAAATACCTGATGGCCGGAATCAAAGATGAGGATTCGCTTGCAAAACGACAGAGGACTCATGATCAATATCCTTTTTGATGCTTTTGCAAAACACACAGCGCAACACTGTCAGCGTAATAATATAATAATCCTTGTACTTGATACAGCGCCTTATCACGTCTTCGAGACGTCTCAAAGCGCTTCACAGAATACACTGTAAAGTAAATTGACTGTATATTTTGTGGATAAAACGCGGCAGCCAATTGTGCACAGCAGCGTCCCACAATCAGCCGTGGATTGATAAGTCTGATATAAGTCTGATGAGCATAATTCTCTGTAGGACCTTGGAATGGTACAGGACTGG
This sequence comes from Callorhinchus milii, assembly GCF_018977255.1. Lineage (NCBI taxonomy): Eukaryota > Metazoa > Chordata > Chondrichthyes > Chimaeriformes > Callorhinchidae > Callorhinchus > Callorhinchus milii. Next base: position 18,947,563 of record NW_024704752.1, read on the forward strand.
TAAAGACCATCTGGCCCAGCCCATTTTATTTTTCATCTTCAATAAAATTCTTTGCCGAGTTGCAATCTGATTCCCTCTGGCATTTGCTGTCAGTGTGTATACCCGGAGCAGTTCTCCGGGAACTCAGTTCCGTATGTTCACCAGTCTCTGCGGAAAGTAAGCTAAATCTGAACTGTTTGTCACCTCCCCTCTTTTGAGCTCGGGCCCACGTCTCAGACTTCAATCTGCTGTTTCCTGCTGACGCGTGGCTGTGAGTTGGGGGGAAAGAGAACAAATTACACTGTGCAAAATACTGAAGATGCTGGAGATCTGAAATAAAATCAGAAGTGGCTGGGAACACTCACTCAGCAGGTCAGGCAGTATCGACGGAGAGAGGAAAGTGTGTCAACGTTTCAGGTCAATGACCTTTCGTCAGAGTGTTCCCAGCGACGTCTGTTTTTATTACAAAATACACTGGTCCAGGTTAAGCATGTTCTAGTGATTTAGAGGCTACTGTCCTGGCAGACAGACAGCGACTGTGTATTTGTAGGCCAGCGCGGCAGCCAATTTGCACACAGTAAGTCTCCCAGAGACAGCCATCGAGTGACTGACTTGTGGCACTAGGAGAAACTCTCCCTTCTCTTGAAGGATGTCACAACAACAACAAAATTACATGTGTATAGCGCCTTTCATGTCGGGAGGATGTCCCAAGGCACTGGATAGACAGTTACAGATCTGAGCTCGGGGCCGGGGAGGCTGGAGGGCAGCGGGGGTACAGGGTCATCCAGCTCAACAGATGGATAGGTCCTCAGTTTGTTTTGCCCAAAGGACAGCACAGTGTTCCCCATTACTCTGATGGAGCATCAGCCTTGTCTCTGAGCTCAAAGTCCTGACAAAAAGGCTTAAATCCACAACCTTCTGACTTGGGGGGTGGGGGGGGGTGCAAGAGTGATCCCAAGTGAACCGAGCTGACATCTAGTTAAGTTAGTGTCCAAGGCTTGAAGGTTCTGTCAACTTTTACAGCAAGTCTCAAAAAGTCACGGTCCTGCTTCCCGAAATTCTATTTATTTTTTCCTTAATTTCCTCTCATGTGGATGAAACAGACCTTTGAAGAAGCTGACAAGAATGGGGATGGCTTGCTGAGCATTGAGGAGATTTACCAACTGATGCATAAACTCAATGTGAATCTGCCCCGCAGGAAAATCAGGCAGATGTTTCAGGTTAGTTGCTTCCCAGAGATAGCTGACTGAAGCCGATATGAGAGTAGGAAATATATTCAACATCTTTGAAGGTTGGCTTTCTGATCCTTTCACCTCACGAGCCTAAATCTCGAGCTTTGCTTTGCTGCTCATTGCCAGGTTTTAGTAGTGAATCTAATATTGTCCTCAGGGTGAAATTTGTGGCAGTCTCACCCTGTGCAAACCCAGTGAGATATTTTAGTATTGTGGCAGGTTCCCATAAATATTTAAGCTCCACAATTACTGTGGCTAATTAGAAACCAGGGTGGACACTGATTAAATATTGTGTGCTGCTGGTTTTCAAAGCTTTCTTGTTTATTCGTGTTAAATACTGCGCATCCGAAGTGTGTGGCTCTTCAAATAGTCCTGGATAATCAATGGATTTGCATTGGAGATTGTAGATGAAAGCAGTTTGCTTCCAAGGTGGTTGTTTTTCTTTTGAATCCCGTTCAAAGTGTTTGTGTGAAAACGTGAATTTCTTTTTTTTTTTATCTTTAATGTTTTGTGGCCAGTTTTCAGTTGTAATGAATAATACGAAATGGATCCAGCTGCTTCGTTTGGGCACTTAAAACACTTTGATAACTTAATCGGTTGAACCTGTTTTGGGTTGGCAACTGCTTCGAGGTACATTTCTAATTTTTTTTTTCTGATGAATGAATCTTTCCGACTGCAAATAGTCAGTGGTGCAGTCAATAAGCAGTTACTATACTTGCGCAGTGTTTGTCTGGTTTCTGTTCACCAGAGAACATGGGCACCCAAGGGCCATGATCTCCTTTACCTATACTTTATGCTGCTCTTGGTATATCTGCTTCACACAGACAAGAAAATTTACACATTTAAGGTGGCTAGCAGGATTTACGTGCTTTACAAAGCATCCAACTTTACCGATAACTGGAACCCTTTCTAGATTATTTTAACTGATTGCTCTATTTTGGATTTGGAGAGGATATATTTTTCTCTTTTCTCACCCCCCATCGCACCGAATAACTTTGTGATATTGTTTCCAAGTCACTAGAAGGTTAAAGGTTTCTTAATTACCTGTGACTCAGTCCATTTTGTTGACCTCGAAGTCCTTGTAAAATCTATCTGTATTAGTGGTAATGTTACCGCACATTGTAGTATTATTACAGTAATGAATGTAATACAGCATTTTTTGATCAATGTGATGCAGATTTTCCACCTGAATCCCTTTCAAGCTTCACGGCTTAAAGGCAAAAGAGCAATACTGTCAATGGTGTCAGAGAAAAACACAAACTGGGCTTCAGAGAATACCAGGTGTGAGACCTGACTGGCAGACCATCAAGACAATCATTTGATCCCAGAGTTCTGGCGGCATTGAAAACCTTTTATTCTCAATTCACTGTCAGCCTCCTATCTCCCTGCCAGCTGCACATCAACCGAAATCCTACCCAAGAAAGTCAGCTGAAACACTTATTGAATTAACAATTGAGAATATTTAGCTGTTCCCATGTAAAGGAGAGTTATCTGAATATTTTGTACTTAACGAGTCTAACGGGAGAGACTGCCAATGAAAATCTGGAGATGGGTCCCTATTGAAATAGAGTTGGTTTTCTGTCATTCACCGGTGATGGGTCTCATGAGGTCCTGTCCTAAAAGCCGCCACTCTTGCCCGAAGCCCTTGATGAGGAATCTGTCAATATTGCGCACTTAGTTTCACAGGTGATTTATACTTGAGATTTGCTTCTGCCCAGGTGCTTAGGAACGCATTGGGCTCCACGTGGATAGCCCATTCATCAATTGAATGGGCTATTCTCTTGGCTTCTTCTAGTTAGATTACACTCAAGATTATTTTGATTTTCTTATTTCTTCTAAAGATTTTGGTGCTGATGTTTAATTCCCACCTCCCTTCCCTTCTCTGCCGCTTACAAAACAGGACATAGTTTAATCCCTCGTCTCCACACAGAGGTGGAGTTGATTCATTCGATGATTCATCTCTGTCCCTCACGCCAACTGCTCCAATTGAATGAGGTTGGAGGAGATTTACCCGGCTTGCATAGAGTGTAAATGAGAAGACCAAAATACAGCTGCTCCTCTTAAACCTGAATACGTTATGTAATTGCATGTGCAGGAAGCCACTATCTGTATTCTGCCATAATAGCCCACACACCAATTATAGCAAATGTGCCCGTTCACAATCCACAGTACTTGATGAATGTAGTTTTCCTGGCATTTAATAGTGTGTCTGACTTGCCGTATTTTTGAAGGTCTGTGTGCTTCATGGGTTTAATGTAAAATGTATTTACTGTGTGTTTGTTGGCAATTTGTAGGCAAACACCAATTTGTGCACAGCAATTTCCAACAAACAGTTGTAAAGTTAATAGCCAGTTTTATTTGGGGGGCTTTCTGCAAAGCTTCAGTTTTTCGAGCATGTTATGTGGATCTGTGTCTTATGGACCAGGTTTGAATAACTCACCAGCTCTCCACAGATATTTACCTACAAATATTACACTTGATAGCAATTACCCTTGAAGCACATTGAGATGTTTCAATGTTATGGGAACAGCTGTATATCAAAAGCAAAGATTATGACTAATTATTATAATAAGGCGTTTGTTTTCCTGAGGTGTTTTAGCATGAGTCACAGAGCCTGAACTCTTGACATTGGGAAGATGAATAGAACTGTGACTGTGATGATTTTAAATGCACTCTTTTAGATCTAGGCAGAAATTTACCTCGTATCCTCACTGAAGGACAGAACTGAGCCAAGATAAACAACAACTTGTAACCGATGTCTCACAGTGAGCGAGCGAGTGCCAGGTTAAAACTGTACACATGGGGTAGTGTCCCGGAGACCTTGACTGTGGCGGAGTCTGACCCTGAGCCAGGGGGAGAGGGGGTGGGGAGGTGACCATAAGCACGATGAAAAAGGAAGGTCTTTCGGCGGGATTTGAAGGTGGGGCAAGGCGGAGGGATTGAGGGAGAGAGCTCTAGAGTTTCAGGGCGTAGTGGCTGAAGGCACGGCCACCGATGGTGGAGCGGAGGGGTTGAGGGACAAACAGGAGGCCGGAGCCAGCCAAGGGGAGCAATCGGGTTGTGGAGTGGGGGGTAAAGCAAATCAGAGAGGCAGGGAGATGTGACTGCTTGAAGGGATTGGATAAATAATGGGATTGGATGGGAATGTCACACTGGTGTTGAGGTTCAATTGTGAGGTGCTTTTGCAAAGTGGAGAAGTAAACAAGCAGTAAGACATTTACATATGAATAACTGTCTAGTCTCATCTGACTTTACAATGTCTTCTCACTCCCCACATTTTCCCTTTGATTTTACCTTTTCACAGGACACCTGTTGATTTATTTTTTGATGGCCATGGTTTAATTCTGCTTCTGTTAGTTTACCATTAGTATCGAGTCCTAGCTCAATTATTATTGTTGTGCATTATTTTTAGGCATTTCCAAAGTGAGCAGGCTGCAGGTCATGATAACCTTTGTAAACGCTGGCAGTATGTAATTAGAAGGAAATACCACAAGCTTAAATTAAAGGCAAGAATCTAATGAGCTCGGTCATTAGCTGATAAAGCAGTTAACAGCCAGGAATATCATGAAGGTGGAAGAAGTAGCCAGCTGGAAGGCAAAATCAAGTTATTCTTTATTGTACTTTGTCATTGGGGAGGAGAATAAGCCTTGATCTAAATCCTACTCCCTGCTTTGGTCTTATATATCTTCCCGGGGGGTGTGTGTGTGTTGTCCTTTCAGCTTTCAATGTGCTTCGCCCCGTCGGCTGTCTCACACATGACACGCTGCTAATACTATTAATATTGGCGTTCCATTCATTTTTGAGAGCTTCTGTTCGTAGATCTGGCACATGTCAAGTTTTTGACTGTTCCGCACCCCCCTACTTTGAGAAATAACGGTGCAAAAATCTGAGGCAAGAGGCTTTTTCTTGGAGAAAGGAATTTGATCGTTTTCGTACCTTTTCACGACGGGAGGACATCTTGAAGTGTTTTGCAGGATTTACTGTAGTGGACCAATGCAGTAGCAGTGAGAGAGAGAGATGAAAGGAGAGCAAATGAATAACTGTATGTAGGTTGTCTGCTTTAATATATGTATTCGAAGAGTTCACATAGTTAAGGCCAAGGAACAGGATCTTAATCAATATTCAGCCAGCTTACACTGGAATACTTCATTACCAATGGTAATCGCTTAAGAGCTTTATGCTGAATAAGACTAAGCCTCACTGTATATATTGAAATCAAGATTAGTTCTGGAAAAGAAGCTATACTGCTTGTGCATTCTACTTGTAGGTAGAGAAGGGAGTTTCTCCCTGTGTCCTGGCCAACAATCTCCCTGATAAAATTGGTCATTCATATCATTGGCTGTTTATGGGACATTACTGTGTTCAGTTCAGCTGCCTTGTTTGTCCAGCAAAATACAGTCGCTACACTTTACAGTAGATGCTGTGATGGGCTTTGAGATATTCTCCCAACATGAAAGATGCTGAATGGATTATTATTATTTGCAACACAATACAAGCAAGAAGCAAAGCACTTTTATCCCTTGTGCCTTCTCTGGTATAACTGGTTAAGTATGCAGTTGCTGGAGAGACGTGACTGCAAGTGTTAAGAAACTGCTGTTGAGTTCTTTACCAATCTATGTGCAGATTCCCTTGGGCAAAAAACTGCCAGTGATAATGTTGTGTTGGCTGGAATGTTTCCACAAGAACACAATACTTTAGGCGTGCTGAAATTGGGTTTGAATAAATTACCGCAAGTCACGCACAATAACTTTTTTTTAAAAAAAGCATGTGCGCACACACACACACAGACACACACACAGACACACACACACACACACAATTCCAAGATGCCTCCGAGGTGGAAATTTATTTCAATAATGCAAAAATGCTGACTTAATGACTTCATTACCAGCAAAGCCTCCGGTGTGTTTGAAAGGGTTTTTGATTGATGTTCATTTGTTAAATGTTCAGTAAGGATTGTGCACTTAAAACCACATGCTGGCAGACAGTCGGAAAATCAGAGAGTAAGCAAATCAAGAAAACGTAGAAAGTAACATCTCGACGTGCAATATTTAAGATCCTTTAAACTTAAACCCATCCTGACCCAAAGCCACCTGTTGCTATCAGTTTCAAGCATTAACATCAATTTGTGATATTTTCAACTAGAATTCCAAAGGTGCTTCCACCTCATTGACCAAGATTTGCTTTTATTTTTATTGGGGAAAAAAACACATTGTGAGAATCTCACTTTTTATACAATCTTTTTTGTAATGTTCTCTTCATTACAAAAATGAAGATCTTTAGAGTTGAGGTTAGTCCCGAAATTATATCTGACCTCCAGATATCACAGTAGTAAGTTAGAAGCTGCGAGTTTCATTAAACTATTTTATGGTTCCCTTATTTTATGCTTCACTTGACGAAATGCTCTTGTTCAGAATAAAAGTCATCTGTACAGATTAGGAAGGTCTTAGATTCAATCAAGGTGACGGGAAAGACTGAATTTACCGTTTAATAGTCACCTGGGAGCAATTGTAGAGGTTGACATGGCTGACATGAACCATCAAACAAGCCCAATAGCTCACTTTCCTGTGAAATCTTCAGTGGGAGCTGTGCTTGTTGAAATGAATAGCCTTGTCCATTCCTAAAAGTCTCGTTGTTTAATTTCATTTATTCAGATGACAAAAAATTTTTTGAATTGTGGATTCAAAAGGTCGTGGATTGCAGTGACCAAATTGTTATTGTTTTTGTGCCTTTAGCACAAGGAAAAACGTATCCAAGTGCTTTCCAATACGCATTGGTAACCAAGATTGGGTGTGGGGAAATGTGTCAGGGTTTTGAAAGCAGAGAGAGGGGTGGTGAAGGAGATTTGTGAAGAGCTTCAGAGAGTGAGAACAAAGTGGTTGAAAGCTCACTGTAATAACTACAAGTGGTTTGACATAGTGACCTTCTAATTGGGTTACAGCCTTTCAACAGTGACAACAACAAACTACATTTGTATAACGTCTTTCATGTTGGGAGGATGTCCCAAGGTGCTGGACAGTTAGGGATTTGGATCCGACCTAGGGGTTGACATCAGGAGGGGTGGAGGAACAGGGAGGGTAAGGGTAGGAGGGTGACCGAAGGCGCGGTTGAAAAGGAGGGTCTTGAGAACCAATACATAACACCTAACTGCTTTAATATATGTATTTCAGCGCATCACATCCCTTCTTTGCACCAAGTTATTTATATAATATATATATATAAACACACAAACACACAGTTTATACGTGGCAGGGTTGTGTAAAATTACCCCCGAAGCATGTTAAATATAGTTGTTCCAAATTCATTTTGATATGGAATCTTATTGTTTCGACTCAAGTGTTGGAGGCGACTGGTAACAAATAAGGTACAATTTTCAAGCATTAATGAGATGATGCTTCACAAGTAGAGTAGCAGTTTAATGCCAATGGCCTATTTGTATAAAACTACCACTTTTAATTGTGAAGCATTATTTCATTCATGTTGAAGATTGTGTGTTTGCATAACGGTTTGTGTTTTTTTAACCAGATTAATGGAAAATATTTGAATTCTTCTGTGTGTTGTTTTTGTTATTGATCTTCCCAGGAGGCCGACACTGATGACAAACAGGGCACGTTGAACTTCGAAGAATTCTGCGTCTTTTATAAGATGATGTCTCTCCGACGGGATCTGTTTCTGCTGCTGAAGTCTTATAGCGACAAAAAGGACCATCTGACCTTGGAAGAGGTTGCTGTGTTTCTCAACAAAGAACAAAAAGTAAATTGGGAATTCACTCTCAGACTTTCGTTCCGCAATCCGGGAATTAGGCGTTTCAGTCTTTCTTTTTTTTATATGCCCCAAAACTTGATGAGGCATTTTGTTCCATCGATTTCCTCGCCTTAGAAGACGTACAGTCAATTTGCTTTACAATGTATTCTGTGAAGCTCTTTGAGCCGTCTCAAAGACGTGATAAGGCACTATATCAGATGGAAGGATTATTATTATTATCATCTCAGATGAAAAAGGCCCTAAATCTCATCTTTCCAGAATACCATCCATTATATTGCAAGTTATAAGGTATTCCTCCTCTGTACCAGGCAGAGGTTGTGAGACCAGTCTGAAAGTGATTTTTATCTAATTTCCGTCTTCATCTCCCAGGAGCTGCAAGGCTAAGACAAGAAACTTATTATCTTGGGATTTGAACTTGTACGTTAACACACTGTGCATTAGTATTTTAGTAATATTTTAAATCTCACACGGATGAGGTGAAAACATTTTATTTATTTCCCCGATGATGCTTTTATCTGTAAAGCCGCAAGAGGAACAAAAATTCTGTCAAGTCTTGGCTTGGAATGTTGCTCCAGTTTTGATTGAAGTATAATCTGGGACTGGATAATTAGAGCATTATCCATTCACCTATAGGACCTGGGCTCCAATACTGCCTGGATTGATGGGATTATGGTCTCCTGAGAGGCTGGAGAGGCTTCACATGAAATACGTTTGTGCAATTTGTGCTGGATAAAGCTTTCATAATTTGTCACTGTCCACGGGGCTGCTGCGGAGAGCAGCGGAGATTTACACTGATGGTGGGGGGGGTCAGTGAGCACCTTCTCTGGGGACAGTCATTGTGGCTTATTTACTGAGACTGCAATCGGGAAGCATTCCACTCACTAAACCAGACCTGGGGTAGAAAGCGTTACAGGAAACATTTCATTCCTCATCTCGAACCAAACCAACATTCTTCACTTTTAAACAAAAATCGTGTTCCTTAAGCAATGAATCACCTTCTTGGAAAGATTTTGTAACAACTGATGCCGTATCTTCTGTTCTTCCATTCTATCTGATGCCCTCCCTTTATTGACGTTGGTTATTGCTGTGCCTTCTGTCAGAAATTATTCTCTGCTGCAATTTGTTAGGTCAGGGTATCAAGGGATCTGGATGGGCCAATGGCGGGTAATTGGAGTTGATCTGATAGATTGGCGGAACAGGCTCGAGGGGCTGAATGACCTCCTCCGGTTTCTGTGCTCCCCTTCCCACCCACCTCTCCCCCATCCACCACATGTTAAGCCTGGAATCCCTCTGCAGACCCAACACTTGCTGTGTTTCATGAATTAAATTCATTGATCTTTCCAAGGACATCGACCTTTCTCTTTTGTCCTCCGTTCTGTTCAGAGGCTTTAATGAGCAAACAACAATCACAGCAAACCATCATGTCTAACCACCAGAACTGCAAACATTCACAGAAAGCAGTCTATGGCACCTCTTGCAGTCGGATCCTGATTTAATAAAGTATCTAATTCTGTTTGGTAATAAATGACCAACTTTTTTTTCAAAAAATGCTATGAATAAAATCCAAGCACCTTAAGCAAAGTCTGAGCTCCTTGTAAAGGTAAATAATAAATGGATTTTGTGGGGAGGGGAGGGAATTGCATTGTATTCGCCTGCAAAAAAAAAACCAATCACAACACTTTACAGTAAAGCCTATAACACATTCTCCTGACATGAAAGGGGCACAATATCAAACACTAGGATCTGTGGTTGATTGAGAACACTAACTCACTAACTCCTGCCCTTTTTATGTCTGCAGATGGCCAACGTGACGTTGGAATATTGCATGGATATTGTCGAGAAGTTCGAGGTGTCCGAGGAAAACAAGCAACAGAATGTCTTGGGAATCGAAGGTAATTAGAATGATAAATGTGTCTACTTTGATGCAGGATTCGTGGCAGCAAACGGAATATGGAATACAAATGGAACATAAACGTCTGTTTATGATGTGCACTAAAGACAGGAGGAAAGGCTTGGGTCGAGTTGTCATTCCGCCTGGACTTGTACAGTCCGGATGTTAGTGCAGATGTTATCTAGTGCAACGTAATTAAGATAATTAGGTAAATGGGTTAAGATTGATTCTGAGCTGCACCAGATTGATTATACAGCGAAATTCTGCTAACTCGACCCTGGCTTAACCTGTTGCTTGTAGTTTGTGCTATTGCCAAATACTGTTGTTTTTCTCCCAGGGAGAGCCTCAATATTCCAGTTCTATTGACGTCAGGATACACTGATTTGGCCTTACTGACAACCTAAACTGTGATGGTGCAGATCGTCTGTGTGATGGGATTAGTATAGGGTGCCCTGGGGTCAGGTCTGACTGGTCTATGAAAAATTGAGCCCTTATAATGGCTTTGGTGATTTAAAACAAATTAAGGAAAATAACTGTATTTTTCCATTTCATTTTTTAAACAAATACTGCAGAGAGAAGGCAAAGTCTTATCGCTTTATCTCTCTCAGCTGCTCTCCTTCATGTTTTCATGGGAGGATAATAATAAAATCCTTGCATTTTCATGCAGCGCCTTATCACATCTTCAAGACGTTTCAAAGTGCTTCACAGAGTAATACTCTAAAGTGTAGTGACTGTATATTTTGTGGACAAAAGGATGGTGGGTGGGTATTCTGGAGGGATGAGATCAGATGGGCTAAAGAGCCTTCTTCACCCAAGCAACCTTGTGATCTTGAGTATCTCTTAACCATCTCTTAAGTATCTGGGTGGTTGGGAATTTGAATGAAATATAGCCGTGAGAGTCTGTATAACAAGTGACCACTGACTGAACAAGTCACACGAGAGGCACAGAGATTAGTGCAGGACAACTTAATACCATTTGATATAGTCTTATCATGTCATTGAGACGTCTCGAAGCGCTTCGAAAATAATATCTGGTGATACAATGTATATGTTGGGACATGACATGTCAGGCGACTGCCAGGATGGTAGCAGGCGAACTAGATAGACCTTGGTCTTCTTTTGCCAGCAAATTCTTGTGCTGTGTCTCTTTCACTTCTCTCCTCTTGTGTCTAGGTTTCACAGACTTCATGCGCAGTCCCGCAGCTGATATATTCAATGCTTCTCATTATGAATTGAATCAGGATATGGATCAGCCACTGTGCAATTACTTCATAGCCTCGTCGCACAACACGTACTTGACAGGAGATCAACTCCTCTCGCAGTCCAAGGTGGACATGTATTCCTGGGTTCTGCAGGCTGGTTGCCGCTGTGTGGAAGGTTAGAGTTCTACATTTGCTTGCTTGAAATTCTAGGCGTTCGTCCGCTGCTGAAAATTGTGTGGCCCGATTGATGAGACTCCTCTTCTCCTTGACCAACGTCATCTAACTAGTTCAGAAAATCTGATTCTGCTCCTCTAGGCTGTAATTGAGTATCAAATATTGATGAATGAACGTACAGCCAAATAATGAACTTCAAAGCTCGAGGCATGGAAAAGGCGAGAAAGATGTTAAATGGAATGAAATGTCAAGTGTGTAGAAGTGGTGATTTCCTGTGGTTCTCGTTTCCCAATTTACTGTTTTTTTTCTGGGTGCCGTACAGGACAGGCTGTCATGTTCTCTGTGATCTCGGTTAGTGCATTAGACCCCTGTGATATAACTCTTCATTATAACGCAGGTCATGATGTAGTGCAATTGGGGTGGTGACTCTGACATTTATTAGCCCCCAAATTCCCTAGTACATGTCAATAACCAGCGAGCTTGCTTCAAAGCCACTCACATCACTTCCTGTTTGCTGCTCATACAACAACTACTCGCATTTATATTGTGCCCCTCACGTGGAGTAGCAATATGTGCAATAAATTTATTGCAACATGTGCAATAAGTACTGAATCGTTGATTGGTGGTCATGATGATGACCCATTAAAACACTGGCTGGGATTTTATGGTCCTTAATTTCTAGTACTGTAACTGGCTCTCTAGTGTTCAAAATACTTCCTTGTTTTCAGTTGATTGCTGGGACGGCCCTGATGGTGAACCAATCGTACAGCATGGTTATACCCTCACCTCCAAGGTACTCTTCAAAGACGTTGTTGAAACAATCGACAAATATGCTTTCATCAAAAACGAGTAAGTCGGGCCTTTTGTTATCCTAATCGAATGTTATTTCTCCCCCCCCACCCCCTCCCAGGGAAAAAAAAATCTGTAAAAGGTACCGGTGTGACTAAGGAACAATTTTCTGTTGTCTCTGCTCCTCTCATTGTCAGGTACCCTGTGATACTGTCCATTGAGAACCACTGCAGCATCCAACAACAGCAAAAGATTGCTGGCTATTTGAAAGATATCCTTGGAGACAAACTGGACTTGTCCTCAATACAAATGAGTGACCCAAAGCAATTTCCCACTCCTCAGAGTCTGAGAGGCAAGATTCTTATCAAGGTAATTTTCTCCTCGAGGTAAAATAGGCATTGCAAGTAGCTCGTGGGTAGAACACTGAAAAGATCAGGTTATTGGGGGAAGGGAGCTGAATTGTTAGATATTCAGTCAGTTTTTACCAGCGTTCTCCTGAATGCGGTACTTTCAGATCCTTGTTCCTTTTTCAATTTTGTAAAAGTTTATAGCTCTTTATCTTTCAAAAAAAAAAGCCTCAGTCCACATGCTCGCTCATATGTGTGTGTGTTTTTACTATACATATATATATTATATCATGTATATATAATATATATATACACACACACATATCCACACACTACCCTCTCCCCCCCCCCACACACACACACACTTGTTTTTAAATATCTGGTTAGAGTTCTGACAAACACGCTCGCAGTTCTCGTGGTGTTCCGAGCCTGACGGGCCATCAAGTGAATGCTGCTGAAGTGCTAATTATTAACCATAATTAAACTGTCGAGACGCTCGGGTGAGGCTACTGTTCTTTGCTGTGCAAGGCTAAGCTCGATACAAACATTGAGGAAGATGACGTGGCTGACTGATTAAAAGGCACTTAAATTAGTACCAAGTAAATTCATTCTCGAAAGAAAGCAGAAATAGCCCAGATTTAGCTGATGCTAAAGCAATTTCTTTGAGGCTTAGAAAAAGTAAAATTAATCGTGACAAAGGTCAGAATCCAGTTGAATTATAACCAATGCTGTTTTAGTTGTTAGGACCAATGATTAGACAAACTAAGGCATTTGAATCTTAAAAGAAGGCCTCGTTAAGGGGACTTATGGAGGGATACAATAATTTAAATGGGATTAAAAAAGTAAACTAGGAAGACTGGAACACATCGCTAGGAATATAAGTATGATTAAGAGCAGAACATTGGGACTCATTTTAAAAAAAACAGCTTCATGCTGTGATAGGAAGACATGAAGCTATGTATTCTGGAGGGATGAGATGAAATGGGCCCATGGAATTCTTCATCTAAATCCATCTTGTTATTTCAGGGAAAGAAACTTGCTCCTGACGTTGGGGCCGATGAAGAAGAAGGGGAGGTGTCTGATGAAGACAGCGCAGATGAAATTGAAGAGGATTGTAAACTGGAGCAAATCAATGTAATTCTTAACACTTTTTATCTCAAGTAAATTCTGATCCAATGCTGTGTCAAAAATAACTCCTTTACGTTGTGGAAAGTGATCAGCGTTCATCCAAACACACAGGCAAGAGCTTGGTTTAACATCTGTGAAGGATGTGGAGACTGTAATTTAGTGGTTAGACCGCTCACCTCGTAAGCGAGAGGACCTGGGTTCAATTCCCGGGCAGGGTGAACGTTGGACAAGTTTCCTTACTCCACACACACGCCTCTGTTTACCAGCAGTAAATAGGAACCCGGTTGTTGGTCGATTGGTGGATCACTTTTTCAGGGGGAATAATCCCTTCAAAGCAAAAATAAATTTGAAGTGAGGGGCACAATATAAATACAAGTTGTTGTTGTTATTCTCTACATCTAATGGCTTGGACCAAACTTTCCAATGAAAATGGTTGTATTTGAAAAGTTGTCGAGGCAAGGATTCGAACTTGTAATTTGACATTTCGTAACAAGGGCAGTCATGTTCTGGATATTTGTGGTGATGTGACTTGGAAGGAAAGTGTGTAAGCGTTATTGAGGAACTCCATTAGTCATTTTCTCCAAGAATAAAAATGTTTATTGCCATTCTTTTGACAAGCCAGGTGGATTTTAGTCCCAAATGCCATCAAGTAAATCACTTTGGTGTTTAAAAAAAAAACCACATAACGTTGCCAGATGAAGTGGTAGAACAAATGTATCTAAGCATAATTGCTGAAAATTGACTCCAGCCATCCATTAGCAATGTAAATAATGAAAACTTGCCAGGGTAGTTATTGCACTCATCTGTTCCATTTCATCCATCTATAACCAGATGGTGCTGTGTAGACCTGGGGGTAAAAAACACTGTAAAGCAGCATTGTGCAAGGATACTTCGAGTTTATTTTAGGAGTATTGAAATGACATAGAACCTTTTATGGTTTTATTGATTGTTTGCAGATTTTTTGCCGCTTTATGCAGTCTGACTTTATCTGGGAAATTGCTGTGCACAAATCGCCTGCCATGTTTGCCTACAAATACAGTTACTCCGCTTAATCCTGTGAAGCGCTTGGAGATGTTTTGATGATAATATTAATAAGCGTTGCATTTGATATAGCGCCTTATCACGTTTTCAAGACGTCTCAAAGTGATTCACAGAAGGTGCAGTTTCTGTGTATTTTGTGGGCGAAACGATGATGTGATATGTCAAACGCAAGATTAATTATTATTTAATTCAGATGAGCTACAGCTGCATATTCACATCCCACTGGAGCTTAGTACTTAATGCTGTTGTCCTCACTGGGTAATGTTGCTCATTGCTTTTCAGTCAATACGCAGCAGTATGATGCCAAGATAATTTATCTTATGAGAGTTGTCGGTTTAGTTGTTTAATATTATTCTTGGAAAAATAACCTATGCGTTTGTGATCACACACAGAGTAATGGCACAAATCATCCTCAAATGGAATCCTTTATCAGGAAAAAACTGGACTTTCTGCTCAAAGAATCTCAAATCCGTGACAAAGAGGATCCAGACAGTTATACAGTCTGTGCCCTGCTCCGGGCTACACATGAGGGTCTGAACATGAATTTACAACAGGTAACATCTGACGTCCGATACACTTTACAAATACATTGCTGAGTGAGTGCTTTTCTTTGGAGCGTTCCAGTCATTGTAATGACTGTCCATCCTTCATCTCTCCAGTGTCTTTATCGTCCATGGCTAATTGCTTGGAAACTTCGCAACCTGAATGACCCGACTCAGTTGAAAAGACCCTACAATTTATTTCTTTTGAAAACTGGATCACTCTGCCTTTTTTTTTTTGAACAACAAAACGTCTAAAGTTCCCATGTAGCGAAAATTGTCAAGTACAAAATCAATGTGTTCATAGAGTTGTGATTGCAATGAGTGAACGCACGGCATTTTGGTTGTAACAATTTCTTCTCAGTGTTTGTCTCGCAGCAAATCGAGTGCTCTGAACAACAGAAATGGGATGAGAAGTTACACTGGGATAGAGATTTAATTTGAACAGCAGAAGACATAAATGTTTGGTGTGGCTTGGTTTCAGAAACCAAACCTGCCTGAAAGGGTAATCATGCCCCCAAGGGTAGAATTGATATGGTTAGAAACAGTCCAGCTGCTGGATTAGTAAGAGTTGTGCAAAGTAAGCTTTTGTTCCTCGTCTTATGTTTCACTTTTCATCTTTTTTCCCCCTAGAAATCTGAGGTCAAGGAAAACGTCAAAAAAAATCAAAACCGATCATTCATCAGCAGCTTCTCCAAACACAAGGTTATTATTATTATTATTATTATTTTTGAAAATTTTCCAAAAAAGGTTTTAATGGAATAAAGTGCGGGAACCCTTGAAACAATCAAACAATAAAATACACGGACTTGGGTTTGTATGTAAGTATTTCCATCGTATGTGAGGTAAGCCATGTGTTGTGGCATTTCACAACGCATTCCTTAAGAACGTAAGAATTTGCTGGGAGAGAAAAGACCGAGGTCCATCTAGATCGCCTTCCACCATCCTGGCAGTTGACATGTTCTGTCCCAAACTATATACTGTATCCTGAGATTTTTTTTGAGCAGAAATCTATCCAATTTGTTCTTGAAACAAACAACATTTTCTTCTTTCACCGTCTGTCTCCCTATTAAACTCATCACAAGAAGCTCATTACAAAAGAGTTTCAGATCAGTGTAGCTGTCAAGGTTATTGCACTTAATACACAGTGTTGCATTTGAGCATCAAACATGATTTTATTTCTTGCAAACAGAAAAGTGGAAAATCCAAAGCCAAGTCGCACACTCCAGAAGAAGACGAGGTTCGACAGGATTGCACAGGAAAGGAAACTGGGCAATCGCACAGGTCAGGGATATATTCAAAGAATGTAAGAGTGAGCCACATTAAGACATTTTCTTTTGTTTCCAAATTTATTTTGCAAATTTTTGATATTACTCCATGCTTAAAACTGCTAATTCGACCTTTCGATTCGTATTCCTTACCCCAGAAATTTGTCCTGATCATTTTGTCCTCAGTTGCCAGCTCTATCTATTGAGGGGAAAAAAATTGTCTTTGACACTGAAGCAATTGCATCAAGATTTAGAATCGTGTGACCTGAGGCTTTTGTCCCAGCTGCGCTGTAAGCGGTCTCAGCAGGGATAGAAAGTCCATCATTTTTTGGGGACGTGGACAAGAAGTAAAGACGTTCACATGAAATAAAACCTTACACGCTGTTTGGTTGTTGGCTCTTTTGCTGATAATAATAATAGTCCTTGCATTTGATATAGCGCCTTATCATGTCGTTGAGACGTCTCAAAGCGTTTCACAGAATATACCATAAAGTGTCCTACAAACAGTCGGGAATTGAGTGACCAAATTATCATCATTATTTCACGTGTTATGCCTGTCTAAGCGCTCCGAGATGTTAACCTATGTGAAGGGTGTTCTATAAATAAATGCAAGTCAGTGTTGTTGCTGTCAGAGCTAATCAGTGAAGAGGTTGGTACAAGTTCAGCCATGGGTTACATCTCACGTAAAGTCTGTAAATGTTTCTCTGTAGGATGGGCCGCCGCAGGAAGACTATGAAGCTTTGCCGTGGGCTTTCGGACCTGGTTGTGTACACCAACTCTGTGACCTCGCAGGACATTTTGGGGCAAGGTAAGAGGAACCAGAGAGTAATAATAATAATAATCCTTGCATTTGATACAGTGCCTGATCACATCTTCGAGACGTCTGAAAGTGCTGCACGGAATATACTGTAAAGTGAATTGACTGTATATTTTGTGGGCGAAATACGGCAGCCAATTGTGTGCAGCAGCGTCCCCACAAACAGTCGTGGATTTTGAAGGAGTTATTACCCCCCACCCGGAAAAGCGATCCGCCAATCTGTCCAGTGCGTATGGGCTGTTGATTTTTCCCTGTTGTTTGCTGATGTCCCTGCTTCTGTTTGGACAGGTACCGCCGGGAACATTTTATCCTTAAGTGAGACTCGAGCACATCAACTCCTGCAACAGAAACCCGAACAGTTCATGAATTTTAACCAGAAACAACTGACCCGAGTCTACCCTTCAGCGTACAGGATAGACTCCAGCAATTTCAACCCACAGCCCTACTGGAATGTCGGCTGTCAGATGGGTAGGTGCATTTAACTCTTTTTTTTAACCATTTCAGTTCTGAGAATACCAATTCTCTTGCTCTAAGGCTTTTGATTTCCTTCCCAACTTCAATGTCCACTTGACCCTCCCTTTGGTCGAGGGAGGACAGTGCAGGGTTGCTTGGTCGCTGGTGAGCAGAGAAAGGAAAGGAATGGAGGTGATCTGTTGGGGAGTTCAAAAAAGATAAATGCTTGTTAAGGTATTAAAACATGGAAGAAAGTGGGGTGAATTGAAGCGCTGCCTTACATTTAATGTTCTCTATGATTTCCAGGCTAGTGTGAGTTAGTTTATGGACGCAAATCAGTGCAATCGTTAAAATGTAATTAATTCCTTGAAATCTGTTTTGGAGCAAAGACATACTTATTGGTTGGGGGGAAAGAGGATAAAATGCTGAACCATATTTTCTCTGTGTTCACAGTCGCTCTAAACTACCAGACTGATGGCCGAATGATGCAATTAAACCAAGCACTATTCATGGTGAATGGAAATAGTGGATACGTCTTAAAACCCCAACTCATGTGCCAAGGTCTGTCGATTTCAAATAATTTCATATCAAAATTGATTTCTTGTCTCTGTAGAACCAGAAGCTGAGAATATGTGCATACAGATAGCCTTGGTTTAATTTCCAACAAGATTTTTAAATCTGCCGGCAAGTTAAGAGCCCAGGAACAATCCTGCTGCCTCCTGTTTGTCCCTCAACCCCTCCGCTCCACCATCGGTGGCCGTGCCTTCAACCACTGCGCTCCGAAACTCTGGAACTCAATCCCTCAATCCCTCTGCCTTCCCCCTCCCTCCCCTCCTTCAAATCCCTCCTCAAGTCCTTCCTTTTTAATCGTGCTTACAGTCACCTCCCCTCGCCTCCTGGCGCGGGGTCAGACTCCGCCACGGTCAAGTGCTCCGGGACACTACCCCGCATGAGGGGTGCTATATAAATGCAATTTGTTGTTGTTGTGTGACTTAATGTGCCACTTATTTCTTGGGATTAGCTGCATTTCAGATGTGAAACTGGTTCCTGATCTGTTCAATTCTCATCATAGGAGCTTTTAACCCTTTCTCTGAAGATCCTCTTCAGGGACAACCAAAAAAGCAGCTGATCCTGAAAATCATCAGTGGCCAACAATTGCCAAAGCCTCCTTATTCCATGCTGGGTGACAGAGGAGAGGTAATGTATACTTATTACTTCATGATTAAAGGTGGCCGGCACTAAATGTCTGAGTGTCTCACTGCACCATTATCTTATCACATAAAGTGGACCATTTTAGTGAATTTCATCATTGCAATCGAGTGTCTTGCTCGACCCTGCAGAAGGTGCTCTGAACCAGAACATCGCTCTTATTTATAGTGCTCTCTCTCTCTCTCTCTTTACTTGATTAACCCTCAACAGATAATTGATCCCTTTGTGGAAGTGGAAATTATTGGATTGCCGGTGGATTGTTGTAAGGAACAGACGAGAGCAGTTGATGACAACGGTGAGTTTTTCATTATCCATGTGTGCTCTGTGGCTGTCACTGTGTGCCCTTGATGAGAGTGTCCCTGATAGACGTGGGAATAGAGAGAGAAAATGCTCATCCACATCCTCGGCTCAGCCCCAGGTACTTGCGTAATACAAGTCCGTGCACATGTGTATTGGTGGTGTAAACTTGACTCGTTTGTGGGTGCTTGTGTTTTTTTTTAAAAAAAAACTTTATAAATTGACACTGTCCTCATCCATCGTTGCAGCGCTCTGATCATTGTTCGGGACGTCCTCCCGACGTGAAAGGTGCGGTACAAATGTAATTCGCTGTTCTTGACAACTCGGCAAAGATCGATATGATTCGAACCTGCCGTCAGTAAGTCTGTATACCCGGGTGCTGCTCTTTCTAACTCCTAGGAGCAGAATCATCACGCGTCTGGGGAAGACATTCTGCAAAATCACTTCCGTTATCCAAGTTGGTGAACAAGTTGGTTTTAAAATCGACTGAATCACCACCCCCCCCCCCCTTTCTCACATGCTTCCACAAGAAGTTAATGATGTAAATCTTTTTGAAGAGATTCCAGTCACTGTTGAGAGTGAGTGTACAGCCAGAATTCATGCACTTGTCTGCAGAGGACCTCAGGGAAATTAATCCGGATCAGATCTATTAAAGCTGCTAAATTGGACATTCAGATTTGTAGAGATGGCCTTTTCTTTTTTTTTAAAAAAATACTTAATTTCAATTAAGTTTGAAACGTTGCATTTCAAAGGTTGATCTGACTCCTATTGAATTTATCGCTTTTTCTTCTAACGAGAATAATAAATTGACAGTGTCGGTTATCAAGCCCTCGCCTAATCCTTATCTGTTCTCCTGTACCCGTCTATTCCCAGTCTCGCTCATCTATGCATCAAGCTTTCTCTTAAATACATCGATGATGTCTGCTTCAACAATCAGCAGGCTGTCAGACTGAAACAAACACGGATCATTTGTTCAATTCTTTTTTTTTAAAAGAAGAAGCATCTTGTGATTTGGAGCAGAAAATGTTGCTGCAGGGTTTAATGTAATGAATGTGATGGGATGAGCAACAAAAACATGAACAGAAGATGACTATTGAACCAATGCAGTGACAAACGCAGTGTAACTTTAGGAGAATAAATTGGAAGGGGGCGGGTGGGTGAGGGGCGGGTGGGGGTTGGTGGGGAAGGGTTGAAGAGCGGGAGGTGCAAAGGAGAGTCCGCAATTAAAGTTGGGAAATAAAAGTGGAATTGTAAACCTCGCCTTTAGGATTCAACCCTGTTTGGGAAGAGACCATGACGTTCACGGTCCACATGCCTGAAGTAACTCTGGTTCGCTTTCTGGTCTGGGATCACGATCCGATCGGTAGGGATTTCGTGGGTCAGAGAACGGTGGCCTTCAGCAGCTTGATGCCAGGTGGGTGCAAATCTCTGCCTCGCTCGCTCACTCTCTTCGGTGTCGGCCTTTGGTAATTGCGCTGGGACTGACGTGATGGATGGTGGTAGATTTATTCTCTCTGCACAAGTAACACGGGGCATTTCTTTTTGCTTTTACGAACCCTTTTTGCAGGATATCGTCATGTTTACCTGGAGGGCATGACGGAAGCTTCAATATTTGTGCACGTGATGATCCACGATATTTATGGCAAGGTACGTGCATTCTCCGCTCCAGTTTGCTGAAGCTTTCTTCGAGGGGGGGTTTAGTTTTCGGTGTGTAAGCTTCACCTAAAGACTTTCCTTTGTTGATGGTGCTTACGGTTACGGGGTGATGCCCGATAACAAGCAAGAATTGCGTGGCTAAGTTCCACGGGTACAGAGTGGCTTCAAGCTGTCAGGAAGGAGATCGACTTCAGTGTCCAGTGACAGGCTTTGCATTGCTGTAAGTGAACAATTCGATTATTTTTAAACCCGGTGGAAAATGAAAACCATTTCTTTTTACTTTCCGCTTCTTTAAATTTGGAAGGTTGACGGTTCTTTTCCTCCCTGATACTCTCTCCACAGGATCGTGGAAAATTGCGATATTTTCATTACTCCTTTAAACCTGAGCATTTACGTGACATTTTTAACCTTGTTTTATGTTCGACAAAACAAGAAGGCATGAAACAGACAGAGTGTTTTTACTTGGAACGAGGAGGGGGAGAAAGAGTAATGTTCCCGACACATTCATTATTTGTACATTGCTGTGCGCAATTGGCTGCCGAGTCTCGGCCACAAAATATACAATCAATTCACTTTACAGTGTATTCTGTGAAGCGCTTTGAGACGTCTCAAAGTTGGGATAAGGCGCTGTGTCAAATGCATGGTTTATTATTATTATTATTTATTGTTAATATGGTGATTCCAGCCGCTTGTCTCTCTTTGGTAAAATAGGCTACTTTTTTAAAAAAAAAATTGGACCCTTTTTGCTCGTCTTGGAACTTGAAAGATTGTGTTTTGATTCACAACTAAGTGGAAATAACGTTAAGGCAAAGAGTCCTGTAGTTCAGTGGTTGGAGCACTCGCCTCGCAAGCGAAAGACCTGGGTTCGATTCCCGGCAGGGCGAAACATTGGGCGAGTTTCCTTACTCCACACACCTGATAATACTACCTCAAAAAGAAAAAAAAACAATAATAAAATTGGTCCCTTCAATCCACGACTGTTTGTGGGGACACCTCTGTGCGCAATTGGCTGCCACGTTCCACCCACAAATATACAGTCAATTCACTTTACAGCATATCCTGTGAAGCGCTTTGAGACGTCTAGAAGACGTGATAAGGCGCTGTACCAAATGCATTATTATTATTATTTATTTTCAGAAGAGGAATATATACACAGTATGGAAATCTGTGTTTATCTCTCTCTGCTACATATCAAAATATATCAAATGCAAGGATTATTATTATGTTATTTTAAGGTGGAATGTTTCAGATTTCTACTCGTGTTCACAAAATGTGCTGTAAATGTCTCGCTCTGTGTCTACACAATGATTTCGACAGCAGTTTCCTACAACTTACTAGTCGTTGAACGTTACTGTAATTGCATATCATTATTGCCCTGTTCATTCCAGTTCCTGCAGTCATGACTGTCAGAAATAATGAAATAGGAAACTCGTGTCCTGTACAAATCATTCAACTTGTGGAATTGGGATCTTGCTAATGTCATATAGATCGATCAGGCGAACTATACAACTGGAGAAGCACATTAAAGGGTAACTCATGTGGACTTCATTGCCACACAATGAATAGGAAACTGGGTCACTGTTGTGTGTTTACAGTGAGTGTTTGTACATCCACTGTATAAAGTAGATTTCTGCAATAATTGCGCATTCAGTCAGAAAGACATGCTCTCAGTAATTGGAATGGTATATGTTGGGGTAAGTATAGCATCAGAATTGTGTTTGCCTCAAATCTGCTCTGAAACTAGAACCATTCCTAATATTTTTTTTGTGTGGTGGTTTCTGTTTTGATTTGTGTTGTACTTTGAGTTTGAGTTTCAAAATGCTTTTAACACTTCAATGAGAAGTAATGATGTCATTGTAAGTTCCTTGTGCCAATGTCTTTTTCCAAATTCTGTTTATATGTAAACAGATTAGCTACTGTTTTTGCTGTGAGACGGAGAGCGAATGCTGATATTTGAGCTTTATTGTCTGTGTGGAGACGGGTTAATATATAAAAGTAAACTTTAAACAATTTTTTGTAGTTTAAAAATAGAATCTCTTTCTATGCTTCATGTTGTGCTCAGTTCTCCTGTCAATCATTGTATTCCACACAGGCACTTGTGATACAAATGGTTTGATAACAAAGGCTCTCATCTTTGTGTGCAGACTCTTGTGGATTTCATGTGAGCAATAGTTTGACGGAGACGAATGTAGAAAAAGGGAAAGGAAGATCAAATACAACAAAGTACAAAATATAAATAATAATAATAATCCTTGCATTTGATAGAGCGCCTTATCACGTCTTCTAAATGTTTCAAAGCGTTCCGAAGTATATACTTTAAAGTGAATTGACTGTATGTTTTGTGGGCGAAACGCGGCAGCCATTTGCGCACAGCATCTTCCCACAAACAGTCGTGGGTTGAAGTGACCAATTCATTTTTTTTTGAAGGAATTACTACCCCCAGAAAAGCGATCCACCAATCGACTAATAATCGGGTTCCTACTTCCTGCTCAGTAAACAGAGGCGTGTGGAGTAAAGAAACTTGCCCAAGGTTTCGTCCTGCCCGGGAATAGAACCCACTGAGCTACAGAACTCCAGATACAGGATATAAAAGCAGAAATTGGGAGAGAATCAATGCTACCGAAATCATTGCAGGTTTCAAAGAATAATTTTCCAAAGCTACAAACCCAGAAAGATAATGAACATCATCTGCCAAACATTAAAGGCCAATTTATTCGCAATATTCTTTACTCTCGGAATATGGAGAGCAGTGTTATTGAGAGTCTTGCACAGACTGCAAAACTGCATCTAAAAGTAAAGTCCATGAATGTCCAAAAGTAACTTTTTGCCTTAAAATTACTGGATAAATAAGATAATGGACCGGATTTAAATATGTGCTTCAGTCGAAAATACTGGTCAGTCGTGAAGAAATCTTAAAACCGAGTTACAAGCAAAATCCACAGTAAAGCTCCTTGCGCAGGAGAAGAGCTGACAACATCAACAGCAATTTGCACTTATACAGCACCTTTTCCATCGTGCTTTACAAAACCGAGTGTGAGCTTGAGTTGGGAGGAAAGTGGCT
This sequence comes from Callorhinchus milii, assembly GCF_018977255.1. Taxonomy (NCBI): domain Eukaryota; kingdom Metazoa; phylum Chordata; class Chondrichthyes; order Chimaeriformes; family Callorhinchidae; genus Callorhinchus; species Callorhinchus milii. Next base: position 18,971,411 of record NW_024704752.1, read on the forward strand.
GAAGGCGCAATCACAGTGATGGGTCTTTCAACGGTTTTGAAAGTCTAGAAGGAAGGGGGCAAGGCAGTGGGGTCTTCTAGACTAACATTAAGGAGAAAAGGCAACACAACTTGAGCAGGAAACTGCAGGTCAGTTTATATAAATGCAAGTTGTTGTTGTTTAATAGGTAACAAACAGCACTTTCCTAAAACTGGTAGGACCTAAAATTGTACCTTTTTTTAAAAAAAAATACAAGTTGTCATTTTACCGGCCTAAATTAACTGTGTGTAGCAGCTCATCAACAGAATACGATCAGTCGATGTCTTGCTGTTTTCTGTGGGAGAGGAATCGAGTTTTCGTTCTTGTGTGGTTCCCAGTAAAACGCTCCTTTAATTGTGTTTGCCTTACAGTGGAGCCCATTAATTATCAATCCAACTTGCACTGTTATGCACATTGTAGGTGCCCCGAAGGTAGTGCTTCTCAGCATGAGTTTGTGAGCTGATGTGTTCTGTGCCATTTGCAAATCTTGCTTGGTGATGAATTCGGGTGTGAATGTTTTTTTGCACTAATGGATGGCAAGTTGGCAAGGCTTTCAGTGCTGCATGAAAATGATTGACTGGGATGAATGGATGCGATCGATGGCTGTCATTTTTCCGCCATAAACCACCGGCATTCTTCACATCTTTATCCCTGTTAAAGAAGATGAACGTGCGTATCGCAAGGCAGTCAATCAAAATCCATTGATCCAAATTTTCCCCAATTCCTTCGAGCAATTTTTGGATGCAGGAAACTGACACAGAATATTGCATTCATACAATTATATGGAGGGACTTAGGTATATCTGGATTTGAAACACTTTATATTTCCTTTTTTTCTTGCCTTTCCACCCAAATAGACCGTGGGCTTTTAAGGTTCAGTGGACGCTGGAGGTGGTCAATCTCCCAAGTGTGAGCGAGTCGCTGGTTGGTGCCAACAGGCTGTTTGACTGTGGAGAACATGACACCCGAGCCTAGCTCCTGACCCAAAGTCTATCCAAACCTATGTTTTTCAGCAGAGGTCACTGGGTAGTTGTCAAACACCCAGATTGATTTCTCCCCTCCTTAATTTAACTCCTTCCTCTTCCCCTCCACCAATAGCCCAAGGGCACTTTAATGCTATGACCAACATTACGTAACCCAGCGTAGAACTGAATTTGTGAACTTGTGCTCTGTATGGCTTTGTGCTACACATTGCAAGGCCGAGTGTCAAACCACTCAGACACCCTTGATGGGGGGACAGACAGGTGCGGGGTGGGGGGGGGGGGCGCGGGAGAGAGAGAAGCCAATTTCTTTTCTCTTCATGTATTCCGAGGCTTAATATGGAAAATTGCAACACTTGTTCAAGTCTTTACCAGGGATATGGGTACCGAGAACAATAAATGTTAACGCTTTCCAAAGCCATTCACACCAGTGCTGATGTACGCTGCCATTTCCCTTCTCCCGACAGACTCGACAACTCCTGGGACTCAAAGGCCTGTTCAACAAGAGCCCCAAGTATTCCTTCATGGACAACAACTGTGGCTACTTCATGCGAAAGAAATCCCTCGGGAATCGGATTCTCCGCCGCACCGCCAGCGCCCCTGCCAAGGGCAGGAAGAAGAGCAAAAGTCTGCTCCTGGAAACGCTGAGCGAAGCGAAAGAGCAGGAACCCGATCTGTCCGACTCCCAGGAGAAAGGAACGCGAGCCAAGCGAGACACCAAAAAAACCCAAGCAAGACCCGTTTCCATGCCGGTCGACAAGTTGCTCGATGGAGATATGTCGCCACCTGCTGGTGAGATGGAAGACGACCGCAGTGGTAAGTGCGTTGATGCACCAAAGGCAAATCATTTCAAGCAACTGTACAGTCCGGGCAATGAAGAGACGGTAGTGTAGAAAGTGGTTGCTTTTCCTCCAATGTGCTTCCGTCCAACCGAACAGGAGGTTAGGAAACGTTGTCCAGGGCGTCCTGTGGCTTTAAGAATTTCATGCCATTCTTGTGCTGTATGAGCCAAGTCAGGTTCCACCATCTGTCGCAAACGAGCTTTTCTTTGATTCTAAACTGCCCTCCGTTGCTTGTTCTTTATCTGAGAGAACTCCAACCCAGCTGCAACGTGTAGATCTGCACAGGTTTCCCAGCCAGTATCTGTACCACAGACGATTGTTTGCTGTATGTATGGTCTGTGTAAGAAGTTCCACTTCTGCAAATGAAATCTCCATGTAGCCTATCTCCTGTTCCGTGCCCTGATGCCTCTTGTATTCCATTCCAACAATCTATCTCTGGGATTTCCGAGTGTAGATGGGATGTGTGGAAATCTCAGCTTGGTTTGGAGACTCTTAAGCACGGTGCTGGGTTTCCCCATGTGTCAGGCACACGGCTGACCAAAAAGAAAAATGCCTCTTGCAGCTGCTGCTTTAATTTGAGGGGTCACGTTGCTTTCATTGTCTGTCCGTCTCAGTGCTATGTCCACTTGTCAAAGAAGTGGGGGTTGGGTTGCGTTCCGAGTGAGACTTTGGGAGTTGAGTACCAGACCTTAAATGTGAGTGCAATGGCATGAATTTCCTTAAGGTTCAGTTTCCTTAAGTCATCCCATTCCCCCCCCTCCTTCATGTGAGCGAGAGAGAGAGAAGTCAGAGTGAGTATTTTTAAGATAATGCAGTTCGTTGAATCTAATTTGATGTAATCCTAATACAGAGTCGCTCTTCAACACATCACAATATTGGGAAGATCCCTGAACGTTTGCCTAGGCTTATAGTGAAGTGGATACTCATAGAATCATAGAATATTACAGCGCAGAAGGAGGCCATTCGGCCCATTGTGCCTGTGGCCGGCTCTTTGGAAGAGCTCCACAATCAGTCCCACTCTTTCCCCAAATCCTTGCAATTTTTTCCTTTTCTAGTACCTATCCTATTCCCTTTTGAAAGTTGTTATTGAATCGGTTTCTACCGCCCTTTCAGTCAGTTTGTTCTTACGCTACATGACAAAATGAATGGTTAAATCACAACTTGTGTTTTTTTTAATTAAAAAAAGCATTTTTTTTGTAAACTGGCGTCTTTTGTATGTAATGTAGGAGCAATTTGCTTTTTTTTTTGTTTTTTTCTCCCATCTATTTGTGCTATCGTCTGTGCTGTGCCTTCTCTTTGGCCGATAGCCTTGTTGGTGATCTGGTGAGAACTGATGTCAAAGCCTCGATTGACTTTGTGTTGTTCATTCCCTTCCTGTAGCAAAACACCCCACCTGCTATAGTCGCTCTTATTATAGTGCTTAATCCAAGCACTCTGTGATACAGATCAGCAAGCAATAGATCAGAAAGCAATGAAGCACATTTATTCTGCTTTTTCTTTAAAAAATACACATTAAAATTAGATTCTTGTTTTCGTTTAGTAACATTTGGGGAAGGGGGGCAGTACATTTGTGAAAAGGTTTTTATCCTCTGGTAAAAATGTGAAGCAGATATTTATGCCTCATTCAATTTATCATAAATTAGTTTCTGTATTTTACAGTCGAGCCGTGAATTGTCTTTTTTCTCCCCTCATTTCTCTCCTCTGTGATTTTTTTAAAAATGATTTACTGTACTTACTGTGTAGCTGAAATTTCAGAATTAATTTTTAACAAAAACTCTTTTTGTTCCTGTTCTGTCTTTACTGTCGTGCTTCTTTATAGTTCAAAACTGACTAGGAAACCTCCGCAGGTAATCCTACACTTTCTGAGGAAGGCACTTCACTGATTAAACAATAAGTAACTGTTGTATTTGATGCAGCCCCTTACACGTCGGGAGGACGTCTCAAAGCGCTTCACAGGATTTACTGTGATGTGCAGTGGCTGTGTATTTTGTAAGCAAACGCAGCAATGCCCACAAACAGCCGTGAAATGGATGAACAATTTTATCCAGGGGAATTGTTGGCCAGGTTCCTGGTAGAGAGAAACTCCCTTCTCTTTTCGAGTAGTGCCAGGGGATTTTTAATATGGGATCTCCAACGATGCAGCACGTGCCCAGCGCTACATTGGAGGGTCAGCCTCGTCTACGTGAGTTGAAAGTTCCACGTTTGAAAGTTCCCCACGTGGGCTTCGAACCCACAACCTCCTGACTCGGAGGCAAGAGTGCTGGCCACTAAGCCAGGCTGACACGCGGAAACAAAATCAAGGGATGAAAACTGTCACCAAGTTGATCAAGTATTCCACAAACTTCTCCTATAGTTTATGAAATTTGAAAGATGAATAAACTAAGGTGTTTTCTCTGAGAGGGAGAAGTTTCAGTGAAGTACCTCCTCAATACATTTTCTCTTTCTTTCAACTTTTTATTTTAAGAAGAGTATTTTTTTTATGAAACCTGCATGTCTCCATAAACCTTTTTTTTGGACATTGCATCAACAAAATTGTGGATGTGAGTTTGGTATTGTACGATTTGTAATTCAGGCTGAAGGACAATATTGAAATCACACTGATGAGTGGGAACAGAATGTATTCATGACCCATGACATATTTCATATAAAAGTCAAAACGCCTGTCGTTCTTACCCATCCTCAACATTTGACAGAAACACTCACAAGATTATAGAGCAGTCGTCTCACACCAAGAAAGGTAAATACTATTAATGATCCTTGCGTTTGGGATAGCGCCTCTCATGCCAGGAAACAGATGGACTTGTACACCACATATTCCTTAGTATAAGTAAGTGAAAGGATCTTCTCACACCCCACGCCCCCTCAAGACTTCAAGCTTGTTTATTAGACAACTTCATGGGTGTTCACCCCTCCCCGCAGCCCAAATAATCACCTCTAGGCACTTCAACAAGAGCCACATGGTCCCCTCTACACTAACCATCACAGGGTTAAAGATGTGTCCATAGCAATAATAATATAAACTAACAAACAGTGATCTTTGTCGGGTGGGTTGAGCCCAGTAAGATCACCCTTTCAATAGACAGATCAAATAAGTATCACATTCTTAAAATAATTATTGTTAAGAATGGGAATCCATTCAGATTTTTAACTCCTCGGGCCCAGATTTTCTTTCGACACAAATGTTAAAGAGCTCAGACTGGATCTTTAGTTTGGGGATAACTCGACCATTTGTAGTTTGTGTTTCCAGAATCTAATTAACCCAATCACCGGCCTTACCTGTGCATCTTCATAAACAAATCCTTTGAATTATCTCTCAATTGCCATTGATGTTTATGTAATGAGAGAGAGGGCGGGACGGGCAGGGAAAGGAAGGGCATTTGTATACCTGTTTAACACTTGTTTGATCGTTTTGTTTCCTTTTGGCAGAAGTAAAACTGGAGCCACACTGGAGTAAACAGCGCTGTGCAGATGAGCTTCTGGTTCGGCCACCTGGCATTTCACCTCATCGCGTTCCGTTAACATCCTCGGATAGAGACCTAGGGTCCCACTCGCAAGAATTGACGGGGAATATTCTGGAAGCATTGGCCGTGAATTCAGATCATTCTTCACCAAATATCGTAGCTGACAACTGTAGTGTCTCGGTAATGAAACCCTGCAACGGTCCCATTGCTAACAGATCGGTCAAACCTGACGAGATGCGTGACCGGGGACCATTGTGTAAAAGTGAGGAATTGCGAGGTGAAGATGTTCAGATGTCAATCGAGCACATTGCCATCAGACCTCATCAAGAGCCAAGTCAACGGGCGACCACTTCCATCTCACTTTGCTTCAAGGCCTTTGTGGATGTGAAAGAGAAGCATGAACCCATTTTGTCTAATGGTTCTGTGCATGATATCACAATCGCTTCCAATTCTACCATTGACCTGTCCTCCACTGTCTCCGTTCACAATCTCGACACTTCACAATCTCTAAGTATGTCTCAGGACTGCACCATCTCTCATCTTATTAATGCCATGTCCTTGTCCAATGAGAGTGGGGTAGACAATTCTATCTCCGTGCTCATTTCGCAGTTTGAAGCCACTGACGACCAAACGACAGTTTCAAGTTTCCTCGGAGCCAACAACTGTACGTTCAGCTCAGTATCTGGACTGTCAGAGGTTCGCGGTTCAGAAACAATTGCAACGATGGACCCTCTGTACAGAGACATAAAAGCCAAGAAGCAGTGTTTGAACACGACGACAGATACCACAATCTTCTCCAGCCCTGAAACAGCAGAACATTCCACATACACAATCATTCACGATGACATTCTCTCACCCCTTTCCTTCTACGCTGCTGAAGATGCGAGAGGAGGAATGGTGGATGTGAGACAAGGTAACGCCTTGTATTCTCCGTCCATGTTTCCCAGCACTCCTATCGGCTCGGGTGTTCCCACAAACCTGTGTGTTTCCAGTGACCGGGAAGCTTCCTGGGGCTCCCTGGATGATTGCAGTTTGTGCCACAGTACAACCTCCAGCGTGGCGTCCGAGGACACCATTATTAACATGTCACTAAATGTAGACTCTGTTAACAGCAGCCTCATGGAAGTGAACGATCTAGAAGTTACACTGATGACCACAGAGAATTATGTCGATGACCAGGACCCAGAGCATCCGCCAGCAACATGGGACCTTTACCCCACAACACGCCCGGGTGGTATAAATGGCAGTGATCACTGGCATCTGGAGAAGGTCCCGGCTTTAGATGCAGACGACAAGGCCGTGTATCGCTCACCGAAAACTGGTTGGAACCAATTGCGTTCGGTTACAAGCAGGACCCCATCGGAGATCTGTTCCATTGCCACTGCCAATCAGTCCAGCACCTGTAAGTCCAAGAGTCTTGGAGATCTGACCTCTGAGGACATCACCTGCACGTTTGAAAGTAAATATAAATTCATCAGCAAAGGGTTTATCGCGCCGGGCATAAAAGACCGAGAACTGATGTCTTCCCTCGGTGACGTGCCACAGCCCGCAGCGACTCTCACTGAGCAACTCCGCAAACTTGTGTCCATGGAGCAGGAGGAGAACCATGAGAGAGACCCTGTGTACAGAGGACAAGAGCACGGTAATTACCAGAAGGGATTGATCAGAAAGCTTTCGTCCAGAAGCCAGAGTAGAGTGCGGTACATTGCCAATAGGGCAAAGCAGATTCAGGAAGCAAACAAGCATAGACTGGCCAATGGTTGCAGCACCACCGGTGTGGTTTTTAGGAACAAACCCCCAATACAGCACCACACAGTTAACAGGCACTCCACAGGCTCCTACATCGCTGGGTATCTCAACCAGTTAAAGGAGGAGAAATTGGAAGGTCGAGGTATCCCCGAGGGCTCTTGTACCTCACTCCATCACAGATACACTGACAGCTTCTACACAGATGATTCCACCTTGCAACCTGAGCCCAACTCTGTCAGCGAACCGGAAATCTATTTCTTACTCCGACTGTGATTTCACCTGTAAAAACACTTAAACGCAAACGTTTATGTTGAAAGTTTCTCGTCTTTGGTCCATTTCCTCAACATCCCAACAACCAAGTTGTCTTCTTTCCTGATTAAGACTTTCCGTTTCTGTGCCCAAAGTGTAGTGAATCTTGAACATACAGAAGTGCGTAGATTCTGTAGTTGAATTACCAGTCCATGTGTGTGTCCGTGTGTGTATACGTACGTACGTGCGCGCGTGTGTGTTTGTGTATATATATGTTTGTATATATTGTTCTTTCATTTGTTTAACTGCATTCTTTGGGAATGTTTGCATGGTTAGATCGGTTTACTTACTGAAACCTGATGCACAATCCGGTCTCTGTAAAATGGAAAAATTAGTTTCTGCAAATTTGCTGACCTATGTTCTTCCCTCTTTCCATTCGATGCAATAAACGGATCACACTGTCAACTGACAATCATTAAGACGTGAACTCCATTGTGCATCACCCATTGTGCTTTCCGGGGGTAATAATCCCTCCAAATTAATAATAATAATTTGGTCACTCAATCCACGACTGTTTGTGGGACAGTCCATTGGCATTTATCTGCCCTTCATGTCGGCTAACTTCTTCTGAGCTTACTCCTCTATCTTCCTCTCTGCAACCCAGGTCAGTCTTCCTTGCACAGCCCTGATTTGGCCTCTGATAACTTAATTAGATTGCTAGCTTTTTATGGTCCATCAATTTGGCCCTTATTGTAAGAACCTCTTTAAAGAGAAGCTTATTGATTCACCGACATGGGAGGAAACTATGTATTATCATGGCTTTAAAAAGCTGTTCAACCAAATGCTCCTATGGGCCAGAGAGGCTGAGAATGTGGCAGCAAATAGTTTCATCTCCTGACATCATCAGACTGCCAAGAAACCTGGGGCTGTTTGGCAAGAAAAAATACTTTGCTTTGGACATGACACCTACTTTCTGTTGAAACGCATTCTGTTGAGTCCAGCAAACATCAGCTCTGCCAAGTGGAGCATCTAACATGACGCTGAAGGCACAGGCTAAGTCAATTGTTTATTTAGGCTTTTGAGGAAGATAAACCCTTACGGTTTCACGCAGCGCCTTTCACTTTGGGAGGACGTCTCAAAGTACTTGACAGAATTCATTGATAAACTGCAGAGACCACGTTGTAGGTGAACGCAGTAGCCAATTTGCAACCGGGATGTCCCACAAACAGCCATCAAGTGACTGACCAATTTTATCTGTAGGAAGTATTGTTATTTACTCGGCTCGTGTATATCTGGAGATCAAATCAGGATGGAGGTGGATTTTTAAAAAGTTCTTTTGTATAATTCTCCTCGGTCATGTAACAAAGTTTATGTTGAGTTCTGTGTATCCCGGAATCATGTGATGTGTTGATAGACACTTGGCTGACTGTAGAGGAGGGAACACATCTGTGAGGCTCCATCACCATCCAACTCTGAACACCGCGAGGATTCTCTCAGTCTCTGAAGTACCAGCAGTCAATTTACGAGTAACATCTCCTCCGAGAGCACATTGTGTGCTTTCCCCATTGAGGAATTTAACAGTAACCACAGCTGTTTAGAGCACGAGATAATTACTTTCAATTCAAGAGGGAAGATGGGTCCATCTGGTTCATCGTTTTTAATGAAATCGTTCTAAAATTAGCTTCAGTGTGCAGCGTCTGCTGATCAAAATATTGCAGAAAATATCCTTGCATCTCAGGGTTAAAAGATTGTTTGCTTTCTGAATCCAGCTCTCAAAACTTGCTCGAACTTTAAGCTGATGCATCGACAAACGTATAGAGCACAAGACATGTCTGTGGTGCTGAGCATAATCTGCAAGTCTATGTGAGGGCATGTATTAGCAAGAGAAGTCCATTTCTCTTCCCCATACCCACCCACCGACTCTCACCGCAGAATAATAGGTTGGATGATAAGGCGGGGGTGGTCACTGTAACACACAGCTATAAGCAATACAGAACTCTGTGTGTTGAGCTCTGCAGTTGTCCCTGGGGGAAGGCGGATTGCGTGGGTAGATGAGAAATGTCTTTGCACCGTTGTAATTTAAGGGAGTTTGTGTAACGTTCTGTTCTGTGCACTTGGCTGCAGCTCACTGAAGCATGTGATAAATGTGAGTCAACAGCCTCTCACTGGCCTGAAGGAAGAGCAGAGACATCTGTGATGCTCTCTCACCAGCCAATTCCCCTCACCCTGAGGCTTCTGTTTGTCTCACAAGTGCTGGCGATGAGTTCCTTGTGTATATTTGCTCTTTCCTCTGAGAGACTCAACTCCTCGAGATGGGATTGTAAATTTAACAGGAACCGCAGGTGGTCGAGCTCCAGATAAATTGATTTCAGATAAACATGGGAACAGAAAACAATTGGGTTTGTGTTAATTACGTTTGTTCTAAAGTAACGCAGGGCATTCGATGACTAGTGATAGCTAAAAAGATTTTACTTACCCGCCAACCATTCTAAGAGAGTTATTATTATAATAATCCTTGCAGTTGATATAGCGCCTTATCACGTCTTCGAGATGGCTCAAAGCGCTTCAGAGAATATACTATAAAGTGAATTGATTGTATGTATTGTGGGCAAAACCCAACAGACAATTGCACACAGCAGCGTCCCACAAACAGTCGTGACTTGAGTGACCAAATTTATTTATTTGTTTTTTTTTTAAAGTTTTTTTTAGTTGAAATCAATATAAGTGTTTGGTGCCTCGCNTTTTTTTTAGTCTTTTTGTTTTGGAAATGATTAATTCCACTAAATTGGAAGATTCAGGCGTGAGTTTCAGTTGAAATCAACCTGCAGTGTTGTTAAGTTTTTTTTTCAGCAGCCTAATCGAAAAGTAATGCAATTTTACTGATAACCATGAGGATCAAAGCATTTCAGAATAATTTTTCTTTTCATGCAGAACGCAATAAATAGATTTTTCATACAGTGGTTATTGAGTCGCTCTCTTTAATGCTCCTGGCCGTGCAATAATGTTAGCAGATATAGAGTGTGTTATGTAAGGTGATAAAAGAATTGAAAACAAAACTAATCATTCACTCTCCAGAATTATTTCTTGCCCGCTGGGTTCAATCAAACTTCTTCATTTAATAATTTCTCATCTTAACTTTGAGGTAGACACTGAACAAGACAATTACCTCGCGCCTTTTATGGATCTGTAACTGATCAGACCGTGAAATTGAACTGGACTTGTCTGCCACAGGTGAGATTTGTTCTGTTTATAGCCAACGTTTGGTAACAAACTGTTATCTGTTGTTTGTTTCATGGAAAACGCAGACCTACAGAATATTTTTGGAGCAAGGTCTAACATGTCATCTTGCTTGGGATTTTCAAGTTCATAATACAAGTTCGGTTTACCTTTCACAATACTCTGTGATTCTGCTTTAGTTACAATGATATGAGGTGGCACATCCCATACAATACAAAATTACATTTACACAACACCTTTCACATCAGGAGGACGTCCCAAGGTGCTGGACAGTCAGGGATTTGGACCCAAGCAGAAGTTTGGTATCAGGAGGGTTGGAGGTCAGGGAATGTAGGGTTAGGAGGGTGGCTGAAGGCGTGGGCAAAGAGGATGTTCTTGAAAAATCCTGAACCTTACAATAAAAACAGAACCAGCTGTTGTCCAAAATAGTGTAGCGATTGAAAAGTCGCTTTAAGGTAACGAGCACAAAATTAAATGGTGATTTCAATCGATCCCATTGTTGCATCAAATAATTTTTTGTTTATTCCGTCCTGATAATGGCACGGTCAAGGAAAGCATCAGATTATTATAATAATAATAATCCTTACATTTGTCACAGCGCCTTTGATGTTGGGAGATTGTCTCAAAGCACTTCACAGGATTTTGCTGTAAAGTGTATTTTTGGGGCAAGTGTGGCAGCCAATTTGCACTCAACAATGTCCCAAACAGCAGTGAAGTGAAATGACTAATGTTATCTGTAGCCTGGACACCAGGAGAAACTCCCTGGTGTGGGAGATTTTAGTACAACAATTTATCCATACAAACATGGATCTTATAACAAAATATAAATGCGTACAAGATCTGCTTTCAGAAACTGAAAGATTTAGTTTCTGTACCATGTGTGGCAGGACATCATGTTGGAGTTCCCAACACATTGCACCCTATGGTGGCAGGACTTTGCTTCCTACTTGTGATTTCTGACACAGTGAAGAACTCACTCAAGACACAGTTTTAGCCAAGCGGTAGGTGCTAAAACTGAGCCAGGCAGTGCCTGTAGCAAACAAGAGAAATTTACTCCCAAGTTGCCCAATAGTCCTGATTGGCTTTGACAAAGTACATCTTTGGTAGAGGTCAAGAGAGACAGATCCTGTCATCGTGTGCAGGGTTAAGGTACATTATACTGGGGAATATAAAGAGGAGAAAGTGCAAAGTTAGGCAAGTTTCCTTTAAAAAAATAATAATTTGGTCACTCAATCCACTGAATGGATTGGAAGCTGCAATGAGTTTCCAAATGTGTTTGGCACTATTGTGGGACGGTGCTGTGCGCGTTTCGTCCACAAAATATGCAGTTAATTCACTTTACAGTCGATTCTGTGAAGCGCTTTAAGACTTCCTGAAGACATGATAAGGCGCTGAATCAAATGCAAGGATTATTATCATGAACACAATGTCCAAATCTGTAAGAATTCACCAAAGAGCTGTGAGTTACTTTTGCCTTCAACAATCTGGTGAAACTCCTTTCCAGATGTAATTTTGAATTCAGCTGTTAGTTGTGGTGGCAGATATAGAAAGCAATTTACTGAACTATTTCAGGGCTAAGTTTATTTTGGTTAAAGGCATTACATTATATTTAATCAGCATCAATTAAAACCAGTTGCACACTAAACGTTTCCCCTGGCTTAACCTCAGTTAGCATTGAACTGCAATAATTGAGATACTAGCAAAGGAGTCCCTTAGTTTCTGGATAAATTGCTAATTAACAGATTGCTGTCAACAATTAACTAATTTGTATATTAATAATCGGAGATAAAAGCAATAAACCCTTTCAATTTGGCTCGCTTTTGAATAATCCTGTTAAGTTCAATTTAAGACCGCAGTATTTTTTCGTGACTTGCCATTTACATTCTTTTACCCACTCGTTACTGGTAAAACTACTTGATATTGTCTTAAATTGTTCACCGAACACATCTCTTTGATAAAAGAAAAGTAAGAAAATTCCTTATCTGTATATCGTGCCCCACCAATGGGGATTCATGTGGAATCCTTTGAGGGATTACATGTCATTTTCAAAGTTCTTATGAAACAATTGAGTCTTCCAACGGTGCCAGCTGTATAAAAAGGCAACCACTTTGAGAGCCGTCAGTTTGCTTTCATCCTGGGTTGGAAGCTGCAATGAGCTTCCAAGTGCGTTTGGCACTGTTGATCTCATTAGCTCTCTCTGAACTGGAGGCAGTTGAGCTGACATGCAAACTACTGGAAAAGTCTGATCTGTATGGAATCCACAAGGATGGAGATGTTGTCATTGGTGGATTATTCATCATTAACTTCCGAGTGTCAGTACCTGATGTTTCGTTCAAGACCAAGCCAGAGAGCATACCGTGTGACAGGTGAGTTTGAATGTGAAGCGCTTTGAGCCGTCTCGAAGATGTGATAAGGCGCCACATCAAATGCAAGGATTATCATTATTATTTATTCAGAGGAACTGCGGTTTTTTTTCATTCGTGAATTTTTTAAATTGTTTTCGGATCTTCACGACACTGAGCTGCATCTTGTAAATGTATAACAAGAGCAAGCCAAAGTTGCCCAAACCTGATGAGGTTTAGCTCAAAGGAACAATGTCTCAACAGCTTGCATATGTTTTGAAATTTTGCTTTGAAGTGAGAAGTGACTCCAAAAAAATATACATTTAAAAATAAATAAATAATCTTAGTGCAAATAGTAAATAAGTCAATTTATTTCTGCTGGTTCCTACAGTTAAACTTTTTCATACATCCTTTCATCTGATTATATTCTCCTGTTTCTTCCTTCTTGCCTCCATCCCTGTTGCTGGAGGGAACAGTGGGAAATATGAATTTTTATACTATTTCAGTTCTGACCAATTTTCCCCAATTCCCCTTTCTCCTAAAGATGTTTGAGTTGGTTCTTTTCATTAAGGTAAAGTTACAGAGGTGCCACATGTTCACTTGGTGCTTCGGCTGTCCAGACTATACGGCTCAGTTTCTTACTGAACAATAATAATGAAATAATTCTTGCAATGTGTAGAATAAACTTACTCAGCCATTTGGAAAATGGGCACTGATCTCTCAGTTTGCTCTACATGATTGATGTGGTTCCTGCTATTCACCAGCCCTTTTCTTTTCACCTTTCAACCCTAGCAGATTGGCTTTAAGATGCTTGTCCTTGCCTTGAAATCCTCCAAAGGTTTGCCCACCCGACCTCTGCGATCTCCTGCCATTCCAACTCCCCTGCCTACCCCTCAACTCCACCAGCACTGGCTTCCACGTGCCCTGCCCACTCTGCTTTCAGTCGCTTTGCCCCTAATTCCATGGATAACACTCTTCCCAAATCCCTTTGGCTCAGCCCTCTCTATAATCTGCATTCAAATCCCATCACTTGTTGGTGGTTTGTTTCCAGAGCTAAGACCGTGTGAGAAGAATCTCTCAAGTTGTATTGAGTGTGTGGGACGAGTCTTATCTGTTTTTCCGTGAAAAAAGAGATGATTAAAATTGCACAATTGGTCAAGTTGTTTGGTCTCCTGCAGTTTCTATTTCAGATCATTCCGATGGTTGCAAACCATGATTTTCACAATTGAAGAAATAAATAAAGATCGAGAGCTCCTTCCCAATATAACCCTTGGATACAGTATCTATGACAACTGTGGTAAAGTCCCACAAGCTGTCAGGGCAGCAGTCAGTGTGCTCAACGGAGTGGACGACCATTTTGATGATCACGGTTGTACAGGATCACGTCCTATTTCTGCTATTGTTGGTGATCCAACATCAACGACATCCATTGTTGCCGCAAGACTGGCTGGAGTTTTCAACATTCCTATGGTAAGGCTTGCACGGATAAATTCTTCTGCAGCGTCTGACCATGATGGACGACGGACACCTGTAACAGTAACAACAAAATGCATTTATTTAAACCTTCACATGAGACAATGGGTTTGGACTCGAAGCAAGGGAAGAGGGCGTTACCTTAGGGTTGGTCAAAGAGGTAGGTTTTAAGGTGGGACTTTAAAGAGGTTTTGAGGCAGAGGTAGAACCAGAGATTTCCAGAGGGCAAGTATAAAGTCTATAAAATCTACTACATCCAATATACTGCTGTGAATATAAGATCCACATTGTTGAACAGAACCAGAAGGTAGAACTAGAACAGTAATAATTTACTGTTGAATGAATTTTCGAAAGTTCTTTACTTTTGTTTCCACAGGTCAGTTACTTTGCTACGTGCCCTTGTCTGAGCAACAAGTTGGAGTTCCCCACATTCTTCAGAACAATACCCAGTGATACCTTTCAAGCCAAAGCTATGGCCAAACTTGTCCAACACTTTGGATGGACTTGGGTTGGATCGATTGCCAGTGAAGATGACTATGGCCAATATGCAGTGCAAGCGTTCAATGATCAGATAGAGAGATCTGGGGCTTGCTTGGCCTTTTCCGAAGCCATTCCGAAAATCAATTCTGAACAGAAGGTCCTTCAGATTGTCGACACCATCAAAAAGTCATCGGCAAGAGTTATTGTGTTGTTCGCTGGCGAGGTGGACGCAATACCCTTGGCAAAGGAAGTGGTGCGTCAGAATTTGACTGATAGGCAGTGGTTAGCAAGCGAAGCCTGGAGTACAGGCACACTGCTGGCCACAAAAGAGAATCTTCCCTCTTTCGGTGGGACAATCGGCTTTGCCATTCATAAAGGAGAGATCCCAGGGTTGAAGGAATTTTTACTGAAGGTCCATCCATCCTCGGCCCCTGGTCATACGTTGATAAAAAGATTCTGGGAAGAATTGTTCGGATGCAGTTTTTATTCATTGGATAACACCACCTCAAGCACCATCTCTGAACCAGCGTGCACAGGACAGGAAGACTTAGAGGAAACAAACAATGTGTACAGTGATGTGTCAGAACTAAGAGCTTCATATAATGTCTACAAAGCTGTGGATGCAATCGCTCATGCACTTCATAATTTGCTTGCATGTGAAACTAGGCAAGGGCCATTTGTGGATAAGTCCTGTGCTAACATTTCAAGCTTTGAGCCATGGCAGGTAAGGGATTTTTGTCCAGTGGGGTAACTCTGACATTTACACTGAACTTGTAATGATTGAGTCTGCTGATTAACAATGAAAAAGTTCCATTATCTTGAATTTGTCACAATAACTGTTTCCTGGGCCAGGGCGAAAGTTTTGGCAAGTTTCCTTACTCCACGCACTTCTGTTCACCTAGCAGTAAGTAGGAACCCGGTTGTAAGTCGATTGGCGGATTGCTTTTCTGGGGGTAATAATCCCCTTAAAAAAAAACAATAATTTGGTCACTTAATCCACAACTGTTTGTGGAATCACTGCTGTGTGCGTTTTGCCCACAAAATACAGTCAATTCACTTTACAGTGTATTCTGTGAAGCGCTTTGAGACGTGATAAGGCGCTATATCAAATGCAAGGATTATTATTTATTAGTAGTAGTAGTAGTATAATTACCTTGATTTGTTTTCATTATCCAGCTTCTTCATTACCTGCGCAACGTGAAGTTTACGAACCGTTTTGGAGAGCAAGTATATTTCGATGAGAATGGAGATCCTGTACCATCGTACGATATCATGAATTGGCAAATGAATGCAGATGGTTCAGTTAAAATTGTTACCATTGGCATTTTTGATGGATCCTTGGCTCCAGGACAAGAACTTTCTATTAAAGAAGGAACTATTATCTGGAGCGGTGGCCAATTAGAGGTAATACAGCACTTTGTTAAGTTTCTTGTGTGATAAATCCTGTTGTATCTTTAATGAATTTTTGTGTTTAATCCATATTTTTATGAACTAATGCTGGGGTAATGTGGTTGCGAAACTACAGCAAAATTGTTAATAATATCTTTATGTTCACGTTATGGCAGGTCCCAGATTCTGTCTGTAGTGGAAGCTGTCAACCTGGTACAAGGAAAGCAACACAAAAAGGACAGCCTGTCTGCTGTTTTGACTGTTTACAATGTGCTGATGGAGAAGTAAGCAATCAAACAGGTACGTTTGAATCTAATCAAGTTCGGAATATTCTTTCTTTATTAAGTGTTTAAGATTCTTGGGACGATAGCTTTCTCTGCAGTTTGAAGTCTGATTTCTTTCCCATGCAAATAAAAATTCCGGATTTTGACTCAATTGTAACCGTATGACAAATGCTTCATGGTTCACGGACATGGTTTTGTACCTGATCACGATGTTCCTGTTCACACACAGCAATACATCCCACATGATTGATGCTGCAACAATGAGAGTAAAATAGATAAATATAGGGATGTATTCGTGGACTATTTCATGACTGATATGGTTGATGTTGGTTAATTTTAGAGAAACACAAAATGTTTTGTTCTGCATAATTACAAAGTTCCTGACTGTGACAACCTTTATTTTGTAGATTCTGTTCAATGCTTGAAATGCCCAATAGATTATTGGTCCAACCAGGGAAGAGACCAGTGTGTTTTGAAGGAAGTGGAATTTCTTTCATTTGAAGGCACTCTGGGCATCATATTAGCCTCTGTAGCACTGATTGGAGCCTGTATAACAATCTGTGTTTTTGCCATTTTTCTTCATTACCGAAACACCCCTATTGTCAGAGCTAATAACATGGAGCTGAGTTTCCTCCTGTTGGGGTCACTGGTTCTGTGTTTCCTGTGCTCACTGTTTTACATCGGCCGGCCATCGCTGTGGTCCTGTGTGTTGCGACACACTGTGTTTGGGGTTAGCTTTGCTCTGTGTATCTCCTGCATTCTCGGCAAAACTATTGTTGTGTTGATGGCCTTTAGTGCAACACTACCCAACAACAACATGATGAAGTACTTTGGTCCCCTCCAGCAAGCAGCCAGTGTTTTGGCGTGTACCATCCTTCAAGTCATAATCTGTGTTATATGGCTGATCACGTCACCTCCATTTCCCACAAAAAACACTGAGCACCAAAAGGCAAAGGTTATCCTGGAGTGTAATGTGGGGTCTGTGGCAGCGTTCTGTTGTGTGTTGGGTTACATCGGCTTGCTGGCCAGCGTAAGTTTTGTCTTAGCATTTCTAGCGCGAAAGCTACCGGACAATTTCAACGAAGCTAAGTTCATCACCTTCAGCATGCTGATCTTCTGTGCAGTTTGGATCACCTTCATTCCAGCTTACATTAGCTCACCTGGTAAATACACCGTCGCTGTTGAAGTCTTTGCAATCTTATCTTCAAGCTTTGGTTTGATCGCCTGCAACTTTGCTCCCAAATGTTACGTTATTTTGTTGAGACCCGAGGAGAACACAAAGAAGCATCTGATGGGGCGAGGGAGAAGCAAACAGTAATACATGAGTAATGCTTTCCTTTCAAGTGTAGAACGAGTATTGGTTAATTTTAGAGAAACACAAAGTATTTGAATGTGTTATTGGATCTATTTAGTCAATTCTGGATGTATCTTTAAAGTGGTATTTAGTTCGCTTACCTTAAATTTATGTTGAACATCTTTGTGATTTTTTTCATGGCTTCAACTCTTACAGATATAACAAGATACATGTTGAAGATTTAACAGCCATTTACTAGTTTAGTTTCCCATTTGTCGACCAGTGTATTTGGGAAAAGTGTGCTTTATCTTTTCCAATTTTGCTTTCACGTTGTTAACGAAATAAATCTAAAGATCAATTGTGTTTAGATTCATTGTATGGAGTAATGCATCGCAGTGGTAGTTAAATTCCAGTGGAGTCCTGTAGCTCAGTGGTTAGAGCATTCGCCTCGCAAGCGAGAGACCTGGGTTCAATTTCCAGCGGGGTGAAACCTTGAGCAAGTTTCCTTACTCCACAATAATCCTTCAAGAAAATAAATAAATAAAATAATAATTTGGTCACTCAATCCACGACTGTTTGTGGGACGTTGCTGTGTTTAATTGGCTGCTGCATTTTGCCCACAAATATAGTCAATTCACTTTACAGTATATTCTGTGAAGCGCTTTGAGATATCTAGAAAACCTGAAAAGCGCTATATCAAATGCAAGGGTTATTTTATAGGGTTATTTATTTAAATTCTGCTTGTGAAACGATGTAAAATAAATGCCTACCATGTTTTCTGACAATAACAGTCGCTACACTTGACATTAATTGCTGTAAGAATTTACTTTACAATGTGATCAGACCATAAAAGTGCAAGTTATGTGGGGCTTCCTAATGCAGGTGATTTTGTACCTTCAAATACTGAGATGCCGTCCGGCGTGGAGGGCGCTATATAAATCCAAGTTGTTGTTGTAATAACTTCAAGGTAACATATTGCAGATACTGGTGCAATTCACAGAAGCACCTGAGCTGGAGATGAACAGAATTACAACAACAACAAAATTACATTTATAGAGCGCCTTTCACATCGGGAGGACGTCCCAAGGCACTGGACTGGGTCCCATTAGTCTGAAGAAAGAGAGTCTGCAGTGTGTTACGCTGCCCATTTCAGCTGACCCTGAGGCTTGTGTTTTTCTCACGTTTGCCTGAAGTGAGTGCCATGTGTGCAGTGCTCTCTCTCCTCGGAGAGCAAAGTTTCCAGTTTCTGTTAGAACATCAAACTGGGACCGCAGGTGTCTGAATGCGAGATGATTGTTTTCAGACCGCATGGGAAAGCAAGGCAATCTGATTCATTTAAAATTAAATTTGCTCCACAATAACCTTGCTCATTGGAGCGAGCTGGATAGGGATACACAGTTAAGCCCTGTGCTGGGTTCTACTCTGCTCCTATGGAGTGTTAATACACCATAAAACAAGGTCATTCTACAAGGGGAACAATTATATCTGAGCAGTACAGAACCGACAGAAAATCATTTATTTAAAAATAAACTAAACATTTTGTTGCCCAAAACTATGCAACAAGGGTTCAGCTAACATTTCTTGGATTATTTTTTATTCAATATTTTTGAGCTAAGATTTAATACAACAACAACACAATTACATTTGTAAAGAGCCTTTCATGTTGGGAGGACGTCCCAAGGCGCTGAACAGTTGGGGATCAGGACCGGAATAATTCAATGTTTCAGACAAGACATGGACCGTTTTCCGCTGAACCCTGATATGCTTTGTGAACGCTCTGAAACACCGTCTGGTGTGGAGGGCACTATATAAATCCAAATTGTTATTGTTGTTGATACAAAGGCAATGGCCTGACTCAATAAGATAAAAATCTGCTCCTGTTCTACTTGCTACCAAGATTGGTGGTTCCATTTGAACATGGCTGTGCTACTTACACTGTATGCTCAGTTATCAATTTCAATGCTTTATGTCCATGACGGAGATGTGTCCAAACCAATAATTCATAGTTTATTTGGTGAAAAAAATATTTTTTCTTTCATATTTGCACACTTTTGTGTATTACAAAAATGGTGGATTATAAGTGAAAGCTCACAGCCAGTGAGACATTGATGGTTGGTTGGAATGAGCAGTTTGGCTGTCGTTTCCCCCCTGGGAACTCACTCCACTTAAGCACTTATCAACCATCTAAACCATAGCTTCAAAAGAATGTCACTTGAAATCCAAGATTAAACTTTGTACCAATGTAATCTTTTCTGCAAAGGAATACACTATACAGTTCACATTGTCTGGATAAATGAAAACAAGGTAGGGGCAGGCAATAGGTTGAAGCAAAATTGAAATGATATTGGTTGACGGTTGTGCGAAGTGTATGCCAGGACTGTAATAGGACTAAAATCTTGTTGCAATCAGACTTAAAGTATAGCACAGTCCTGAGACGCCTTGGGAAGTCCTCCCGATGCGAAAGGCACTGCACAAATTAAACTTGTTGTTGGTAGGGTGGCTGGGGCTAGAGGGGCTCAGTACTCCTCCCCCAAATCTATCGCCAGCTCATCTCTTTAAAGGGAAAATCCTGAGCTCTGAGGAACATAACCGGTCCTCCGAGCAGCCCCAATCCGTGACACCTGCAGGTTCTTCTTGCCCCCCTCCCAAATACATCTCCAAAAATAGAGCTTCTAAACACGAGCACTGACACTAAGGAGGTTGTGGGGACAACAGAATAGATTAGATACAGGTTACATATTGTACAAACACTGCACTTAGCTGGCAGACTTGGGCAGATAACCTCGAACTTGGAAAACAAAATGTTTTGATCAAACTAACCAAAGAATAGGGAGAACAAATCCATGCTTCCAGTCCTTCAGTTTCGAAAGGAGATGGGTAGTGGAGGTATAGGTGTGCAGTGTGAGTCGAATGATCCAGCGCAAGTTATAAGAATACACCTGAGCCAGGTATAGAACAGCAAATGTTTTGTTCTATTAGACAACATACATTGTCACGTTTGGGTTATTTGGCCATTACGGACACTGAATCCAATATGTGGCTGTTTGTAATATATAGGTTACAATGGCGATTCTCCCTGTTAATAAGTCATTATGTTGACCTGGAGGGAAACTCTGATAGTTTGACTTCCACACTCCAGCACAAGACGCTGTAATTCATTCTGTAACTTCAGCTAGTTATCCATGTAGGTCTTACTATCCACACTAGATGTCATTGACACGACATCTACACACAACATTATAAAAACAAAATAATAATTTGGTCACTCAAACCACGACTGTTTGTGGGACGCTGCTGTGTGCAATTGGCTGCTGGGAGTCACCGACAAACTACACAGTCGATTCACTTTACAGTATATCCTGTGAAGCGCTTTGAGACATCTCGAAGATGTGATAAGGCGCTGTATCAAATGCCCGGATTATCATTACATGTAAACCATCTCTTGTTTTTTTTTAAAAAAAAGTGCAAGGAGCGCCATGTGTTGCCTTCTCCCACTGTGGATTAAAGGAAACCATCAAATTCTTCAGGGAATGTTAGTTTTGAAGTTCGTGCAAAATAATGAGTTCTGCCAATTGTGTCAGCTGAATATAAAGGCCACTGTGTTCTCAATGCTCAGTCTGGCTTTACCCTGCGATGGGAAGAACAATGAATCTCAATGTGCATTTAGCACTTCTGTTTTCATTGCCTTTCCATGCATTTGGGGCCATTGAGCCAACGTGTAAACCTCTGGAAAAGTTCAATCTGTATGGGATTCACAAAGATGGAGATGTTATTATTGGTGGATTGTTTCCCATTCACTTCAGTGTAACTGCACCTCAACTGTCCTACAAAGCCAAACCCCAGGAGCTACAGTGTGAAGGGTGAGTTTTTGTGCTTTTTGCAAAAAAAGGTAAATGGCAATCTTTAGAGCATCTGAAAATCAATTTCAGATCACTGATTATATTTTGTTTACCAAAGAAAGAAAGACAGCAAAACAATATTTACAATGTTTCATCCTGTTCATTACCCTGTGTTTTTGTGGGCGAAACACAGCAGCCAATGTTCTTGTTGCTAAGTATCTTTACTATTGATATTTTGCTCCTGTTAGCACACAATGTCTATTTTGGTGTAAACTGTTCAACTATTATCTTGTGTTCCAGCTTGTGAAATAAGGATAATGAGAGCCAATGCTTTTTTAACCGACAGGTTCAATTTCCGAACCTTTCGGTGGTTACAGATGATGATTTTCACAATTGAAGAAATAAATAAAGATCAAGAACTACTCCCGAACATAACGTTGGGCTACAGCATCTACGATAACTGTCGTAAGGTCCCACAAGCTGTCCGAACGGCAGTCACGCTTCTCAATGGAGTGGATGACTTGTTTGACAATGACAAATGTACAGGATCACCTCCCATTTCTGCAATCATTGGTGCTGCCCGATCAACCCATTCTATGATCATTGGAAGAATTGCCGGACTGTTCAGTATCCCTGTGGTAAGGTATATCCTGTTCCCATTGTCAATAGATCTGTGAGTTTACAAAGGTGGACAATATTTCACTGGTAGCAACAATTTGACAATAGTAAAGCTTTTAGCGTTGCTTCATAAATCATGGCATTGCAACAAAGTCACACTGAGAAATAAGTTTAAAATGTTTAGAAATAGATTGTAAATCTCATTGTTAAACTTTAAGGGATAACATAAAAGGGGCAAAATATGTGGTGCAATGAACAAATGACAATTACATGAATGGGCAAAAGATTGGAGAACTAACTTTTGTTTCTATGTAATGATGATGCTGTAAATATTAATGCGTGTATAGAATGAGTGAATACAACTCAAGTTGCACCTGTTAACTTGATAAACTGAAACCGTTGTCTCCTTTGTGCTTTGTAGGTCAGTTACTCTTCATCATGTCCATGCCTTAGTGACAAAAGAGAGTTCCCCTCGTTTTTCAGGACAATACCCAGTGACAGCTTTCAAGCCAAAGCCATGGCCCAACTCGTCAAACATTTTGGTTGGACCTGGATTGGGTCCATTGCAACTCAAGACGATTACGGTCAATATTTAGTTCAGTCATTCAACAAACAAGTGCAGGAATACGGTGCCTGCCTCGCCTTTACAGAGGCGATTCCAAAGATAAATTCTCAACAAAAGATACTGAAGATTGTAGACA
Organism: Callorhinchus milii; assembly: GCF_018977255.1. Classification (NCBI taxonomy): domain Eukaryota; kingdom Metazoa; phylum Chordata; class Chondrichthyes; order Chimaeriformes; family Callorhinchidae; genus Callorhinchus; species Callorhinchus milii. The sequence goes on from NW_024704752.1 coordinate 18,994,366, forward strand.
CCATCAAAAAATCCACTGCAAAGGTTATTGTGCTGTTTGCCGGTGTAGGTGATATTATTGCTCTAGCTGACGAAATTGTGCGTCACAATATCACTGACAGACAGTGGATAGCGAGCGAGACCTGGAGTACAGCTGCCATGCTGGCTACTAAAGAGAACTTTGGATCATTTGGTGGAACAATAGGATTTGCCTTTCGTAAAGGTGAAATCCCAGGTTTCAGAGAATTTCTTCTTAAGGTCCGTCCATCCTCACCCCCTGGTAATGGGTTGATAAACAGATTCTGGGAAGAATTGTTCGGATGCGCTTTGAATGCACCGGATGTGACTTCTGGACATACTTCAACAAACACTCTTTCTAAACCCGTGTGCACAGGACAAGAGGATTTGGAGAAAATTAATACAATATATACTGATGTATCACAGCTAAGAGTGACATACAATGTTTACAAAGCAGTGTACGCTTTAGCTCATTCACTTCACAGTTTACTGCTATGTGAAAATGATAAAGGACCGTTTGCGGACAAAACTTGTGCAAACAATTTAAACTTTGAACCGTGGCAGGTAAGAGATTTTTTTTGTGTGACTTCTACAAGGCGGTGCCATATCTCGCAGGTTTTGTTCGTGTGACAGATCTGCCACGGGTCCTGTGAATAACGAAACATCTGCTCTTTATTGTTCCCCTCCCGAGGTTAAAAGCTCAAATTCAATTTCATTTTATCGACGTAATTTGGTGTGTCCTCAGCTTCTGCACTACCTGAAAGAAGTTAAATTTACAAATCGTTTGGGAGAGAAGGTGTATTTTGATGAAAATGGGGATCCTATTGCATCGTACGACATCATGAACTGGCAAATGGATGCAAATGGCTCTGTGAACATTCTAAATGTCGGACTTTTTGATGCTTCAGCAGCACTTGGGCAGGAACTTCTAATCAATGAAAAGACCATTAGTTGGATTGGTCAACAAAAACAGGTAAATATTGGGCTGCACAGCCACTTCATCTTGTGAGGTTCACATCGGGATACCAACAGTTCCTCTGTACTGTTGTTGATATCAAATTTTTCCAACTGGAATCGGTTATTCATTTCTGAGGATAGTTACGACTGTTTGTGAGACGCTGCTGTGCGCAATTGGCTGCCGCGTTTCACCCACAAAATATACAGTCAATTCACTTTACAGTATATTCTGTGAAGCACTTGGAGACGTCTCGAAGACGTGATAAGGGGCTGATTCAATTGCAAGGATTATTATTATATTGAAGTCCTCTCTCTTACCAGATTCTACAATAATAATGGCTCAGGTTAGAATTGAATTCTCTCTCGTGTCTTTATCACTAGGTTCCGCACTCAGTCTGCAGTGAAAGCTGTCTGCCTGGTACAAGGAAAGCAGCAAAGAAAGAGCAGCCTATATGTTGCTTTGACTGTTTACAATGTGCTGACGGAGAAATTAGTAATCAAACAGGTACGTTCAAATGGAATATGGTCTTTTACTGAGATTAAACAGTTATCTTGCCTGAGATATTTTAGCAAAATGGGTTAAATTCTTGCCCTTTCTTCTTATCTGTTTCTATATTACTTTGCAATAATAAACCTTGCATTTGATATAGAGCCTTGCCTCCTCCCTATTGCTCTTAATTTTATCTGTGATTCAATGATATGCCACGTTTGACGAGCAAAACATCACAAGAAAAAAAGAGTGGAATTAATTTGAAAAAGAGATTTGATCGAAGAATAAATATGAACTGAATTGAACAGATTTCTGTAAAGAGAGCCACAATGAGGTTACGTTTGAATTGGGTTTAATGTGGCTAAACATCTAATGCAAACATTACAGCATGAAAAACATGACCACACTAACCTAATGTGAATAAAGTGCACATGAGATTTGGGGTCATGTCCAGAGCCTTTGTTTCATGGATGTTTCACTAATATTGGACAAATGTATGGTATGTTTTGCAGAATCAAGTTCCTGACTGTGACAACCTTTATTCTGTAGATTCTGTTCAATGCTTGAAATGCCCAATAGATTATTGGTCCAACCAGGGAAGAGACCAGTGTGTTTTGAAGGAAGTGGAATTTCTTTCATTTGAAGGTACTCTGGGCATCATATTAGCCTCTGTAGCACTGATTGGAGCCTGTATAACAATCTGTGTTTTTGCCATTTTTCTTCATTACCGAAACACCCCTATTGTCAGAGCTAATAACATGGAGCTGAGTTTCCTCCTGTTGGGGTCACTGGTTCTGTGTTTCCTGTGCTCACTGTTTTACATCGGCCGACCATCGCTGTGGTCCTGTGTGTTGCGACACACTGTGTTTGGGGTTAGCTTTGCTCTGTGTATCTCCTGCATTCTCGGCAAAACTATTGTTGTGTTGATGGCCTTTAGTGCAACACTACCCAACAACAACATGATGAAGTACTTTGGTCCCCTCCAGCAAACAGCCAGTGTTTTGGCGTGTACCATCCTTCAAGTCATAATCTGTGTTATATGGCTGATCACGTCACCTCCATTTCCCACAAAAAACACTGAGCACCAAAAGGCAAAGGTTATCCTGGAGTGTAATGTGGGGTCTGTGGCAGCGTTCTGTTGTGTGTTGGGTTACATCGGCTTGCTGGCCAGCGTAAGTTTTGTCTTAGCATTTCTAGCGCGAAAGCTACCGGACAATTTCAACGAAGCTAAGTTCATCACCTTCAGCATGCTGATCTTCTGTGCAGTTTGGATCACCTTCATTCCAGCTTACATTAGCTCACCTGGTAAATACACCGTCGCTGTTGAAGTCTTTGCAATCTTATCTTCAAGCTTTGGTTTGATCGCCTGCAACTTTGCTCCCAAATGTTACGTTATTTTGTTGAGGCCCGAGGAGAACACAAAGAAGCATCTGATGGGGCGAGCAGGTCCAGGGAAGACATGAACAACATGATTCTCTTTGTAAATGTCAATCATTTCATGCATCAGTTTACTCAGCTCAAATTGACTGGGAATTTCTATTAGAGTTTTATGTAGGTTGATTGGTTGAAAAAAACAGTGTAACAAGATAAGTGTAATAGTTCCATCAATAAAAGTAATTTCCGGCTACACTCTGTGGATTTCAATATGTGTAACTGACAGGCGTTCTGACTGCAATTGCAATTCTGCAATGATTTATTTTGGTCTCGGCTTGTATAGCGCCCTTCATGTTGGGAAGACATCCCAGGGTGCTGGAAATCAAGTGATATGTCGCACAATTTGAAGAAGCATAATACCCAAAGTTGTTGTTTTATACTTTTTCTGTTTGAAATCAGTTTCCGCTTCTGAGCAGGAGAATGACATCTCCTTCTACATCTTTCATTATTAGAGATTTAATTACATTTACTGAGTGGCCAGAAGCTTCAGTGCAGTTTGATGATGCCAGTTCTACTGCTTTTCAGTGGCTCTACTTCACACCACCACAACAACAACTTGCATTTATTTAGCATCCCGCAGCTCTCTATCAAAGGAATAGTCAGATCTAGTTTCATTGCTACCACTTACACTGGCCAATATTACATATTATCATTACAAATTACAAACTAATTCCAAATACTGACCATTGCATCCTTGAGTACAGAATATTGTAACATACACCCAGCAACAGCACAACTAAATGAGCCAGACTATAACCATTGATGACAATCCTACCCAACTGCTGTGTTACAGACCATGTACAATTCCACAGACTCATTTACATCATCAATAGAATTAATTAAAGGGACAATTAAGAAACAAAGTATTGAAAATACTCTTGAGACAACTGTCATTGATACGTCTATCAATAAACTAAATCACTAGATAATAATAATAATAATCCTTGCATTTGATGTAGTGCCTTAACACGTCTTCAAGATGTCTCAAAGCGCTTCACAGGATATACTGTACAGTGAATTGACTGAACGTTGACTGTACAATGTATACTATCAAGGGAGTCTTGCATTGACTTCCATATTCTGATATGCCATTTATATTGCACATTGAGACAAAAATTACATCCAATCTATATTAAAGCCAAATTTCACATTTTCTAGCAGTATAAACCAATAACGGGATATTTCAATTTGTGTTAGCTGCATGAATGAACACAATTAAGGTGAATTTCTGAGATCAGTGTTCAAAAGGCAACAGTTGGAATCTTTGCCTCACAAGGATTATTATTATTATTATCCTGCTGCTCTGTTTGAGGACCGTGTAGCTTCCAGAGACTTGTGCCATTAGTACTAATTATAAGTTGATTAAGACCTTGTTGTCTTGATTGAGGTGTGAGTTTCACAACACCTGAGGATCACCTGCAATCCCATGAGCTGTCACCTCTGTAGTCTTCAATCTGCCAACGTGCTCACTGAAGAAGAAGCAACACTGCCAATGAGGACTTGTGGGAGGATTATTGATGATCGGGGACATTGGCCTTTCATATGTGTTTTTAATTGAAGTATGTTTCATTACCTGTGTGTCATAATCTGTCGGCCCATTTCCTTTCTTGGCCCTGAAATGTTACACAAGTGTACTAGGGAGGAACACTGGGGGTGTTCGTCAACAGCAAAGTTATTACCTGGCTCAGTCAGTAGTGCTCTCTCCTCGAGGTAAGAGGTTGTGGGTTCAAACCCCATGTTGGGACTTGAGTTCACAATCCAGGGTGATACTCCTGTGCTGTGCTACAGCAATGCTATGTTGCTGGAGATGCTGTCTTTGAAGTGCAACATTACAACAACAACATTACAGCGCCTTTCACGTCAGGAGGACGTCCCAAGGCGCTGGACAGTCAGGGTTTCGGACACATTAAACCAAGATCAATGTCTGCCTCTTCACAAAGGAATGAAAGATTATATATTACTCAAAAACGACAACAAAATTATATTTGTATAGTGCCTTTCACGTCGGGAGGACGTCCCAAGGAGCTGGACAGACAGAGTAACCCTCGGTGTCCTGACTAATGAAGCTGACTGTCCATTCACCTCATGGCTCTTTGTATTACCCTAATAAGCACAAAATCACAAATAATTACTGTCGAGCGTTTTGAGATGTATAGTATGAAGTGCTATAAAATGCAACTTATTTTATTCTCGCCTGAAGATATTTATCTGACTGTCGCTTTGATTTTGGTTCAAACATCAATCTGTTTCTTTGCAGATTAATATTTTTTAAATAAGGTCATGTTTTCAATCTTTTATGGAATCCATAATGCATTCGACGGAGGGAAGGAAGGGTATAACGGATGTTTTTGTAGCTGTTTTAATTTGGTGCGTTTACTGCATTAAGGCCACAGGAGGGCAGAAGTGGAACAGCAAACAGCTTGGCTGGTTCTAATCTACAAAATAACCCTTTCATTCTTATCTGAGCAAAACTATTTCTATTTGTGTGGTAAGTGAGCGCTATGTGGAAAATGAAAATGTGAACTCTAATTTCACTCTTATTATTATGATTATTATCTACATGAGGCAGCCCCTCCTGGCTGAATGGAGGTGCCGGACACATGGAAGCTCGAGTGAGTACATCCAACGTGGCATTTTACCTGGAGTAACTATATTTTTATCCGAATCAACCGGGGTATTTCAAACAGGTAGGAATACAAATGAATCGGGGTCGGGGGGTTTTGTTCCATTTACCCGACATCACTATTGAAATAAAAAGTCCAATAATCAGCCTGTTTAAACAACAACAACAAAATTACATTTGTAAAGCTCCTTTCACGTCGGGAGGATGTCCCAAAGCGCTGAAATAAAGAGTGAATTACACTTGGACACATCAAGCACATAATTATTAATTGTTCTATAACTAATAATTAATTGTGTTCATTGTCTGTGGTTCTAGTTTGATGCATTGCTGATGCCTTATTTGGGCAGTGCTCTTGCGGTGCGAATTTAGTTCTAAGATCACAAATAAAATCATTTTAGAATAGCCAACCTGCACACTACAATCAGAGAAAACTGAAAAGAGAGATTTAAACTAAATTCACATAAATTAATTACCTAATCTTTATCCAGGCAATTCCTGCTATGTATTTATATGCATTCTGAGATTTTCAGAGAGCAAAGGATTTGTACGTACTGATGTGAAAATCGTCTCAAATCGTCTTCACTCCTTCAAATGCATTTCTTTATTAGCATTGAAAATATTAAATTATAAAATATTTAAAAATGAATTAGAAAATCCATTTCTATGCTTAAATATCTGCCTCAAGCGTTACAGAAATGGCTCAAATCCAAAAGGCGATCAGTGCAACTGAAATGTTAATGAAAATGATTATTACTGTATGTTAACTTCGAGAACATTAGGAAAATTGAAGTTCATTATTGTAGAATATTGGAAATCATTGTTCAAATAGTTATTTAATGACTGTAACCAGGTGTTTGAACCAGCTGGATATTGCTTTGTGATTAGTATGCAGCTGCTGATTATTGTCAAGACATTTCCTCAATGAAGGGACTGTGAACAAATTAGCCAAATTTGAGGCTTCCACCCAGCATCATGATTCATCCAGTGAGTGAAGACTTTATAATTCATAGAATTCATAGAAAGCTACTTGCTGCCTTCGCCATGCCTTTCTCTAGTTTCCAAATTGGACAAAATATTTTCATTAATGTTTGTAAATTTAAAAAAAATCATATATTCAATATGTCGATTTGGCTGATACAATCCCAGACTGAAGAAAATAGCCGCCCTGTTTGTTATATATGCTAACTGCATAAGTATGGTGTGACCCCCCCTTAAGCCTCCAAAAGGGATTGGATGCTGTTAGGAATTGTTCTATGACAGAAGGTGTAGCAACAGAGAAAACCTATAAGTATGCGATGGATACTGAATTGTACAGTGCTTTGTGATGTGGATTCCCGTGCTTTGCAATTGTGTTCAACCCTAACCCTTATCATGGCAGCTTTCGACGTTTCAATAATATTAAAATATTTCCAGAAATGCTTGCAAACAACTGAGTAAAAAATTGTGCAATAATATAAATGACCATCATGTTGAATTTTGAAATAACTAGTGCACACCCCAGTGGACACAAGATTCAGTCGTGTATTTCCAGTGTCTAGTTTTTTGATTCCCAGTTTGAATGAAGCAGGTCCCCCCCACTCCCCCACCAAAAAAAATTGGTTGAAATCTACAAGAAAATTGCCTCATTATTGGTTGCATCAATATTGCTAAAATTGATCAGTGAACTGTCTGGTTGTTGTTACTTTAGAGGGTATTTGTAAGCGAGAATACTCTTAGCTTGAGGAGGAATGTGAAGAGTGGGAGCAGTCCCACAGAAGGAAGATCAGCTATGAGTTCAGGGCAGAATGTTGACAGGAACTCAGTGAATGACGCTACCAGCTGGTCTGTGTTTAATAATTATAGGTTGCACTACATGATTTGGGTCCTAACAATGAAATATAATCAGTACATTTTTCTCCAGGTCTTACTGGGCCTTGAGCTAACATCAGTGTCAAATTTATAATAATAATAATAATCCCTGCATTTGATATAGTGCCTTATCACGTCTTCTAGACGTCTCAAAGCGCTTCACAGAATGTACTGTAAAGTGAATTGACTGCATGTCTTTGTGGGTGAAACGTAGCAGCCAACTGCACACAGCAGCATCTCACAAACAGCCGTGGATTGAGTGACCAAGTTATTATTATGTTCCGTTTTAGCTGACTTTATATCAGGTGGCTATCCTTAATGAGTAATTAACATACAAGTTCACCACTTAATAGTTTTACCGTAACCAGCTTGTGGTCTCCAACCAGAAAAAAATGAAAAAGTGATCCTACCGCAATTAGACAAATCGCAAACAAGACTGTTTGTCAGGCTGCTCTCTTGGGAGTTTCTTTCATGTCATGCTTCACTTACTCATCGAGAATGCCTAGAGTAGCGAGGTGAAAAAAAGTTGGATGAATTCTTTGTTCACAGAGGGATAAATGATTAACTTTGTGCACTCCTAATGTGAAGGATGCTTTTGGGACTGTATATTTTTTTATAGAATTTAATTTCCTGTAAACATTTGACTTTTGGGGATCGAGTTGCTTATATAAATAAGAAATCTGGACTGTTAATGCATTTTTTTTTCCTCGCAGGCTACTGAAATGTATTCCTGTTGCATTTTGTTCCTGTTGGTCTTAGGTACTGGCGTGTTAGGGGCAAATCAATCTCTATGTAAACTACGTGGAAAATTTGATTTACCTGAGTTGTCTATGGGTGGCGACATTCTTTTAGGTGGCTTGTTCCAGATTCATACAAAAATAATCACGCAAGACTTGCACTTCAAATCTCAACCCAAAACATTAGGATGTGAGGGGTAAGTGACAACATGGATATTAGTGTGTTAAACATTGTTCAACTATGTTTATGAATTTTTTGGAGGTATTTTAATAATAATCCTTGCATTTGATATAGCAATTTATCACATCTTGGAGACCATCTCTGTAAAGAATACACTGTAAAGTGAATTGACTGTGTGTTTTGTGGGCGAAACAAGAATACTTTAAATTAATGGAACAGCCACAGTGTTCATTTTATAACAGTAATATCAATTCTTTCCATAGTTCATTTGTTCAGTTTAAAGTTTGTGAAGAACTAGAGTGTTGCTGTTCCATACAGTGAGAATTGGAATGACTACAGACTGAATCAACAATCAGCTGTGAGACTGAATCATTTTCTATTATTTGAATAAAATGCTGTTTAGACCCAACATGTTGATCAGCACCTGAATGATCAGAAAGGCAAACATCACAACAACAGATTATTTTCTAACTCAATGGGTCAATAGGATTAAAAGTGATGATGGTTGTTGTTTGCAATGCATTGAATAATGAAGGTTTGGACTGACTGCTTACCACATTTTTAAAATGTTAACCTCTGAAACAAACAACTCGATGAAGGGTCAGATATGGGTAGAAATAATGCTACATATATGGAAGTTCTTTCTGGATTATCTACTGCAAACTGTTTTAACTCTTAACTTGTTCACTGTGTTCACAGTATCGTGAGATTTCTCCTCCGTGAACCAAAATAAGTTGCAGCAATATTAAGTCTCCGTGATGTGAAAAATCCTCCGTTTTACAGTTTCAATTTCAGAGCTTTTCGTTGGGCGCAGACAATGATCTTTGCGATCGAAGAAGTCAACAAAGATCCAACACTGCTACCGAATATCACACTAGGCTACAGGATTTATGATTCCTGTGGTAAACATCCCATGTCTCTGAGAGCAGCTATCACCCTTGTCAATGGTCAGGAGGAAACGGTGTCTAGTTCCAGATGCACTGCCAGTAATGTGACTGTGATCATCGGAGATCCTTCCTCAACACAATCCATGATATTATCTCAAACATTAGCACCATTCCAAATACCAGTGGTAAGAGTTAACAGCAATAAACTTAAAATAATAATAACAATCCTTGCTTTTGATATAGGTCCTTTCATGTCGTCGAGATATCTCGAAGCACTTCACAGAATGTACTGGAAAACGGTTTGGCTTGTATGTTGTGAGTGAATCGCGGCTGCCAGTTGTGCACAGCAATGTTCCACAAACAGTCTTGGAGTGAGTGACTGATTTCATTTGGGGGATTTGTTGGCCACGACACCGGGAGAAAACTTCCTCCTCTTTTCGAATAGTGCCACGGCATCTTTAACGTCCACCTGAAAAGGCAGGCGGGACCTTGGTTTAACGTTGCATCTGACTGTTCTTGGTTAATGAAAGATTGAAAACTACAGGGCATTCCCATTGCTCTGTGTGTCTGACAACAACCTTTCTATTCATAAATAATTCCTTGCTGTATTTGTAGAAATAGTCAAATATCAGTCTTAGGATCACAGCCAAGACAGTTTCTCTTTTAATGAGAAAATACAATTCTTCTCTCTTACAAGCCCTTACAGCTTCAGCGTTTTCATTTTGATTAATTTGTATAGCCTCAAAATTATTTACAGTACTTATCCCACCTGGTGTTACTTGATGCAATTGGTCACTCGTTCATCTCCGGGTCAGCAGGTTGGGACTGTCAGCTCACAGCGTAGATTGACTCCCCCAATGCAGCACTGGAGGAAAACTGCATTGTTGGAGTTGCTGACAAACCAAGCCAATGTGAGCTGGAAGCTAAATATCCAATGACAGAATTTGAAGAGCAAAAGGAGTTTCTCTTACTGTCTTAGCCAACGTACCTCCTGATAAATTTGGTGATTGGCTTCTTGGCTGTTTGCACCTTACTGTGCACAAACTGACTGTTGCATTTGCACCAATATAGAGTCACTTAACTTGGCAGGAATTAAGTGCGAAATACTTTGAGCCATTTTGACTTTATAGGTATTAAATAAAATGCCAGAATTATTGAACTGTATTTCATTTTTGTACACTCATTCAGTGATAGAAATTTGTAACTTCAGTGATACTTTTGTTTTTCCGGAACTGATCTGAAACCAATAAATCAGCATGAAATATGTGTTTATGTAGAAGTTAATCAACTGCAAAAATTGGTAATTCATACCAATGGTGGAAATGCGCCCCTGCTGTCTCACAGCTTGAAAACAAATGTTTATTTATAAACTATGTAGGGATTAGGTCTAAAAGGACTTTGATTATTCAGCAATAGCCAACCGAATCCATTGGGAACAAAATAACAAACCACGTAAAGCATTTAACCATTGTCTTGTTTTCTTTATAATATTTGCTTTCTTTTTTAGCTCAGTTACTATTCTACTTGTTCATGTCTTAGCAATAAATTTGAATTCCCGACATTCTTGCGGACAATCCCCAGTGATAACTACCAGGTCAAAGCTATGGCTCAACTTGTGAAAAGGTTTGGATGGACTTGGATTGGATTTGTTGCAAATGATGATGATTACGGTCAATATGGACTGCAGATATTCAAGGATGAAATCCAACACTCTGGGGTGTGTATTGCATTTATTGAATTTGTTCCCAAAATCTATTCGAAAGCAAAGGTCCTCAATATCGTTGACACGATCAAAATATCTTCAGCAAGAGTTGTTATACTATTTGCTGGTGATGTGGTTTTGCTCCCTGTGATGAAGGAGCTTCTGAAACAAAACGTCACTGGTAGACAATGGATAGCAAGTGAATCCGCTATTGTATCGGGATTGCTGTCGGTAAAGGAACTATATCCAGTCATGGGTGGAACAATAGGAACCACTATTCTTGGAGCGAGAATTCCTGGACTCAGAGATTTTCTCCTCGGGCTCCAGCCTCTTAAGTTCCCTGGTGATAATTTTGTTCACGAATTTTGGGGAACGATGTTCAATTGTACCTTCAAAAAGGTGGAAAATGTCCATGAAGGAACATACCTTCAACAGCCCTGCACTGGATTTGAAGATCTAACAGAACAGGAAAACACGTATTCTGATGTATCTCAGTTGAGAATTTCATACAACGTATACAAAGCAGTGTATTCGGTAGCACATGCTCTGCAAAATTTGCTTTTGTGTGTAAATGATGAAGGACCATTTGAAAACAGGAAATGTGCAGACATTTTAAATCTGCAACCAGGGCAGGTGAGGAAATGTAACCGTTATTTAACGCCCCTGTCCTGTTCTTTATTTTTCAGAACTTATATTGTCTTGAGTAAATATTGTTCGTCCTTCTTCAAAATCGATTGTGTTAACGTATTCGGTGATTTAACTATACAATTCAGCGCCGAGCAATTCTATATTGGCAATTTTATAAAATGAATGTTAATGACCCTGTGTTCCTACACAACCGTATTTTATATCTGCCCTTAACAGTAAATATGAGAGTCTTATCAATAAAAAAACAATTAAATACATATAAAGTATTAAACATTGTTTCAAATGTGACTCAGAGTTCATTTCAATATAACAATCAATGCATGATTTTACTCTGTTCAGGTGAACCTGTTTCTTGATAACTGGCTCAATTGTTATACTGAATTATGTTTGGATATAATTTGATGCAAAATCTGAAGGCTTATGGTAATTTATACTACTGTGCATGATTTATAACATTACCACATTCTAGCACATCCTTTTTTGAAGTATTTATTTTAAACAATTGATCGATGATTAAGTAGTTAGTAATACTTCTCCCTCATATGCTTCTACATTAATAACACCGTCACAAATTGAAAAAACTATACAGACATTTCAGTATGAGCTATTTCACCCATTATCTATCTATCTATACAGTTTCTTCATTACCTGAGAGAAGTCAAATTTAGAAGCAAACTGGGAGAAGACATTTACTTTGATGAAAATGGGGATGTTGTTGCATTTTACGATATCCTGAACTGGCAGCTGGATACAGAGGGCAATGTTCAGTATGTAAAAGTTGGGAGATTTGATGCATCTTTAGGACGAGGACAGGAACTTGATATTAACGAAGAGTTGATTTTTTGGAGGGAAGGACAGACGACAGTAAGTCGAACACTTTTAACTCTTAAAACTCTATTCAGCGGTTACTGTCTTACTGCATGTACAAATAACATCCTATATAACAAACCCTATCTCAATGGATTTTGTATGTAATCTAAAAATTCAAGAGCACGATTGCAACAACACCTCATCAGTAGGGTAAAACCGACTTTATAACTGTCTTATCCCAGCTCACATTCCCTCTTAGCGGGTCAACAATCCAATGCTGGTGAAATTCTGTTTTCTCAATTTTGTGTACAGGTTGTGAAGTCAAAGTGCAGTGAGAGCTGTCCCCCAGGAACCAGAAAGGGAGTTAGAAAAGGCCAACCGCTGTGCTGCTTTGACTGTATTCCATGTGCTGATGCTGAAATAAGCAACCAGACAAGTGAGTGATTTTAACTTAAAAAACTTACAGCTAAGCGCAATTGGCTGCCGCATTTCGCCCACAAAATATACAGTCAATTCACTTTACAGTATATTCTGTGAAGCGTTTTGAGACTCTCGAAGACGTGATAAGGTGCTATAAGGCGCAAGGATTATTATTGTTATAAATAGGAGAACGGATATTTAGCAATAGGAGAAAGCCATTCACCTATTGCGCCCCCAAAGCATGACATTACTCTATGTACTTTCCATTTGTTCAATTCCAAACATACCCTGCCACTTCACTATGTCGCTTGTGATTAATGTGGGAAAATGTTGCTATTCTCCTTCCCCAAACAAACACAAATTCGAGATTTTGTTTTCAAAAACAAGCGTTTTTAATATCATTAGGAAGGAATTGCGACACGTGAAGTTTCCTGCATAAGCTCATGATGAAATTGACAACACTTCCATGCTCTTATATGACGAGAACCAAATATAACTCGGGTCATTCCATTTGCTAATTTTGTACCCTTCAGATTCAATTGAATGTACAAAATGTCCGCTGGATTACTGGTCCAATGAACAAAGGGACAGCTGTATTCCGAAGGAAATAGAGTTTTTGTCTTTTGAAGACGATTTGGGAATTGTACTTTCAGTGGTCGCACTGTCGGGCACTTTTACTACAATAGCTGTGGGAGCAGTGTTTTTCTATCATAGAAACACTCCCATTGTAAGGGCTAATAATTCTGAACTGAGTTTTCTTCTACTTCTCTCTTTATGCTTTTGCTTCCTGTGTTCACTAACTTTCATTGGAGAGCCCTTGGTCTGGTCTTGTATGTTACGGCACACAGCCTTTGGAATTAGCTTTGCACTTTGCATCTCTTGCATTCTTGGTAAAACCATTGTCGTACTCATGGCATTTAAGGCAACTCTTCCCAATAACAACCGTATGAAATGGTTGGGACCAACACAGCAGCGAAGTATTGTTTTTGTCAGCACGGGCATTCAGGTTATCATCTGTACTTTGTGGTTGGCTACCTCTCCACCATTTCCAACCCAAAGCAAATTTCGAAGTGCAAAGCTGCTATTGGAATGCGACGTTGGGTCTGTAACAGCCTTCAGCTGCATGTTAGGATACATCGGATTATTAGCATGCTTGTGCTTTGTCCTGGCATTTTTTGCCAGAAAGCTACCGGATAATTTTAACGAAGCTAAATTCATCACCTTTAGTATGATTATCTTTTGCGCAGTTTGGCTCACGTTCATACCTGCCTATGTAAGTACGCCTGGAAAGTACACGGTGGCTGTGGAGATATTTGCAATTTTATCCTCAAGCACTGGTCTTCTTGGGTGTATATTTGTACCTAAATGTTACATTATTATGTTGAAGCCAGAACAGAATACTAAGAAACATCTTATGGGGAAATAAATCTGGGGATTATGTGGAAATACAGGTCGATATTTCTTTGGAAAATTAGGTGAATATTAATATCTTAATAAACTATTGATAGTATAAATAGAAATGTATCAAGTGAGAAAGATATCTCAAGAGAGTTTTGTTAATTCTGTATTGTTGTAACAAAAACTCATTATGTTAAATGATGAATAAATTGGTTTTGCTGTTGTAAAACATCGATTGGAAGCAATGGGTTGAATTACAAGAAATAAGAAATCTGTTTACACACCGCAACATACTGCGAAAAATATGCAGATAGATCGTCAAACGCTTGCAACAATAAATTAGTTTTTTTCTGGATGTCAAGCACTTACAGAGGTAATCTCTCATGCGAAAGGCGTTGCGATGTGTCCTGAGGAAACATAGAATTTTGCAGCGTTTTTGCAGAGTGGTGGCGGGGGGGGGGGCGGAGAAAAAAAAAAGGATATTCCACCCACTTTTTGGGGGGCCAACTGGGACACACGCCGAAACCCATCACCGTTGCTTAAGAGTCTCCAAACCCAACTGAGAATTCCACGCCTCCCACCCACACACGGAAATCCCAGAGAGAGGGATTGTTGGAATGGAATGCGCCCTCTCTCTCTCTCTCTCTCTCCCCCTGGAGGGACGCCTCCTGCTCACCTAGTTCCGGAAACTATGAGGCGCAGGTTGGCAAGAGCCAAGGCTTGGGACGGGGGGGAGGCCAGAGTGTGCGCTGGAGGTAACTGCTGGGCCATTGATGTTGCTGCCCGGCAAGATTTCCCGCTGTGTGTCCAGCTAGGACCATCCACCCACCCTAGGACCACCCACCCTGGATCCCCACCCACCCTAGGACCACCCACCCTAGGACCACCCACCCTGGATCACCACCCACCCTAGGACCACCCACCCTAGGACCACCCACCCACCCTGGATCACCACCCACCCTAGGACCACCCACCCTGGATCACCACCCACCCTGGACCCACCCTAGGACCACCCACCCTAGATCACCACCCACCCTACCATGTCCGGTTGGGACCATATTCCACCCATCTTGTGTGCGCTGTCTCTTTAAGAGACGGGCGTTGTCAGGGCAACGGACCAACAACTGACGTGTGTGGGGGCGGGACCCAGGCCGCGCAGGCGCAGTCACCGCTGTGTGTGTGGGGGGACCGAGGCCGCGCAGGCGCAGTCACCGCTCTGTGTGGGGGCGGGACCCAGGCCGCGCAGGCGCAGTCACCGCCTTTGCGGAGCGCTTGGATCGCTGAGGCGGGCGGGAGTCGGTCTCCATGGAAACCGGCGGCTGAGGCCTGAGGCCTGGAGCCCGTTGAGAGGCGGAGGAGAGTGAGTGCTTACTGTGCGGGGACACACCGGGGCCTCATCGCCATCATCATCATAATAATAATCCTCGCATTTGTTATAGCGCTTTTCACGTCGGGAGGACGTCCCAAAGCGCTTCACAGAACACACTGTAAAGTGAATTGACTGTATATTTGTGGGCGAACGCGGCAGCCAATTGCGCACAGCAATGTCCCACAAACAGTCGTAGATTGAAAATGACCAATTTATTATTGTTTTGTTTTGGAGGGATTATTATTAGGCTCTGTGTGGAGTAAGGAAACTTGCCCAAGGTTTGGCCCTCTGCCTGGAATTGAACTCAGGTCTCTCACTTGCAAAGCGAGTGCTCTAACCACTGAGCTACAGGACTCCACGACTGAGCTACAGGACTCCACAAATCCTCATCATGTGAGGATGAGGATGATGTGATGATGAGGATGATGTGATGATGAGGATGATGTGAGGATGATGTGATGAGGATGTGAGGATGATGATGATATATGATGATGATGGCTGGCGGTTACTTTGGGCCCAAATGGGGGAGTGTTTTTTACTCCTGGAGTGTTCAGTAAGGCTGCCCGGCCCCGGTCACATAGTCCTCTGTAACAGTATTAATGATAATAATTAATAATAATCCTCGCATTTGACACAGCGCCTCATCACGTCTCCGAGACGTCTCAAAGCGCTTCACAGAATATACTGTAAAGGGAATTGACCGTGTATTTTGTGGGCGAAACGCGGCAGCCAATTGCGCACAGCGGCGTCCCCACAAACAGCCGTGGGTTGAAGTGATAATTATCGCTTTTTTTTTAAGTGATTATCACCTTTGGAAAGCGATCCGGCAATCAACTAACAACTGGGTTCCTCCTGACTGCCGGGTAAACAGAGGCGTGTGGAGTAAGGAAACTTGCCCAACATTTCGCCCCGGCGGGAATCAAACCCAGGTCCTCTCGCTTGCGAGGCGAGTGCTCTAACCACTGAGCTTCTGCCCTTTAATGCCTCATTTTTTGCAGTGAGAAGTTCGACATAGATCTGGGCTCAGCAGCGAGCGCAATAAGAAGCGATCAGTCTGAAAACCCCGCTATTGGGAGTTTTTTTCCCCCAATTACATTAAGAACACCGACATTCCTCTGTTTCCCAGTTTTGTAAAGGGTGAAATAGAGTTTATTGAGTTTTAGTAACTGTTTCAACCACAGACGAGTAATTTTGTGTTTCGCTTGAAGGTAATCGCTGAGGGCATCAAACATGTCACGCGCACCAATACCACCATCACACGTTGGTGCTACAGCCCCTGAATCGTTTACGGTACTTAAGCAGCGGATTGTTACAGTTGAGGAACAAACGGATTCATTATTTAAAGAACTGGGGGCCTTGGGTGTGGAGAGTGAGGATTTGACCAACGTCAAAGTTGGTGGGGGTGACATTCACAGGCCCGTCAGTCCCTTCCATGTCCGAAACGTGTTTACAACTGAGAGTGACGTACTGTGGAAAAACTATGAATCTCTAGTGAGTCGTGTCTGCCGCCTGGAAAGTGTTATCCAGACGCTGAAGCTAAATGTGTTTCGAATACAAACAGAGAAAGAGCTAAACCCAGAACATTCAGGTAATTAAGAATTACATATTCTCTTTTCATTGTGTGTGACTCTCTAAACATAGGTTTCTGAAATAAAAACCCACGACTTTTAAAGTCAGATTAATAACTATCTTTGTGCTGTCACGATTTTTATATTCAAAAAGTTATAAAAAGGAAATACTGTTTTTTCGCGAGAATTGTATCCAGATTTAATGCAGAATAAAACAGGTCTTTGAGATAAATCTTAAGACGTGACCATCCCAAACTGTCCACACACACCTGTCAAAGACATGTATAGCTTGTACAAAATAACATTAATGTTTTCAGCCCAAGTTGGTTTGTCTCAACTTGGTCTTCGTTTGCATCGGCTCATCTTTCCATTTGAATCCTATTGATGTTTAATCGATGTTAACTGGTTCTCTATGTTGTTGTAGCCCATGTCACAGAACGTCTGGCTGCAATGCAGGGAGAGCATGCAGAAGAGCTAAAGAAATTGAAGCGAGAGGTTATATGTTACCGACAGCATCTGAGTGAACTTAGTGAGGAAAAAGAGAGCGCTCAGGAGGAGATGGAGAGGCTGAGTGCTGCCCTAGAGATTACCACAGCAACTAAGGTACATTGTGTTCTAAAGTACAGAGGTATGTTAGCGTGACAAGTTTCAAGTGTCCATTTTCCAGAATTTTCATGTGATTCTTTGGACAATGCTCGTGACCAGGTTTGGGTTTGCCTGCACCAGCTATCTGTAAATGATGGGACTTGAATGAGCAGTCAATGGCTTAAGTATTGCAGTTGTGATGTTTAACACCAGTGTTTTGCGTATGATCCGATAAATGCTTGTTTTATTCTTTCAAATCTAGGCTGATGTGGCAATGGCAGCAGAAGAACTGAAAGCAACAAAAAGCAGAATGATCAGAAGATTGCAACAGGTTAGTGCGAAGCACTTTGAGCCATTTCAATGTAATAAAATGCAATATCAAAATGCAAGGATTGTTATTATCATCACTATCCTCCTTTGGAGGCTGCAAAATAATTGTGACTGATTTATGAAATAGATTCTTTTGAGTTATGTGCATAAATTGTTTTTCAGATAAATGAACAATTGTCACAGGAAGTGAGTCTCCGGAAAGCTCTGGAAGAATCCCACGTTGCTTTGCTACAACGTGTGCAAGATATGGAGAAAGTGGTGATGGCTGAGAGAGAGCAGGTACAGAGTTTGCTGGAAATAGACCACAGGATCTTGTGGCATAGTGATGAGCTGATAAAGTTGAACTGCCATCTTGTATGATGTCATTCTGTTTTTTATTTTTAATAATTAAAGACCAGGTTTAAAGACCGCTCCTTAAGACAAGTTCTTATTTCATAGTCCCTTTCATTTCATTGCTCCCCCCTACCTCTGCGACCTCCTAACCCCCTACCATCCTCTTCGCTCCCTCCGTTCAGCGGGCTCCAGCCTGTTTCACGTCCCCCGCCTCCCTCACCCCACTATTGGCTGGCGGGCCTTCTGCCACTCTGCCCCCATCCTCTGGAACTCCATCCCACAGTTCCTCCGCCTCGCCCCCTCCCTCGCCACCTTCAAGACCCATCTCAAGACCCTCTTCTTCGACCGTGCTTTCAATCTCCCTGCTTCCCCCCCAGCCCTCCACCCTCCTCCATCCCGACCCCCAGCTCGGGTCTGTAACTTTGTCTGTCCAACGCCTTGAGACGTCCTCCCAACGTGAAAGGCGCTTTACAAATCTAATTTTGTTGTTGTTCCTTGTGTTGGTTTCTGTCGGTTTATATTACCTGACTTTTCACTGAATAATTATTCAATAATAATCGTTGAATTTGATATAGGGAGTTTCTCATCAGGAGGCCCCCTCAAAGTGCTTTACAGGATTTAAATTGTAGTTTGTATCTCTCTATTTTGTAGGCAAACACACAGTCAATTTTCACATAGCCAAAGTATAACTGAGAACATCTAAAGTATTACATTTCTGTGTTATTTAGGTGAAGACACTTCAACAGGACTGCCTTGTGCTCAGGAAGGATAGTCAGGTAACTCAGGAGAGATTGCAGCAAGAGCAGCAGAATGCAAATGATTTGGACAATATCTACAAACAGTTAAAAATAGAAGCAGGTACGATTGAAAGTAATTTAATTATGAGAAATACTGTGTTAGATGTTTTGGATATTTTTGTGATTTTAATGTTGATTGTTATGTATCTGGTAGTTGTACTGCATTTTGTACTGAGTTCAATTCCAATTTGGTAACAATAGAAAAGTGACCTCTGCCTTGTGATATGCCATTAATGCAATCTGGATCAATGCTGTTTGAAACGTGGGAATGGAGGGAAGGAGAAACATTGCTAACTGGCTAATGAGCATTATTAATGGCACGGAACAACTTTTCCAAGCCCTGTCCTAAAAAATTATAGTCTGAAATACACTAATGAAATGTGAAAGACTATGCCAGTATGATGCAAGACATGCAATTTAAAGTATAAAACTTCTTCTGAGACCTTTTTGAATGAGGTTTAGGTAGAGGGATATTTTGCAGGAAGTTTTAATGTGTCGTTTAACTTTTCTAGATGCAAAGGAGTCCATTATAACTCAGATGGCTGATGAGGCAAAGGTAAGCATAGAGTAGAAGAAAAGTGTTTGTTTATAATCTTATTTAGTGCTACTTTAGTGGTACACATTTGTCTTTTTAGAATACACATCTTTTGTTGAATAAACATCAGAAGGAGAACACAGAAATACGCTGTGAAATTACATCATTGAGGGACGTCGCTGAGAAAGTGCAGGTAACAGAGCAACCTCAAGGTTACAGATTTTCATTTGGTTTTGACATTTGATGCTGAATTGTCTCCTGGATATAATTTTAAAATAATTTGCTCGTTTGCAGATTCATGTTTTGTAAACGAAGCAGACATCAGAACACTGTGATATTTTATTTACCCTTCTGCTTTCTCCCAGGTATTGAATGATCAGTTAAACAAACAGTGCACGGAGCTAAGTACCACACTGCACTCTGTTTCCATGGAGAATGCTAAACTTTTGATGGAACATCAAGCAGCTCTTAAGGTTTGATATTAACTCTAACCTCAACTAGGAAGGCTAATGTCACGTTGGCGTTCGTTGCAAAAGGGTTAGAGTACAAGAGTAGGGAAGTCTTGCTGCAGTTGTATAAGGCCTTGGTGAGACCGCACCTAGAATATTGTGTGCAGTTTTGGTCTCCTTATTTAACAACGGACATACTTGCCTTAGAGGGGGTGCAGCGTAGATTCACTAGGTTGGTTCCTGGGATGATGGGGTTGACCTATGAAGATAGGTTGAGTAAACTAGGCCTATATTTTCTAGAATATAGAAGAATTAGAGGTGAATTTATAGAAACCTATAAGATTCTGAAAGTCTTGATAGGGTAGATGCCGTGAGATTGTTTCCCCTGTTGGAGAATCTAAAACTAGGGGTCATAGTCTCAAGATGAAGGGTCAGCCTTTTCGAACTGAGTTGAGGAAACATTTCTTCACTCAGAGAGTAATGAATTTGTGGAATTCTCTACCCCAGAAGGCTGTGGATGCTCAGTCCTTGAACATATTGACTGAGGTTGATAGATTTCTAAAGGATACAGGGATTAAGGGATATGGGAATAGGGCTGGTAATTGGAATTAGGTTAGAAAATCAGCCATGATCTTATTAAATAGTGGGGCAGACTCGAGGGGCCGAGTGGCCTACTGCTCCAACGTCTTATGGTCTTTAGTAGTAGCATGTAGTTTCGTAAGCTACTGATGACATTTATGTTTGTCTTTCGTGCAGTAAAATTATTTTATTTTGGATTATTTTCTTCCCTTTTCCCAATAAACCCTCTAAAAGTCTGAACAGGACAAAATGACTGAAAAGTTGCGAGAACAAGATCTTTTACTGGACGCGGCAAGAGCAAATATTACAGCAGAGTTACACATTGCATTGCGTGAAAAACAACAGTTCAAAAAAGATCTGTGAGTCAAGATTTCTCATTTGCATGAATATTTAAATGGTGCTGTAAATAGTCATGATATGAATCTGTGCCATTTATATAATGAAACAAATATATTGCTACACAGATAAATCAAATGTAAAGAAATGTAGTTTGGTTATTCTGCTTAATTTATTGAAGTATTGAAGTATGGTGCCAATGTTTTTTTTATCTTAACATATCAGTGAAACTTTAAGATTGGAACATACTCAGATACAGCTAAAGTTTCAAATGGTGGAAGACAAGGCGACAACACATAAGGAGCTTCTCAAGTCAGTAATTGTTCGCCTGCGAGAGGACTTTAAAAAAGCAGATGATGAACATGAAAATACTCAACAAGAAAAGGATAGCTTGTTGGATCAAGTATGTTTTTTTTGTCTAGGAGCAGTGGCAGTTTTATTTGTGCGTAATTGGCTGCCGCGTTTTGCCCACAAAATATACAGTCAATTCACTTTACTGTATATTCTGTGAAGCGCTTTGAGACGTCTCGAAGACGTGATAAGGCAGTATATCAAATGCAAGGATTATTATTATTATCCATTGCAGAGTGAAACAACTAATGCAACTAGCTAGTTGATGTTAAAATGCCATTTTCTGATCTGTCGATACTACCTCTTAATTTTATTTCTAGAACTATTAGTACCTTACTTGAGAAAGCTACTGAGAAAACCCTATGCCTGGAACCAGTATCTGATTTTTCCATTTCTTTCATGTATTGAATGCTCTGTATTTAAATAAATTGCAATAAATTTTTTTTTGGCAGGTAAATAAAACATTGGGTGAAATTATAGAGGAGAGGAATACGTATGAGAAGCAACTGACTGAAAAGCAGGTACAGTCACTGTTGATGATGTACGAACCTCATAAGTATAGTATATCCTCTTCATAAGATGGTCTTTCGGAATGTATTGCACTAAGAATCTTAATACAATGGACTATTATAGTTGGTTTTATTTCAGAGAGTGAGGCATAAAGAATCGTGGTGTATTAAACAATATTGTATGGAAATGCTAGCAGAATTAAGTTTCACATTCCTAATATTACATTAAAATAGCTTGCATCTGTTAGGTAGTTTTAACGTTACAACTCTTAGTAGTTTTAGACTCGGGTTAGAAGTTAGGGAATTATCAATCCAGTCTAAGGCGCTATGTGTTTGACATTCTTCAAAACTTTGTGAGAAATTATTGTGCGTCAAATAGCTGTCATTTTCCTAGCAAGTAAATTGACAATAATTTTTCGTAATGTGCTTTGAGATGTTCAAGCATGATAAGGTGCGATTAAAGTTATTCTAGAAATGAGGATTTTGAAGATTTAGTTCCTACTTAGATCCATCGAGAGTGTAGGTTATATTGGATTTGGTTAAGCAGTGTTTTTTTTTAAAAAATCTGAACATCCATATTTTCTGGAACCATTAAAAGATTGTAATAATCTTTGTGCAGTTGGAGGTGGGCACTTTGTCTGCTGCTTTGGTGAAACAACAGGAAGAAAATGGACGTCTTATGGAATGTCTGGCAGCTGTTGAACACCAGCAGGTAAGCAGTGTCATTCCAATGAATTATTAAATAATAATAATCCTTGCATTTGATATAGCGCTTTTCACGTCGGGAGGATGTCCCAAAGCGCTTCACAGAACACACTGTAAAGTGAATTGACTGTATATTTGTGGGCGAACGCGGCAGCCAATTGCGCACAGCAATGTCCCACAAACAGTCGTGGGTTGAAAATGACCAATTTATTATTGTTTTTGGTTTTGGAGGGATTATTATTAGGCTCTGTGTGGAGTAAGGAAACTTGCCCGAGGTTTCGCCCTCTGCCTGGGATTGAACTCAGGTCTCTCACTTGCAAAGCGAGTGCTCTAACCACTGAGCTACAGGACTCCACAATTGTATTCAATTGTATTGAAAGCAACTCAATAGGAATTAATCTGTTTATTTTTCACCTTGTATTCCTGCCACGTTACTAAATTTACTTGTACATTTTGATACTGTCGGCTCTTCATTTTTTACAACTGTTTTAATTCATATCTTTAAAAGTTTAAAATGATACCAGTTAATATGCTTCAATGTATTTTATTTTCTCTCCAGCACGCACAGCAGCAAATAAAGCAAGTCCTTGCTGAACTGACAGAGAGTAAAAACAAATTGGCATATGAAAAAGGAAAGCTACAGGTATTGAACAGTATCAATTTATAGTACCTTATTAAAAAGGCAATTCCAATTCTCAGTGTATTTCAAGCTTAATGGATTCCTTATTGAAAAACATACTGTTTTGAAATTTCCCATAAATTAATGCAACATCTTTCCTTTCAAATGGATGGTTTCATTGTTCAGATGATGAAATATTGAAAACTTACAGAGTCTAAGGTGATGACATCTGGAGATATGATGAAATAATAAAGATATCATTTGTGGACAAACACATGTATGATTTGTATGCTTGCAGTTTAACTCAGTTAGTCGAATTCACTTTGGACAGGCATTGCACTTCATCACAATAGCAATCGCATCCTGTATTAGAACATAAGAACATAACAATTAGGAGCAGGAGTCGGCCATTCGGCCCCTTGAGCCTGCCCCGCCATTCATTAAGATCACGGCTGATCTTCTGACCTAACTCTAATTACCCGCTCTCTCCCCATATCCTCTAATCCCTCTATTTTTTAAAAATCTTATCAGTCTCAGCCTTGAAGATGTTCAAGGACTGAGCATCTACAGCCTTCTGGGGGAGTGAATTCCATAAATTCACTATCCTCTGAGTGAAGAAATATTTCCTCAACTCTGCTCTAAAAGGCTGACCCTTAATTTAAGACTGTGACCCCTGGTTATAGATTCTCCTACCGGGGAAACAGTCCCTCAGTGTCTACTTTATCAGCCCTTTAAGAATCTTATATGTTTCAATAAGATCTCCCCTAATTCTTCTGTACTCTAGAGAATACAGCCCCAGTTTATTCAGCCTATCCTCATAGGTCAGTCCCCTCATCCCAGGAACTAACCGAGTGAATCTACGCTGCACCCCCTCGAGGGCAAGTATGTCCTTTTTTAAATAAGGAGATCATTTGTGATTGAAAAATAAAATATTGTGAGTCAAAATCTGATAAAGCCTGACACTTTTAGCCAACAATCTCTCGGTGGCAGAAATCTGCGCAGTGTTTAAATAAAGGGTAATTAAACAACTTTAAAGAGTAATTTTTGTTTTGTTTTACTTGAAACAAAATAGGAGAGAGTTTGGAAGAAAAGAAAGAAGGTAACTCAATTTCAAAGTCAGCCAAAGGAAAAAAAATGGAATAGATTAGATTTGGTGGGTAAATTTGAGTTAGGTAGAGGATGGGACAATTGAAACTGGAACTCTCTCCTTCAATCCCTCTGCATTGCCCCCTCCCTTCCCACGTTCAAATCCCGCCTAAAGACCTTCCTTTTTGATCGTGCTTACGGTCACCTCCCTCTCCCCTTGGCTCATTGTCAGGCTCCACCACTGTCAAGCGCTCCGGGACGCTACCCCGTGTGAAGAGAGCTATATAAATGGAAGTTGTTGTTGTTCAGTGTGGGAACAGATGATTAATGTGTTGTTCATGTCCATTTTTTGTTCATAGACAAGAGTGGAGCAATTACAGGAGGAATTGAAGTGTACATCTGCTGCCAATTTTGAGAATACCAAATTAAAAAAACGTAACACAGCCCTGGAGTCTAAATATAGTCAGGTGAGGTAACTTGTATTGAGCAGTAGTGTTTTTTGTCACTCTTCCCTTCACAGGCTACAGATCATCCAAAACTCTGCAGCTTGTGTACTCTCGCGTACCAGGCTCCGTGACCCCATCGCTCCCACCCTCACCCGACTCCACCGGCTCCCCATCTCCCAGAGGATCGAGTTCAAGATCCTCGTCCTCAACTTTAAGGCCATCCATGGCCTCGCCCCCTCCTACCTCTCTGACCTGCTGACTCCCTACCAACCTGCCCCCTCCCTCCGTTCAGCGGGCTCCAGCTGCTCCATGTCTCCCGCCCGACCCGCCCTACCATCGGTGGCTGAGCTTTCAGCCTCTCTGCCCCCACACTCTGGAACTCCATCCCATAGTCCCTTCGCCTCGCTTCCTCCCTCGCCTCCTTCAAGGCCGGTCTCAAGACCTTTCTCTTCGATCGTGCCTTTGCTCGCCCTCCCACCTCTCTGCCTTCCCCTCACCCCTACCCCACTCCCATGCTCGGGCCCCGACACCTGACTGTTCAGCGCTTTGGGACGTCCTCCCGACTTGAAAGGCGCTCTATAAATGTAATTTTGTTGTTGTTGTCACAATCGTCATGCATTTATGTTTACTGAAAAATGCTTTTGATGCACTTCCAGATGTAATGAGAGGTGTTTAGTTTACTTATTCTTTCTATTTGTGATTTAGTTATTAGCAGTTTGATGCAGTATAGAAGCCCATTGGAAAAAGTAAACCTGATGCTGATTTAGTGCAATGTAATAATAATGATAATAATAATCCTTGCTTCTGATATTGTTCCTTGTCACGTCGTTAAAACATCTAAAGGCGGTTCACCAGAATATATTGTAAAGTGGATTGTCCGTGTATTTTGTGGGCAAAATGGTGCCGGAGTACCTTGTAAAGGTAATCTCAGTTTTGTGTGCATGTCTGAAGCCAGTGCAATATGAACTTTTTTTTTAAGTTTAAAGAGTTTTTGATCAGTCTTCTGAATCATCGTTTAAAACGACAGAACTATGTATCAGTGGAGTGTGTGTTTGTCAATACTGTCGAAAGTAAATCTGTTCTTGCCTCACCTTTTTTTAGCGAGTTAGTTTTAATCCGTGACCGACTGGTATATTTTTTATGTCCTTTAGATTAATACAGAGTTCAGCACATGCAAGATTAATACACAAAGACTTGAGGCTCAGCACAAACAGGTATATGAAGGCACTCCGATACAATATACAGTATCAATGTACAATGAATTGCTTTGAGGTATTAGTTATTTTGCTTTAACACTGATACATTTTGTAGATATGCCCAATAGCATACATTATTAATATTAGAGGAGAGAGATCTTAATATATGTACCGTATCTACTTATTTATATTGTTAGCTGTGAGGAGATAAAAACCTGTGAGACTTGTTGTTTGAGAGGTACCATCAGATTAGGAAGGAGTGAAGGCGTAACATCATAAAACCCAGAAATAAGTATCTGACCACCATATAACAGCTTGGCTATAACACAGTCAGAACCAAATCCAGAAGTATCTTTATTAGCTGAGTACAATCCCACAATCTACCAGCATTAATTAACCCAAGGAATAGTATATGTTTTATAGCTACAGATTTTGATTTTTTGTTCTGTTCGAAATGAGGCCCAGTTGGCAATGGAGCAAAAAGAGGAAGATTTTGCAAAGGCAATTAAGTCTCGTGATGAGATACTTCGAGAAATCCAAAAACTAAAAGAACATTCAGAAGTTATACAAGAGAAAGACAAACAGAAGGTAAGAGAAGCAATTATTTTTGTTTTCACTGAATATCCAAATGCTTAACCGATTATTAACCATACCATGAGTTGATCCAGATACTGTTTGCAACAAGGATGAATGATGTAAATTCAAGTGGATCTGGTGTTTGTTTGTGAATTAAGCAATGCTTATTTATCTGCTCAGCTGATTCATTGTGAATGATGATTCACTTTCCAGGTCATAAATCTTCAGCAGCAGTTGATGGATTGTAAACAAGACAGTAACAAGATAGCAGAAACCCTGGAGAATGTATTGACGTCACACACGAAACTCCAACACACAGTGGAGAAACTGCAGACAGAACTTGGGCAGAGAGATGCAGAGATAAAAGGCTTACATCGAGAAAGGTAAGCAAAACCTTAATTACCGCTCTCATAATGTAGTAGAGAATTAAAACTGTCTGAATGGATCTTAGGTATCTAGTGGCTATTTGAATACAACAATACAAGTTCCAAAATTATTAAAGGAATAAATAATACTTAATAATAATTATAACAACAAAAACATTACATTTATAGAGAGCCTTTCACATTGGGAGCACGTCCCAAGGCGCTGGACGGTCAGGGTTCAGGACCCGAGCATGGGGGAGGGGTGGGGTAGGGGTGAGGGAAGGCAGAGAAGTGGGAGGGCGACTGAAGGCACGATCGAAGAGGAAGGTCTTGAGACCGGTCTGGAGGCCTTGAAAATTAAGCATTTAATTGTGCTTACGGTCCCCTCCCTTTCCCCCTGACTCGGTGTCAGACTACGCCATCGTCAAGCACTCTGGGATGCTACTCCACGTGAAAGATGCTATATAAATGCAAGTTGTTGTTGAATATGTATTAAAGAGACCATTACTAATCTGGACACCCAGTCAGTATACACACTTATTTCAGGCAATGCCTTTCAAACTCGTATGTATTCAAACATGTATAAATATGAAATGTTAAAGCTGCAGTTTCCTTCCAGGTCATATAATCATCAGACTCTTCAGAGGCTACAAGCTGAGCTTCAGGATCTACAGGCTAAACTAGCTACCACGGAAACACAGCACAACATTCAGGTGAGTAAACTAATCACTTACATCTTATAATTGCAATTTTTAAAAAATACTTTGTAAAGGCAAAGTTTTGTGTACAGCTATAGAGATTAGATACACCGCACATGTTTACAGTACATATATAATACTAGTGTTGTGAAATGCCCGCTATAAATCCTGGTTGACCAGTCAAATCCTAAAACAAGTTGTACCAGAATCAAAATTCTGAGATTACCTTGAAAGGTTTGTTTGACAATGAATTAGTCATGACACAAACTAATACTGGAGGCCTTGACAGTGGATTCACCACCCCCCCAACGCGTACTTGCTCTGTGCTTATCTTCGTGTATTTTGGTTTGTGGGTCTAATCTCCTTTATTTCCACGCAATCCAAGCTTACATTCGCACTCTTCCACTTTAGCTCCTTTGATGAATCACCATGAAAAGTGCAGTACAAACACAGCATGACTCTTCGAATTTGTTGAATGACGTAACATTTCTTGCAACATTTTTAGAAAATATTCACAATGAATTTTGATGTCTACCCAGTAAAAAAAGAACACTAGGTATAGTGAAAGTCTGACTTTGAAATTCAATTAAGACTGGAGTTCAAACACACTCATTCTTACCCATGGCGTGAGACATTAAACCACTTTTTTATATAGTTGAAGCCTGAAGTAATTTCAAGTGTTTTCTTAATAAGGTGGAGCCTCTCCGAAAAGCACTGGAAATTTCAAAGCAAGACAATAAGAAGCTAGCTCGCAGCCTGGAACAGACTCTGCTCACAACCAACGGCTTGCAGATCAAACTAAATCAACTCCAGTCTGAGCTAGATGGCAAGGAATTACAGCAACAACAACTTCAGCATACCAGGTGAGCTCCACAGACTCAACTAGAATATGTCAGCCAAACAACGATCATCTTGTTTCAGATTTCCACTCATCAACCGTTTCCTAATTAAATACATGAAAAATAGAATGCTAAAAAAAAAACTCGATGCACTTCCTCACTCCTACCCCTGCCCTGTCTGAGGCTTGCGATCAAGTGGCTTGGCAATGCTGCTGTGAATCGCATCAGTGGGAGAGCATGAGTGTGGCCTGGGGACCTCTGTCTCTCACCGGTCAAATGCTTGGCTTCTGCTCAGTGATGAGGTTCAGATGAGAAACTCAGCACATTAAAGATTGCTAGTGAAAATCCATGCCTTTCGACTTCACAGTAAACCCCTTTACTACTGTTGTAAAATTCTTAGAGTTGTTCCACTGAAGTCCAGTAACAGCAAATTATTACTAATTGGTAGTTTATCCTCTAATTACTTAGTTTATGGTGCATGTTGCAAAAACATTCTACAGGGAGCAAGAAGCTGAGGATGCCAAATTGGAGTCTAAAATGTTTGCTGAAAGAATTGAAGCTTTGAAGAACCAGTTCCAAAGTGAGAGAGAGACTGCACGGAAAGCCAATCAGAAGGAAATAATGGAGGTAAGTGAACAATCGTTATAGTATTATTTTAGGTTTTATGTACTAAAATGATAACATAGAACCCCCCCCTCATATCCTACAGTAATGTTGTCTTTATTAAGTTAACCACTAGAATTTGAATGAAGGGAGGAGAATCAAAAAAAAACTATCTATAAATAAATCTTGAAATAATCGTCACTTTTCTTTGACCAACAAATGTTTTCTGACTTTAATAGCTTAAAAAAGGGCTTTGTGCTGCAGCAAAGTCGGCAGAACTGTCACGTGCCAATAGGGAATTGCGACAGAACGCTGCTGAGTTGGAGAAGACCATAACAAGTCTGAAGGCAAAAATCAAAGATCAGAAAGGACAGCTGAAGCATTACCTGGAGTGCAAAGCAACCAACACACAATATTCCAGTAGGATGAAGGTGTGTGTGCAATACAATTGTCTGTAGATATCTGGTCTCATTTTGAAAGGTGTTCTTTGCCTATGCCTGAAGAACAAACGTATTTGCAGATTACAGAAGTGGCATTGAGAGACATCTCGGTTTAAATTCTTATTTTTTCTTTAGGAATTTGAAGCAGACTTAACAAGGATGGAGAAAATGAAGGGAGAGTATGAAAAAAAGAACTATGAACAGGTATGTATTCAATTAAAAAGCGCTTGCATGAATAGTTTGAACTGAAGTTGTCAGGAGCATCTGGGGAAAAAAGCTCACAGGATGCCTTGACTATAAAATAATAATCCTTGCATTTGATATGAAAAGTGGCAGAGGAGGAAAGCATGTTGGTTTTAGTGAAAATGGGAGCCAGCTGTCAATTGATTTGTGAAGAGTGATGGAGCAGAAGAGCTAATTGTGCCTTGTTTTGTTTCCCTGTGCCGCAGTCTCAGATGATTCACAAGTTTATGACTGAGATGCAGAGTCTACAAGCAGAGCTTCAGAGCGTGGCAAAGAATCAGCATGAGGCAATGCTGCTCTGCAAACAGCAGGAATTCCAGTTAGAAACAGAGGACAAACTACGACATGAGCTGCAGAATAAATGTCGGGTGAGAAGGCTTTCGTCGCAGTGTTGGTCGACCCGATAGTGACAGCTCAGTTTGAACTCTATAGTTCAGAAAAATCTTTAAATCTGCGTGCATTTCATAATTTTTTGTTTGGTATTGCAAAATAAATACAGTTACAGTAAACACAATAAATACCTCCTGCTAATTCTTGCTTAACTTGTCACTACCACTTAAGCCATTGTATTTGTCACTATCCCAGCTGCATTTATTTATGTATTTACACCCATGCCTAACTCGCCATTTGTCATAAACCCTTTTCCCTGGAGTGTTGAGTTATCGGGAGTTAACTGGACTAAGATTCAGGAAATAGGATGAAAGTTTATGTTGTATTGTCAACATACCCAACAAGGCTGCATCTTTCAAAGCACAACTTTCCTCCTATATATTTGGATGAAAACCTTTTCAGGTTGGTAACAAAGTTGACTTATTTTTGCTTCTAGAGTCTAGAGGAAAAGGTGAAGAATCTGCAAATGTGCAAAGAGGCAGCTGAGCAGAAACTGAAGGAAGCCAGTTTAGAGTCACAGCAGGTAGGGAAATGTGTGACTTGGAGATGGACAAATTCTTGTTCTTGTTTTAGTAAATTGTTTTACCTGAATTAATAAGTAACTGTCAGTGTCATGAACAAAAACATAGACATTCTTTTATATACGTTGGTATTTTTGTTACAGTCTTTTTATCAAAATATTGCTATATTACAGCAGTGCTATACATGAAATTGGTGGTTCATTTAATTGCTGTGCACAATTGTGTCACTCCATTTCACAGTAAATCCTGTGAAGCGCTTTAAGTCGTTGTGATAAGATGCCATACCAAATGAGAGGATTATTATTATTATTGTTATAGGAGGCCAATTTATTTTTAAAGAAAAACATAGGGAAATCTGTACTGAAAGTGCTATCAGTGTCCTACAGTGATTTGAACCACTTGAAAATACAATTTTTTTTATGGCAACAATGCTCTTTGTGATTTTATTGGCATTCAGATCAGTGCTAATCTAGAGGAAGCACACCAGTGGTTTAAGTCCAAGTTTGACACTCTACAAACAGAACTGAAACAATCACGTGAAAGGGACCGATGGAAAGAACAACTGGGTGACAAGGAGAACTTAGAGAACATCAATGTACAAGACCTTTATTCAAGATCAAGACAAAGGGCAAAGGTAGAAATTCACCTTTTTTAAGCTAACCAGTTGCTATCTTTTTTCACTCTCGATGGTTAAGGATACAGAGTTAATACCCTCCGTGCCAACTGCACTGTAACATTCAACGATTCTAAGGAAGCTCAATTCGTACTCTCTTGTTCTCTAAAGCCGAATATTTCACGTGACGCAAAACCTTAATTATCTGAAATATTAAGCCAATCTTACTCATCTCCTACTAAATTATTACAGCAACAACAACTTGCATTTCTATTGCGCCTTTCTTGTAGACAGTAATTCAAAATATACGTTGCTGTGTATGATTGATTCTAATATTAGAAAATCTTTTTTTTCTTTCCTTATGTAGGACACAAAAAGGCTACTTGTTAAAAGTCCCAGTGAATCCTGCCTCAACCGCTGGGAAACAAACAGGAACTGAAGCTTCTTTCCAGGAACTATTGGGATGCCATGGCTAAGAAATAAAAAAATCAAAAGAAATGAAGTAAACTTGAATCTAAATTAAGGAAATGTGATCTTTAATTATTGGAAGTCTTTTTCTTCACTTGAAATAATACAATACCGGCTGCTGTAAAGTAAATGGAAGCAATTTGGATTTGATTTATTTGTATGTCTCTGCTTTTCCATATTTTCCACACCTTCAGGCTGACTCTGTTATAATGAGCCTCGTTACAGAGTGGGTCCACTTCTCCTGTGGGTTTACCATGCACTGGAGGTATTTTACATTTCCAGTTTCCCAGGCTGGCTGGCTGGCTTGACCCCCCGCACATTTTGTTTTGAGTCCACGTGGTGAGTGATTTGGGGAAGTGAATTTTATGTTTGCTTTCTCCTTGATAGCTCAGTTTGAACCTCATGGGTCTGAAGGAATACATTCATTGCTAAGCCGTTTGAGATCAGCTGAATTTGTTGTCGCTCCTTGTCAAACCACTTGGTTGAACAATATTTGTTCATGTGTTGTAGTATTCCATTGGAATTGACTACTTCAAACAAGCGTTTATGTACCTTTGTAAATTATGTAACAGAATGAATGTGTGCTACTTTTCACCCACAAAATATACTGTCAATTCACTTTACACTATATTCTGTGAAGTACTTTGAGATGTATTGAATTTGTGATAAGGTGTTATATCAAATGCAAGGATTATTATTAATATTGTTACATATCTTAATTTAAACATTTTCATTAATTAACTCTTGTTCATTAAAGTTTATTTCTACACTTGATACCTTAGATTTATCAGTTATATGGTTAGTTTCAGAAGGAAACGTATAATCATTGTGAAATATATTTTATAATAAATACTCTATTGGTATTTCTATTTTATATGTTAAATTTCTTTTTTAATTCTTCTGCTGCCAGAGATCTTTATGTTGAAGTAAATTCTGTGAATTGACAAATGTATTTCTTGGAAAATCTTATTAGTGTCCCTTTTGCATGCGGGTAGGCACATATTAAATGCATCAGCAGCAATTTAAACACTATTTAACATTTGAGTAGATGAAACACTATCTCAGCAGTTTGGGGATTTCAAATGAAAACTGGTTATTTGAGTTTTCACTCAAAGTCTTTCTATTGAATCTTGTATAAAATCTGCCATAAGATTGAACTAAACTTATTTGTTCACATATGGCAGCTCCTCAAAGAGATGAAAGTGCGATGCAGAGAATTTATTTTTAATTAGGAAGGTACGAGGATCTTCCATGGTTTGCTTACTGATAATTCTGTTTATCTTGCATAGACAAATAACTCGAGATAATTTGAGCTAAACAAGTTTCTGCCTCTCTGCACCTTCACCCAAATTGCCAGATAACACGTGATACAGCTATCATGTGCAAATGTCACTCATTTGACTTGTTAACTGGAGGGAAACGGAACTGACTACAGGAGATTGATTTCTAGATTAGAGGGATAAACTGAGACTTGAACAAACAATAGAATGCACGATTCTCTACATTGAGGGTAGGTATTTAACAGATCTTCAAGACAGGTTCAAATACTTTTTATTCATTGGAACAAAAGATGCAACAACAAATTAATTGCAATTTGATCAAAAATCATCCCAAGGTTCACTTCACACTGCAGCTCTCCTAACATTTCTAAGTATGTTACATTTCCAGTTGATTGACTTTTAAAGCATTTTTTAAAATTAAATATCTTTGGTCCTATTTTTCTTAAAATGTCTCCTCTCCACACCCCCCCCTCACCTCCCAGCTCAGTGCACATGCCACGAACAATCACTTGCAGCAACCGAGAAGGGAGCTACAATTTGCTTTGTGAACCTTCTTAAGTTTGCTAAGTACTAATATTTTGAATTACCGAGACAGCACTTGACTGCGATTGCAAGGCTATTTTGTATTGACGACATTAACCAACTATGTGTTGAAATTGTATCCTACAAACAATTAAGAATATGAAATACTGACAAATAAGTCAAATTTTTTTTGGAGAAAGCACGATCAGGCAGCTCAAAAGTTATACGTATTAATGGAAACTAGACACTAAAATGAAACACAAAACAAAAACACATTAAGCTTACAATACCGCAACAGAACACATTTTGAATGTACAACCCCTTGTACTCATTGAAGGGGTCTTTAAGATAGTAGATATGTAAAATAATTTTGGCTTTTTTAAGAGCAGCTTCAATGCTGCCACAGAAAAACTGGATTAAGATTTTTTTTCACAAATACAGTAATAAGTTTCAGTTCAATAGAGAATAAAGCAGTGGTTGCAGACAAGACTGTATCAAACCATACGATAAGCAGCAAGAGTGACACTGGAGCACTTTATAACACTTAACGAGACACAGATGAAATTACTTCATTTTACAATTACTTCACTCACTCGGACACAGTAGGCTTTGCTGGTAACAATCTGTCATATTATTTTTGGAATTGCAGGTTAGTAGCCAGCACAGTTGTTAATATTTTATGTTACGGCACAATTCCTGAAATAAGTTTAAAATAATTTCTATTGCAACTTCCCAGACTGCAACCAAAACTTCACAAGTTTTTGTCCAGCCAGTTTATGTAGTTATTCATGATCCTGTTCCCAACGTCAAAGTAGGTCGGAGGCAGCGCAAATATCATGGCGCCATGGAATCCATCTTCATAGTGGTCGAGAGTAACTTCTATTCCTGCTTCTTCTAAACGCCGGGCATACATCATTCCATCATCCCTCAGAATATCGTGCTCACAGGTCAGGATGTAGGCCTTTGGTAACAGCTGCAGGATTTCCTCATCTGCAATCAGCGGAGCTGCTCTTGGATCCAGCAATGCTGGCAGTTTCTCGATGACCTGTGGGCTTCCCATTACTTGGATGACAGGTTTGTAATTCTTTATGAATGATTTGGGTAATAGTGTAGTCCAGTTTAAGCGAGCCCGAGCCGTTGTCAGCTGACTTAAGTCTGATGCTGTGTGGTTGTTGACCAGCATTGCCTGGACAAAGCTGGGGTCACCGTTCAGATACTCTAACCAGAAACGAGCCATGACCCGTTTGTACAAGATGGGAGTAGCTGTGTTCTGCTGATAGGAAGGAGTATTGAAGTCAAGTGCTTGAAGCACTGGATATATGAGAGCTTGAATCTTGAGTCTGGTGGTGACACTGCTGTCCACAACAAGCTACGCAGGAAAAGGAACAAGGCGTTATTTTAAGGTGATCGAAATTAATTTGTTTGCTGGGGTGATTTTTACGCTAGAATTCGAGGCGTTTTGAGATGCCTTCCCGACATGAAAGCGGCTATATAAATGTAAATCGTTTATTGTTTTGCAGTTAACAACAAAATTACAACTCTGTTGATTTAGAAAACACTAAAACAAAATAGTTTCACTTGTTATTTCACTTTACAATTGTTGCATCAATTGTATTAATTGTTTATACCTCAGGTACAACTTATGTGAAATATCCATTGATCTGGCGAAAGGCCAAGTTGTAGCCCTTAAACCGCAACAGAATACTTCTTGGTCTCAAACCTTAAACATCCTTTGTGAAATAGGAACAGGTTATTTTGGAAGGTGTAAAGCACTTGTTTTTTTAAAAAAGAAAGCACTGATAAAATTGAGACATAGATACTCCTTCCAGTTGTATGAAGTGCGCTGACAACGTGGAGTCCTGTAGCTCAGTGGTTAGAGCACTCGCCTTGAAAGCGAGACACCTGAGTTCAATCCCAGGCAGAGGGCCAAACCTCGGGCAAGTTTCCTTACTCCACACAGAGCCTAATAATAATCCCTCCAAAACCAAAAACAATAATAAATTGGTCATTTTCAATCCATGACTGTTTGTGGGACATTGCTGTGTGCAATTGGCTGCCGCGTTCGCCCACAAATATACAGTCAATTCACTTTACAGCATATTGTGTGAAGCGCTTTGAGACGTTTTGAAGACGTGGAAAGCGCTATATCAAATGCAGAATTATTATTATTATTAATTAAATCAATTTGCTTGTTTTCTCAATTCAGGACGAGAGGTGATCAATCAGCTATGATTTTGTTAACTACTGTATTCTCCTTAACTATTCCAGTTAATATTAAAGAGGTTCTTACCTGCTGGCTTACAGCTGCAGCCAAGTTCCCACCAGCACTATCTCCAGAAATTGCAATTCGATTTGGATCCACAGAATATTGGGCCAAGACCGCAGGCTGCAGGAAATGCTTCGAAGCGCTGTAAGCATCGTTAATTTGTTCGGGAAAATGAACCTCTGGGACAAGGCGGTATCTGAAGTTAAAGTAAAATGCAATTAAGTTCAATACAACTTTTATCTAATTTGTTGTTGAAACAAAGAACATTTTCTGCTTCCACTGTCTCCCTTGGGAGCCTGTTCCATAGGTTAACTACGCCCTCTCTGAAGTGGTGGCACCATTCGATATTGTACAAAATGTAGAACTTTACATTCCTCCCTCACAAATGTCAACACTTTAGATTTGTTTCTGGTTCGCCTCATATTAAGCTGGAACGTTCAGGTTTTCCAAACTAACATTTATTTCGGATGCAAGCTGAAGGCAGAAATCCTTGTGAAATGACATTTATTTTCCATGTGGTTTTCTGAACAAGAAAGGACGCGAGAAGGAAGGAGACCCAAGGTCTGACTTGGAGCCTTGAGGCGCATTCCTGACTCAAACCTTGCCAGGGAGATTGTGTCATGGTTATGGTGCTACATCCAGCCCAAACCTTTGGCACTGGTGTTATATTTCAAGCTGTAACAATCCTGTACAAAAACAAGCTAAAAGTTTGCACAACAATAGATTTCCCCAAACAACCCATTCTGTGAGGCCGCACACTCACACTGGCTTCGATTTTTTTCTGAAAATGGCAAGGGTGGAATTTGTCTTAATATAGAAATATAGACCCAGGAGGCCATTCAGCCCCTCGAACATGTTCCGCCATTCTATAAGATCATGACTGATCAGTACCTCAACTCCAATTTCCCCCCTTGCCCCGTATCTCTTGATACCCTGATCTAACAAACATTTACCCACCTCAGTCTCACAAATGTGAATGGATGCAGCATCCACAACCTTTAGGGTAAGAGAGTTCCAGATTTCCACTACCCGTACTTTCTGAGTAAACAATTCGAACAGTCACTGGCTTTATGTCCATGAAGTCTCAGCAAAAAAATTACCTTAAGGATGCACCGTCCAGGAATAATTGTGACATATGTTTGTTTGTTTGTTTATTTCTACTTACTCAATAGAGATAACAACAGCATTCATGTCTTCTGCCATCTTCCGACAAAGGTAGTCATATGATCTCATTCCTGTATTAAAAAAAATTAAATTAACCATCTGCTTAAAGATCAAATTTAACATCTGCCAGTCCAAAATGTTTGTGGTTAATGCTTGATAATGTGTTCCTTTGTGACGTTATGCTTATAATTGCAAAATCGTTGGATGTTGGGCAAGCGGTTTTAACTCTATGAACCCAGGCTAAGGATCTCTTGCCCTGCATTTTTATCATTATTTTCTTTCACAGCAATTCAGGCTTCATGATCAGCTGCGTTTATTCACAATGAAAAATATCTGCCTTTGGATGTTGATTTGGAACCATAGTCAGCAGGAATTAGGTAAACAGGGCATCCCTGAGCATTCATCCAATAAACATGTCTGGAATTTTCACGTGTAGGTGGGAATCACTGAACTCTGTTTGGTTTGGAGACTCTTAAGCACGGTGATGGTTTCACTTGAGTTACACACCTGGCTGAGCCGGAAAAAAAAGGACACTTAAGATTGTGATTTTTTGTCTTCAAACCTAAAGATCTGTACCAAGATACTTCATAGGGACTGAAACTTACAAGGTTGCATGAAAAATAATACAATGCAGGTTTGCACTGGATGATTAAGAGCCACTCTTGTGACATTATTTGTTTTCGCAGCACACCTACTTGCACTTCCCAAAGCCCAGCCGCCACCGTGTATGTAAATAACACTCCGCTTTAGTTCGCCCTCCAGTCTTTCTTCAGGTTCAAACACCCGGACTTGTACTCCATCGAATGTGGTGTCTGTCACTCTCACAGTGTCACTGGACTGGGGAGCGAGCATTTCAAACATGGTGACGGCACAATTCAGAAACTTCAGGTGGTGTCCGAGACCCAACAGCTGCATCAAGTGACTCTGGAAAGTGAATGACAGAGAACGAAAAAAGTCAACTTATTAAAGCATTTGTACCACAGATACAGCTTTTATCTGGAAATCTGGAACTCTCTCCCCCAAAAGGCTGGCATTGCTGGATCCATTCACATTTTGAAAATTGAGGTGTCTGGATGTTAGGTCGGGGTATCAAATGATACGGGGCAAAGGGCGGGTAATTGGAGTTAAGGTACAGATCAGCCTTGGTCTCGTAGATGGCGGAACGGGCCCGATTGGCTGAATGGCCTCCTCCTGTTTCTATGTTTTATGTGGGCCCTCAAATTAAATTTTAAAAACGTTCTATTTTATTCATTAATCTTGTGTCATACAGATTTTCTTACTCAATTATTTCAACCGTCACCTTTCACACACTTGCTCAGCCGACGTAATATCGGTAGCAACACAACACAGTATACTGGCGATGATAACAGTTTCTCTCTGAAACAACCGGAGCCTCCGAGTAAAGACTCGGAACAGAAATTTAGATTTACCGAAATACTTTAATCCAGCTGGAGAAATGACCTTCAATTTAACCGTAGCAACAACAACAACTTGATTTATCTCCTGCCCCTCCCGTAGGGTAGTGGCGCAGAGCACGTAACAACGGCGCAGTAATTAGCAATACAGGATCACAGGAGCAGACGTGTAAACCTGTTTCGTCCTCGCTGACTTTTTTTTTAAGGATACTCTCCCATCTTTTTCCGATCTCCCATTACGGCGGCTTGTCAGGTGGCTATCTCTGGGGTCTCCTCCAGTGACCCCCTCTGAAGCAGCCTCCCAAGAAGCGCGAGAATGGGCAGATCGATGCAACGCTGAACCGGCGAACATCTGAACTCGCCACAGAACGATCGTTAACTGCATTAAATGGAAAGACGGCTCTGCGTTCTGCCAAAGATACTCTGAATGCCGTTTTCTTTGCTTTTCTCTTGTGTTCATCACAAGAAAATGTCTCTCGGTTTACCGGGAAGAATAGACCATAACGATAAATTGGTACTAATAAATCGGGTTACCAGACTTAAACGTATTTTAAACGTGTCATCACATCTGTGAACTTTCCTCCTCACTCCCTCAAACTCCCTACAGATCATTCAGCCACAAACCTCTCCACAGTTGAATCTGGAGGAAAGGTCACCATCCAGTCATGAGTCAGTACAAACGTGCGAAAGTGTTTGACAAGTTACTGTAGTATAACGGTACCAGCAAAGGCTCACCCCACTCTTCTTTTCTAATTCCCAAGCCGCGAAACGAAAAAAAAGTTTTTTTTTTTAAAAACAACACTAAATGAAACAAACAGAATCTAAACGGATTTAGGCGCAGAATATTTTCCAGTTGTCTGACAAACTGCTGAGCACGTGAACTGCTGACAAAAAATCTCACTCAGAAACGACAGTATTTTCCCGAAGAACTGGAATTGGCTGCGTGTGAAATTGAAATGCACTTGTGAGAAACGTGGAACTATGACGAATTCGTGAACTGACGATCGATTGAACATCAGTGCAAACACGTATAAACTGCCAATTACAGATTAATTGTTGATCTTAATTTTATCTGCACGTTGCAGAACACTAATTACCAAAGCAAAGCGCAATGCCGTGCAACACGGGGGCAGAAAATCTACCTGATTTAATTGCGTGATGCTCGTTTAATATCCTCATTATCGTAGCTCTATTAAATTGGTGTACGTTAACTTAAATCCAGCTTGCGTCGTTTACGGTTAGGATTACGATGAGAGTGTGAGGAAATAATGGCCTCACGTAGCAGAGAAACATTTGAGAGATCATTTCCTTCCCAAATTGCGTAACNAAAAAAACAGGAACCGCAGGAATGAGAATTTGTTAACTTGGGAATGACAGCAATTCTTTATTTGTGTTCTAATTCATTGTACCACACCAGCTCCCGGGAATCACCAAGTAAACAGCTGTTGTTTGCGAAACGCTTAAAATTATATGACTGGCAACTCTTAACGCAAGCACGACATCGACTTCCTCATTATCTGGTGCGGCTGCTACCAAAAGGGAAGCTTGGAAATAACGTAGGTAAGTTGGGCAATTCTAGTGCTTTGTCGCCCCTAAATGTGGCAGGAACTGAAACTAGAAACCGGTGTTAACTTAACAACTGTGGAATACAGAATAGTTTGCTGATTAAAAATAATAATAATAATGTGGTCACTCAATCCACGGCTGTTTGTGGGGACGCTGCTGTGCGCAATCGGCGCAATTTGTTTGGCCCACAATATATATACAGTCAGTTCACTTTACAGTGTATCCTGGGAAGCGCTTTGAGACGTCTCGAAGACGTGATAAGGCGCTGTATCAAATGCGAGGATTATTATTAATCATTTGATTACAAAACTGACGACGATGCGATAAAGAAGGGTGAAGGTAACAGCGATGTAAAATAATTAATTAAGTATTATACAAAACGATGGGACGTTGTGGGGAGTTTAATGCTGTTCGTGAGAGAGCTAAGGTGAAACACGGAGGGCACAGCCACTTTCTTTCAACGCAGCCACGAATAAAGGTTTGAATGTGAACTTGAACTTGTAAACAGACTCCAGTTCCACGCAGCACAGGAACAAAAGGTCAGATCAAACCAGTATGAGATGGAACACGGGTTAAGGTCGGGGTCTGCAGAGTTTAGAGTCGAGGCTAAAATTCCTTTCAACTATCAACAAAAGTTTTTTTTTTCGAAAAAAAAACCTTTGGTGTAGCACCTTTTGTCGAGAGGGCATTCCACACGCTTGTCAGGTTTACTGGAAAGTGTAGTGACTGTGTATCTTGATGGTGAACGTGGCAGCCGATTTGCACGTAGCAGTGCCCCACAAACCCCCGCAAAGTGGATGACCAATGTTATCCTGGGATTGTTGGCCAGGACACTGGGA
>NW_024704752.1:19763211-19927543 GCF_018977255.1 Callorhinchus milii
AAACTCAATTTGGTCTCATATTTCCCATTTTCTTATAGACCGTTCATTCATTGAAGTCAGACTCTTTATGTACAATTCAGTCCATTGTTTCGTACCAGTTTCTTGCACTGCCTAGACAAGAAATGAGTTACAAATGTAAGGATATACTACTTTGTCACCACATTTCCATTGCTGATTGTCAATTTAATTTTAAAAAAATTGTTTGGGAAATACATCCTGAGAAGTCAGAGACACACATCAAACGGTAATAACTCTACAATAATAATAATAATCCTTGCATTTGACACAGCGCCTTATTAAATCTTCAAGATGTCTCAAAGCACTTCACAGAATATATTGTAAAGTGAACTGACTGTATATTTTGTGGGCGAAACGTGGCAGCCAATTGCGCACAGCAGCGTCATACAAACAGTCGTGGATTGATTGACCAAATTATTATTTTTTTTATTATTAACCCTGGAAAGTTAACTCATCAACGCTGACATTTAATGTAAAAAAGTATTTTCTTTTCTTGTTTTTGTATTTCCTCATTAAGTCACCCTTGTAACATTTCAATTCAACCTGCTGTGGTTTGGTTTGTGAAAGTAGCTCCTTGTGACTCACACTTTGGGTTTCTCCATCTTCCCATAGAGAAGTGTACAGTCTGCTGCTGCTCAGTGTCAACGCCAGGACGTGAAATCCCCCCCGGAGTATAAACCAGAAGCCCCCAGTATCCAGTGCACAGGTAGACAATCTGAATGCCCCCATTAACCATCCAAGTATTCTCTGTATATTCAAAATTGTTACACATGCAACACATTACACAGCGATAGCATTGCTCTTCTGGTCTAGTTTGTCGTTTCTCCGCCCTGAGGTGACAAGTTCATGTCTAATTCCTGGTAATTTTTCCTCACCCTTGTTTCCAGCCACTGATGTCAATCACAACCTCTCCAGCTGTATCTGGGCTGTGATGATCTGAACGGAGGTGGGAGATAAGAGCCTGGGAACTTCCTGATGTGTGTGGCTCACTGTCACACCTTGAAGGCATATTTCCCATCAAGACACCTTTTGTTTGCATAGCTACTGCTTGGGACTTGCAAAAACATTGCTGTCCTCGGTGATATTTGCACATCTTCACTTAGTACATTGATGACATACCATGAGGCAATATTCCAACGCAGTACAGTGCTAATTGTGCAGTCCTGAAGCTCAGTGGTTAGAGCACTCGCCTCACAAGCGAGTGCTGGGTTCGATTCCCGGCAGAGGGTGAAACCTTGGGCAAGTTTCCTTACTCCACACACCTAATAATAATCCCTCACGAAAAAAAAATAATAAATTGGTCATTTCAATCCACGACTGTTTGTGGGACGCTGCTGTGCGCAATTGGCTGCCGCATTTCGCCCACAAATATACGATCAATTCACTTTACAGTATATTCTGTGAAGCGCTTTGAGACGTCTTGATGACGTGAAAAGTGCTATATCAAATGCAAGGATTATTATAAGATTATTTTTCTGTGCATAGACTTGCATTGATCTGTTGACTGTACCCTGGACTTGTGCATGGTGGGTCCAGGGAATTGGAAAGATCGATCAATTTTATTCCTCGTTGAAGGGTGATGGGGTGATGGGTGCGGGGGATGTGGCTGGTTCACAAAAGGATATTTGCTGGAGAACAGCCAGAAGTCTTGAAGCGATAACACTTCTGTTACTCTTTTAAGGTCATACTTACCTTCAAATTTTTCCCTGCCCTTCCTCCCGGACAAACAGGTATCCATATTACACATTTCAGAGCATTGACTCTCTACGCCTCTTTTCACCTCTCCCCTCCCACCTTACTGGTGTCAAGGCTAACACTCCCCTCATTCACATTGATCAGATATAGTAATTCCATTTTATAATAATAATCCTGGCATTTGATACCGCCTTATTGAGTCTTTGAGACGTCTCAAAGCGCTTCACAGGATACACTGTAAAGCGAATTGAACTGTGTACTTTGTGGCCGAAAATGTTATAGCTTAATAGCCCTTGCAATACAATGAAGTTTCTTTGTCTGTTCCACATTCCCCTCCCCACCGCCCCCCCCCCCCCCACACACTACATACCCACATTCCATCTCCTACCCAGCGCAGATTTCAAAATCTAAAGAAAGTAACGCATGAATGCTGTCGTGGCCCCCCCAAAAAAACAGGGACGAGTTGCATTAAATCTACTTACTCTACAGTCTGTTGAACGATGACAGGCTTTAGCCCTGCCCGGTGTTCCTGAAGGATTCTGTTTAATACGTCTGAATTCCGGCTACACATCATTTCAGTGCCCATCCCCCCACTCCGCGCCCGCACCCCCCCCCCCTCAAAACTCCTTTCAGCTGCTCCGACTTATTTTTGCTTGGCGAGCCGCACCTTTCAGTTGATTCATTCCACCCCGCGCCCCCCCACCCCCCTTCCCACACCCCCCCCACCCCCCCACCCTTTGCTCAGTCATTCAGACTTGGACAGTCAATAACAAGCTGACATCATCAGCGGTTTGGATATTACACTCGGTTTGTACCTACCAACAACCTCCTAAGTGAGTAGCACTACATTTTTTAAAAAAAAAAAACCTCGAACAACAGACATTGGCTTTTTTTATTATAATAATAATAATCATCATCCTGGCATTTGATACAGCGCCTTATCGCGTCTTCGAGACGTCCCCAAGCGCTTCACAAAATATACCGGAAAGTGAATTGACTGTATTTTTTGGGCGAAATGCGGCAGCCAATTGCGCACAGCGGCGTCCCACAAACAGTCGCGGATTGCATGATGAAATTATTATTTTTTTTGGAAGGGATTATTACCCCCGGAAAAGCGATCTGTCAATCGACTAACAACCTGATTCCTACTTTACTGCTCGGTGAACAGAGGCACGTGGAGTAAGGAGACGTGCACAACATATCGCCCTGCCCAGGAATCGAACCCAAGATCTCTCGCTTGCGAGGCGACTGCTCTAACCACTTTACAGTCTATTCTGTGAAGCGCTTTGGGACGTCCTCCCGACGTGAAAAGCGCTATATCAAATGCAAGGATTATTATTATTATTATATTTTGTGATACATTGCAAAATAGATGGTGATAGTCGGTGGGTTTGACATCTAAACAACAGCAAATATTGTATAAGTGAATGATTCTAATTGGGTTGAATTTGATGGCAACAGGGTCACGTCAATTCATTACTGTCTTAAATATGTGCACAACTCCCTCAAACACACCCCAATATTGCAAATTCCTCTTTGTTAGCTTGATCGGGGAGGATTTAAAATATTTTTTTCCCTTTGTTTGCTGTGCTGCTAGCTTTAATGAATATTTCAAGTCTTGGATTTGTTTTAATTGTCCAAAGAATAATAAATCACTTTCTTCGATCTCCATGCCTTTTGGAAGCTTATTATAAAGCCAACAATACCGTGCACAAGGTTTCTATCAATGAGGATAACCTGAGGCACATCAAGTTGCCAACCGAAAAACACTGAAACACCACGGTAGACATGCAGGTCTTTAAATCACCTTAAGTTGTTTGCAGTCTAGAAATTCAGGAGAATAGTGGACCTGTAAATCTATATTTTAATCTCAGAGCAATACTGCACTAGTGGATGGAGCACTGCAGAGAGACGCTGAGAGCTGGAAGATCGTGGGTCTGAAAGTTACAGGCCTCTTAGTGATGCCGAAATGCATATCGACAATAACATGTTCCGTGTGGTACGTTTTCTGCCAATATCACAATTGGCTGCAATTATTCTGCAGACTGTGCA
This sequence comes from Callorhinchus milii, assembly GCF_018977255.1. Lineage (NCBI taxonomy): Eukaryota > Metazoa > Chordata > Chondrichthyes > Chimaeriformes > Callorhinchidae > Callorhinchus > Callorhinchus milii. The sequence continues at coordinate 19,766,977 of NW_024704752.1, forward strand.
AGTGATAGAAAACCACCTCCTCCAGATGGTCTGGCGCTAACAGCACAGTGTTTCAGATCATTATGAAATTAGTAGCATTATACAGCAATGCACATTTGGCAACAGCACCAAACAGGTAGTTCAACTGCTGGCACATGGTAGGTAAGTGCTTAATTGTGTCACAAATGCAGGGCTCTTACCAGATGCACACAGAACCTGGAACACCATTGAGTGGCAAGAGTTAAGCTCAGGAAAAGGATTACAAATAATACATTGAGGGCATTCCCAAAATGATGTCATCTCATTTCAACCCCGGGTTTGCAGCACGGCTCAAGGCTGGGCGGTGGACAGTGGGAAGGAATGATAAAGTCAGCCTGAAACTTACTAACACAATTCTTCTGATGTCTCATTACAGCCAGAATTAAGCCAAACACAATACGGTTTAAACCCCTCCCTAGGCTGAGTTAGCTAATGTCAGTCAGGGAGCTGGAAGAGTGCTATTGGCATCCAGCATCCACAGGACCAGTGAACTTTACAGCACAGACAGGGACCATTACAGATCTATCTAGTTCCCTCTTGAAAGCTAATATGGATCTTGACTACCAACAACAGCAACTTGCATGTATATAGTGCCCTTCACATGGGGTAGCATCCCAGAGCGCTTAGAGATTTACCACTCTCGGAATTCCTGAATTTCATACCCTAACAACCCAAACCTGATTATTAATTTAGACATTAAAATGGTTCCTTGACGGGATAGGATTCCCCTCCGATCATTATTGAGTAACACTCAACTTGTAATCGTGTAAGTATTGTCGCTCTAGATTGAAGTAAGAGAAACAGATAATAACAGTGAATCAAGTAGCGTCATAGAACCATAGAATTGTACAACACAGGAGGAGGCCATTCGGCCCATCGTGTCTGTGCTGCTCTTTGAAAAGAGCTTCCAAATCAACCCCACTCCCCCGCTCTCCCCCCATAGCCCTGATCAACCCCACTCCCCCATAGCCCTGATCAACCCCACTCCCCCATAGCCCTGATCAGCCCCACTCCCCCATAGCCCTGATCAGCCCCACTCCCCCATAGCCCTGATCAACCCCACTCCCCCATTCTCTCCCCATAGCTCTGCAAACTTGTCCTCCCCAAATAATTATCTACTTCTCTTTTAGAAGTTGTTATTGAATTGGTTCCCACAACGCTTTCAGGCAATGCATTGCAGATCCCAACAACTCGCTGTGTAAAAACATTTCTCCTCCCCTCCCCTCTGTTTCTTTTAACAACTATTTTAAATCGGTGTCCTCGGGTTACCGACCCACCTGCCAGTGGGAATAGTTTCTCCTTCTTCACCCTATCGAATCCCCTCATCATTTAGAAAACTTTTATTAACTCTCCTCTTAACCTTCTCTGCTCCAAGGAGAATAATCCTGGCTTCTCTGCCTCTCCTGATAACTGAAGTCCCTCATTCCTGGTACCATCTGGTCAATCTCCTTTGCACCCTCTCCAATGCCTTGACATCCTTCCTAAAGTGTGGGGCCCAGAACTGAACACAACAACAACAACAAGATTACATTTGTATAGCGCCTTTCACGTCGGGAGGACATCCCAAGGCACTGACCACAGTCTCTCGTTGAGGCCCAACCAGTGTTTTATATAAAGGTTCATCATAACTTGCTGACTTGTGTATTCTATGTCCCTGTTTATAAAGCCTAGTATCCCATGTGCTTTTTTAACAGCATTATCTACCTGTCTTTCCACCTTCAAAGTTTTACTTATTTTTCAAATATTTACTTATATATAAGAGAAAAGGAGTATGTGGATAAATATTTGATGAAATGCAATGTGAAATGAAGTAGCTGCTTCTTTTATTGGTTTATAAGGAGGAATACAAGATCTTTTTACATTCACTATTTCTCCTTAACCCTTTGGTTACTCAGTCCATTAACTCTGTTAAATCTGCTTCTTTAATTCTGCTGTTTGGAGTCAATGCTGCTATCTGTGACCCTTGTGTTTGTTTCAGTCAAGTAAGATCCAGGCTGGACAGAATAAATATCTACAGATCATTCTTTACACATGGCAGACAATAAAGCCCCACATTACAAGGCAATTATTTTGCCAAGGTTAAAGGTTAGGAAAACACAACCTCCACAAGTTTATACATCAAAGGGATCACATCGACCAAGTCTGATTTTCATCAAATCTTTGTGAAAGAGCCGGCTAAATTGTTTGACTCAATATATACCCTGAGCTGAGCCTCTCAAACTGTCAGTCCTCTCTGTTTCTTTGAGTTATACAATGCAAGAGCCAGGAGAGTTCTGAGGGATATACAAATTATCTAATTGTCTAATTAGCATAACTCATTAATAGATTATTTCAAATAGTCCGATTAAATCTGAGAAAAATAGGGTTTAAATTGCCGCATATGTCTCTTTTCCAGTCAATTGAATTTACATGTCAATTAATTTTAATTAGTGCAATTAATTAATATTAATCTCAGTTACATCATAGCCAAACTTTCCGAAGATATAATGTAGAGATTTTTTTGAGTTCCATGGAAAGTTTAAGATAATTAATTATGTGTTATTTAACATAATGATCATACAGGCCAAGTTATGTAAAGGTAGGGCTTAGATTATCAATCAAAATGTGAAAGAGAAAGATTAAAAATTAAATAATATTAATTATTACATTTGATATAGAGCCTTTCACATCAGAAGAACACCTCAAAGCGCAGGATTTTTACTGTAAAGTGTAGTGACTGTGTAATTGTAGGCAAACTCTGTGAAAGCCAACAACAACAACAACTTGCACTTATATCCATGTAGGGTAGCGTCTCAGAGTGTCTAACAGTGGCGTAGCCTGACTCTGAGCCGGGGTGGGGGTGGGGGGGAGGGGAAGGCGACTGTAAGAATGGTCAAAAAGGAAGGTTTTCAGGCGCAACTTGAAAAAGGGGAGAGAGGGGGTAAGGCAGAGGGATTGAGGGAGAGCGTTCCACCATTTTGGGGTGTAGTTTCTGAAAGAGCGACCTCCAATGGTGGAGCGGAGGACCGAGGGAGAAACAGGCACAGTATCAAATACAAGGATTATTATTATGCAACTGTCAATAAAAAGACACAGTCATAGCATTCACTGGTCCCAATAAATCTACTAAAGATTTTTTAAATCTTTTTTTAATAGTTTAATAGTTGAAATCATCAAAGAAATATTTCACATAAAATTGCTCAGTTTTGGTGCTCTAATGATGCTTTAGCATATAAAGGTTCCATTTATAACAAAAACCTGAAGGAAAAATAAAAATACACTTTTAGATTAAATAATGGTTACTTTTATGGGATTGGTTTTGGTGCAGCAAACAGATGGGTCTGTCTCCCAACTGGTGTATCTCAGAGCCAGGATAAGTATAATTCCGAGGCTATTCCTAATTCTGTAAATGTTTGCAGAAAAGGGTTTGCATGTCAGACCTTCTACACACCACAGAAAATAGTGATTTATATTTGAATTAGCAAGCAGTATGGCTCTCGTTGTGTAAACAGAGGGGATTTTTTCCCCATCCTCTTAGCTTCCCGTTTCAATGCCTGCCAGTGTCAGTTTGGTAAGTAGATTGCTTTCTGATTTATGTGCATCTAAAAAGGACCTAAGTCATTTGTCTTTAAACCATGAGAGAGATGAAAGAGGTGCAATTGTAAAATCTCCTGCAGAGCGAAATCAGGGCATCAAAGAAAAATTGCCATGTTCAAGCTGATAGAAGAGCAATGCTTCCTGTGTGGTTTTATTAAGAATTTTGTTTTACATTTTCTTGTTTGCTTAAGTACAAAGCTGGTCATATTTAAGACAAGCCCAATACAAATTGTCACAATATGATGTGTTAATGCACCTAAATAAGAACAAGAGCAGTTTAGTAACCCTAAACACTGACTCCAGCTCAACCATCACATATAGGATTATTATTATTATTATTTATTATTATTATTTGTCACACAAGCTGCAGTAATTACATTATTTGTCTATTGATGTTTTTCATGTTACAACATGAAAGACCCATAGTATTTCATAAACCCGGTTAGGATTTCAAATTGAAAATCCCCAAAATTGTTTGACAAGCAATTCAGGATTACAATAGGGAACCAAACCAGACTGTGGGCGAGGCAGGAGCCCAGGTTTGCACTGATGCACCAATGAGATGATCTCACTCATACTTTAAAAAGGAATGGAAGTCAAACGGAAAACTAAGCAAGTAAGAACACGCTGACCAATATGGTGTCAGCCTGGCTCAGTTAGGAGCACTCTCACCTCTGAGGCAGAAGGATGTGGGATTAATCTCCACATTGGGACTTTTAACTCACACAGTTAACAGTTTCCATCTGGCTGTTCAGGTGGACATTAAAGAACCCAAGGTACGGTTTGCAAAGAGAATAGTTGGTCCCACTATCCCGACCAACAAACCCCCAAATAAAATTGACCACTCACTTCACGGCTGTTTGTAGGACATTGCTGTGCGTAAAACGGCTTCTGCATTTGCCTACAAAATACACAGTCACTACACTTTACAGTAAAACCCTACAATGCTCTTTGAGATGTCTTCCCGATGTGAAAGGAGCTATATCAAATTGCAAGGATTTTATTTTTGTTTTAACACATTACAACTTTTGGATTGCGAGATGGTATGTTTTTTTGCCAAACTACGAAGCAGATACCGAGAGAAAGAGAAGCTGTTTTAATGTTGTCAAAAAAGCAGTGTAATCACCTGCCATCCGTACATTGCTGGCAAGTGAATGTGATACGCCGGTTCTTTGAGTGTTTGGATGTAGCGTTCCATTTCCAGCAGTGGGGTTAATTGTAAGCAATTAACAAGACCCGTGGGATTAATTATCTTTAAAACCTTTCAAAAGCACATCTAGTATTTCAGGTGACATAACAGTTATTAACAATGACATAGTCAGTCCGTGCAGAGAAATTGCAATTGGCCATCCTTACTAATAATGTTCACTTGCACTAAGCCAGCAGATAATGGTTAGAGAGAAATTCCACTTGCTATCTGTTTGCTTTACTCTATTCAGGGAGCATTGTAGAGTGTTCAGAATTTGGCAAAATCTTAACTGCAGCCTTCAGTTGGAAGTCGTTTTTCTTAAGAATTTACAGAAAACAATCGACAAAGCTAAGACTGAATTCAACAACTTATTAAATTCTGGACAGACGCCCTAAAATGCTACACAAATAGATCGATTTATTATTTACTGATCTAATTGGTGGAGTATGTCCACAATAAAATATACAGTCAATTCACCACTTTACACTATATCCTGTGAAGCGCTTTGGAATGTTTAAAGATGTGATAAGGCGTTATATCAATTGCAGGGATTATTATTTTTTATTATTTCCCCAATCATGTCTTTAAATAAAAGAAGGTTTGAAGAAGGGAGAACCAAACACATTTACTTTCCTGGTATGTTTAGTTCTAGTTCAGCATTTTGGCACATCCCCGGCGAGACAGTAGTGTTGTGTGGCGTAGTGTTGTGTTGTGTTGTGATGACGGTTTGGTTGCTGTGCATTTTACAGCGTTTCTGTTGCTGGGACCCCAGTGGACAAGTCAGGAATACAGCCAAATAGGAAGGATGTGGCTCATTTTGAGCATGGATTATCTGAAACTCCACAGAGAATTTCCCCACTCTCTCTAAGTGCTAATTTGCAACAATTTAGGTACCCCATGTGGCAGCAACGTTTGAAAAAAAGGCACAGAATAAACACAATTAACCTTTAAACTCCAAGGATTTAGCGGTTGGAAAGCTTTATTTCTCTTTCCAGACAGTGTAATTGTGATATTTTATAGTGAGGTTATATTCATGAGCAAAGGCCTGCATAAATGAACATCTTAGTCAGCTGTCAATGAGTACAGTTAATTCCAATGTGGCAGATGCTTTGTTTTAATTGTAATTGAATATTGTTTCTGTGGCTAAGTTGTCAGCTAAAATTATTGTTAAAATCCGCAGCGTTCTATGACCACTAAATGTGCCCTTTTACCAAAAACATCCTAGAAAATTAGCTTATTCAACAATCATATAAGTTCATTTAGGGCAAGCAATACATTCAGCAATATTTCCTGTGTTTGTACGGACTGAAACACTGCAGAGCTGTGCCCCCACTTTCTTGTTAAGTTTACAATGCAATAAAGTAGCTCAGACAGAATAACATGGGAGAGGATTCAACATTATGACGAAACAGTGATGTAACATAAATAATGCAATAATCCAATTTCTCCTCCTCTCCTTTCCATACCCATTGGTTCTCTGCTGGCCTACGGCTGTAAGGATGACAATGTCCTCATCTGAGCAGCTATTCTTCATATGTGAATCGATTCAGGTTTTCTATCAAGCAGGAGTCACTGGATATCAATCCGTGGCTGGACTCTGGTTGAATTTTCCCATCCTAGGCCCAGGGAATGCCCCAAACTGCTCTCCTGCCTGGGATCAGCCAACTCAACACAGACCAAGAGTTGAACCAGTGACCTTCTTGTCTGCATTGTTTAGTGCTACACTGGGAAATACCTCGAGCCACTGGGCTGTTTGCGAGCCCTGCAAACTATTCTTAGAACACGGATAAGGAACAGGAATTTTTATTGAGGACAGAGACTCACCCAAATTCCTTCATGAATGAGTTATGGCACTATTTTCAACCATGTGACAGAATCCCATCCCCTGTGAGATGAAACTGTTTATTCTGTGGGAATGAGTGATGACTTGAAACTTACACTGACCTTTACATTCATCTCAAATGCAATGTTAAAGTTACATTCTCTGTGATAATTCACATCTGTAGATTCTCATTTTTATTTTTCACTGGTGTAAAAAGTCATTCCACTGCGCAATGAAACGCTGTTTACCGACTACTGAAGGAACGCAGCTGCCTATTGCATATAAATAAATGTCAGTCACAATGTTAATAGTTGCTTCACACACAGTCAGTGAATGTATTAACCGTACAAAGATCTATATCTTGGATTCTTCTGCTGTGAAACTAATTCTTTTCACAGATGTATCTGCATATTCTTATTTCCATAGAATCCTGCATTTGACATGAGTGTATCACGTTGGGAGCACATTTCAAAGGGTGTCACAAGATTTACTTCGAGTGTAGTGACTGTATATTTTATACGCAAACGTGGCAGCCAAATTGTGCACAGCGATGCCCTAACAAACAGCCATGAAGTGAGTGACCAATTTTATCTGGGGGACTGTTGGCCGGGAGACCTTCTCTTCTCAGATGCTGCCATAGGAATATTAATATCCACCTGGCAAGGTTCCTCATCTGAAGGAAGGCACCTCCCACAATATAGCTGGCTTTGAGTCCAGGGTTAGTTCCTGGGTGAGTCTCAGCATCTACTAGCAAGGAATAGAGAGCAGCATTGGCAGAACCCAGAGGTCACAGCCCTAATCACTTAATAAGAAGGTGTGTGGTGCAAGTGGGGGAGCCATAAAGGAGAAATAAACATTCAAAGTGCTTTACCATACAATGGCCCCTTGTTCCAATTGGTCTTTCAATTGCTCTGCTTGCTGCACCATTTATTTGTGCTGTAACTTGGCCTCTTGTTCTTCCAATTGATTGGTTTCCACCTCTGAAGCTCTCCTGATAAACTCCAATTTACAATCCGTGGATGACGCCTGTGGCCCGGACTTCAACTGGAAGGTGAAACAGAAACAGGATAGGTACAAAGCCCCACATTGAGCGATTAAGAGAGAGAAAGAGAAACTCACTAAGGAGGTATTTAGATCCAGTGCAAAGCTTCACAAAGTCCAATCAAGAGAATGACACTAACCCACAGGCCTCTACAGCAATTGCTTAAGAGCACCTTTTGTTTAAGTCATTGTTGGTAATCTTTACTACCTGAGCCTGCTCTTAACACCCATTGAGAAATATCAGTTGGTAGTTTGGATAGTTTGGGCACAAGACCAAAGTTACAACAATAATAATCCTTGCATTTGATACAGGACCAATCACATTGGGGAGATGTCTCAAAACGTTTCATATTCACTGTAAAGAGTGGTCACTGGTTATTTGTACGCCTAATAATAATCCCTCCAAAACAAAAAACAAAAATAAATTGGTCATTTTCAATCCCCGACTGTTTATGGGACGCTGCTGTGCGCAATTGGCTGCCGTGTTTCGCCCACAAAATATACAGTCAATTCACTTTACAGTCTATTCTAAGAACCGCTTTGAGATGTCGAGAAGACGTGAAAAACGCTATATCAAATGCAAGGATTATTATTATTGTAGGTGAACACACACAGCAAACAACCATTAAGTGAATGACCAGTTTTATCTGGAGGATTGTTGGTCAGGGCACTAGGAGAAACTCCATACTCTCTTCAAATAATGCTACGGTATCTTTAACATCCACACTTGAACAGTCACTACACTTAACAGTCTATCCTGTGAAGCACTTTGAGACGTCTCAACGACATGATAAGGCGTTATGTCAAATGCAAGGATTATTATTAATAAAGATATTGCTTCAGCTGGGGAGGGAAGGGGGAAGGGGAAGAAGATATTTCAAAAATATAATTTAAAAATAATAAGCGGTAGTTAAAGATGTGTGATATCCGCAGCTTTTACCAGCAGCTTCATCTCACAGACAGTGTGTTCAGCACATGGTGTGGGGGGAGGGAGGGGGGGGAGGGGCAGTACAGTGGTGGTTTCAGATTTTTTCTCGCATTGGAAATGCAACTTCCTGCTTTCAGAGGTGCGGAGCTAACGTTATAAAACTCTCTACAGTATTTGCAGCCACATTTAAGAAAGGCCTTCCCTAATCTAGTTCAGTAAAAGTCTTGCTGTTTGCACTAAAGAGGATCCATTCCCTCCTCGCGGTTATGAAAACAATGTGCTCATCAGGTCATCTCCTGAAATACAGTCTACACACTGTAATACATGTAAACAGCAAGAACACTGACAATTAACTAATAATCCTGGCGTTTGATAAAGTGCTCAAAACCTTGAAACATCAAAGCACTTTGCAGCGAATTGCTTCAAGGACAGAGATTGCATTTGGAGCTGTCCTGCGCACATCACTGTGGTGAAATAATAATAATCCTGGCATTTGATATACAGGATGTTGCAAAGCATTTCATAAGATTTAAGGATTTTTTTCTGTAGGTGAACGCAGCAGCCAAGTTTTTGCACAACATCAACCACAAATAGCCATGAGATAAAATATATCAGGTCCATTTATCCAAGTGTGTGTATGTGAGTATGTGGTGGGGGGGGGGGGAGGATTCCATGTTTTATTCACCTTAATTTTAAGGTCGAGCTGCAGCAATGTTTGAGAGTACTGTATAGGATGTTATCTTTTCCTGGGCTTGAAGCTCGGCCTCAGGTATCCATTGAATTTACCATTGTCTTAGCGGTTAGCAAGACACCTAGCGTAATCCTGATTCACAATCGCTTCACTGTGTAATGAACACGAAGGAAGCGATTTTCATTCATTCCTTCCCTTTACCTGAATCAATGTTATCCTTGGATGTGGGGCTACACTTAGATTGAGCCGACAGCCTGGTGTTGGTTTGGGTATCTTCCAACAAAGCCGTCTAGTATTTTGCCAACGGGCTTGTGCCTACATGATGTGCACACGTTGTCTTGTAAAGTACATTTTACAATATACAGTGTTTCCAGTGTGAATCATTTCCTTTTCTCCCAGACAAAGCAGGTTCTTGGGATTGTATAAATTGTGCTGACCTGTCTCGGTCTGCACTGCACACAGGTCTCTTTATCACCCAGGGCTGAGCCCACTAACTATAAGCCGAACATTGTCCGTGTAGGTTTGGGGATGGTGAAAGTCACCGGTTCGGAATGATAGGAATGCTACTGGAAATGTTTTCTCAGATGTACTGCTCCCAACCAACCACAGGGAAAATGAAACATGATCCGGCATGACTAACAGTGTTTGATCTTCATTCATGTCCTTGTTATTGGATTGTCTTTGTAAATTTCATGGATAGTTAGTAATTGCCGGGGTCGAGTTATTTTCGGGAATCCTGGCGGTTTGCTTTCCATTTCTGGACACGTTCACTTATAATAATAATAATAATCCTTGCATTTGATACAGCACTTTTCAAGTCTTCTCGACGTCTCAAAGCACTTCACAGAATAGACTGTAAAGTGAATTGACTGTATATTTGTGGGTGAAACGCGGCAGCCAATTGTACACAGCAGCGTCCACACAAACAGTCGTGGATTGAAAATGACCAATTTATTATTGTTTTTTGTTTTGGAGGGATTATTATTACTTGCAACTGGAGCTCACACAGACTTGGAGGACATTCTGGTATTTCAAGTTAATTAGCTTGAGGTTCAGGTAACCAATGTAATTTTGCACACCATAACGGTAAAGGTGAATTGCTTACAGTGTGACGTAGCCAGATGTAAACAACTGGCTGCACAGTAGTTGAAATGTGGAAAAAAAGGGATTTTGTTAAAGAATTGCTACATTTATAGGCCATCATGATGACAAATCAAATCAGGAAAGTTATTCGGTGTTGCACAGAAATTGTCTCAAATCAGCCACATTTAGCAAACTGAATCACTCGGAACAACAAAAGCAACTGTTTACATTTATAATAATAATAATCTTTGCATTTGATACAGCGCCTTATCATGTCTTTGAGACGTCTCAAAGCACTTCACAGAATACACTGTAAATTGAATTCACCGTACGTTTTGTGGACGAAACGCAAATTACTAATTATTAAAGATGTTACGGTTGAAGGGAGTTTCTCCCGGTTTGGCCTGGCCACAAACTCCCCGGATAAAGGTGGTCATTCATTCACTTCACGCAAATTAGCCTCGGAGTTTGTCTAAAAGCATGTCGATACAGTCACTACACTTTACAGTCAAATCCCACGATGAGCTTTGAGACATCCTCCAAAAGTGAAAGTCGCTGTATCAAAAGCAAGTATCATTATTATTATTATTATTGATGATAATTCAATTTAGTCAGCAGCAAAGTGAAGCTCAGAACTCCAGGCAGAATAATCCCTCCCCTCTTTCCTCCCCTTCCTATCCCATGTTGGCTTGTGGACAAGAGGAAGGAATTGTAATAGTGTCTCCTCTTCCCCCCCCGCCCCCCCGGGGCAATAATTAGCCGAACAAGCCAGGCTCCCAGGTCTGCCTTGTGTATCTCTTAGGCTTGCAGCTCACCCCACAACTGGCAGAACCCTGCCAGCAGCCAACTGGCTATTTATCTTCCACTGGGCAAGCAGATCCACAGGGGAAGAATATATTAAAAAAACAAAGTGACCTCTTGTGAGAGCTGTGTGTGGAGAACTGCATGATTGATTCTTAGGACGGAAGCTGCTTTTCTGGCATTGATTTTTCTAACAGGAAAGTGTGGCTGCTTTTACAAATGGTCCTTTCACATTCCCAGGAGAATAGTCATGCAGAGATAAATACTATCATTAATCGTGGCCTTCCCTCAACAGTACATGCCCGTTGTCCAATTTCCTGCCCTCTTCTCCCGAAGGCAATGACTTGCTGGGAGATGGTTTAATAGGCAACGGCAACCCTCTGGTCCCTCAAACAATTGTTCCTCTGTGAACCAGTGAATGTTAGAAGACACAATAGTATGTCTGTGTCTGGTGTTCTGATCTAGGGCTCTGCTGAGTCAGACTCTAACCTTTTCACAGTTGGCATCAGTATCTGTGAGTTGGTGATGGTGGTTGGGGGGTTGAGGGTGGGGGTGGTGGTGGGGGTGGGGTATGGTTGTGAATCAGCCAGGGTTCTCTCTCCTGATTGCGATCCAGTGACTAGAGCCATGTCACAAGCTGTCCTGTCAAGGTCCTCCCACCTCGCTGAAGGCAGATGTCCTTCAGATAATTGATGAGGAAACTCTGGGGCTTGGGGTGACAACTGCTGAAAGGCGCTATCTGGAATCTGAGTTTATAACACATGTTTGCAGGGGTGGGGGTAGAAGGGTGACCTGAGGGGTGGTCGAAGAGGAGGGTCTTGAGACGGGTCTTGAAGGAAGCGAAGGAAGAAGCGAGGTGGAAGGACTGTGGGATGGAATTCCAAAGGGTGGGGGCAGAGAGGCTGAAGGCCTGACCGCCCATGGTGGGATATTAGCCTTCAGCCCGATACAGCAGAGACCTGCAGAATCAGTGACAAGTAGAATACTGGTTGATGTTACAGGGAAAAATATAATGCATCTCATTGAATCAACACATGAAAAATTAGTTCATTAGGTTGCAATACATAACAACGTTAGGAGCATGTACATTACCTAACATGGAATTATGCCATTAGACATCTGCTCGCTGACAAAAAAAGCACACTTTGGCAGCTCTGATCTCATGTATTCTGTTCTTTCTATACAAAATAATCTTTGTTACACCTTGTAGACAAATGCTATCCCTAATCAGCAGCCTGGATTTGTGAGCAGTAATAGGCAAATCAGAAAATAGCAGCCAGTTCTTTTGGAGGGTTTTTGTTCCAATTAGAGTGACCCAGATTTCTCCGACTTCCTCATTGACGCTGTGATGATATTATTACCGCTATATACAGCAGCTTGTAAATTATGTAACTGACACAACTGTGGGTTCCTTGCCTATCTACAACCCACAGGCATGATGTGCACACTGCCTGCAGAGTTTACTATGGTCTACATCCTGAGTGCAAAGATAAATGGTTTTAATAAATCAATTCAACACAAACTGGATAAGGAATGTGCCTTTGGTCTGTGTGACTCAAGTTCTACATTAGGCAGTCATTTCATCAATTTAACCCTCAGTCAATCAGTGACCTCTCATATCAGTTTTGTTTCCCTCACAAAATATACAGTTGCTACACTTTAAAGTGTATCCTATGAAGCGCTTTGAGACATCTCGAAGACATGATAAGGCGCTGTATCAAATTCAAGGATTATTATTGTATTATTATTTTGATGGAATCACTGGTCTCACACCCTCGTATCCTCGCTGCCCCATGCAGAGTTTGCATTGATTATTAGGCCTTAAACTAAACACAAGGCTAACGTGTGCTGTGGCAGATTGTTATACATCTGCAGCCAGTGTTACACACACACAAGCTGTGCACTGAGCACAGATTCCCAACACAGCACATAACACGGTGAGGCCAGCGACCAGATTTACAAATCATACCATGACAGAATCTCAAGAGGCTGGGATGAAGAAGTCCCTTTATCTCAGTTCATCTCACCCAACCTCCCAAACACACACTCTATTGTCTTCGCCCATCACGGCATCAAGCGGTTTCTTAAACAATTCCAGTAGCCTGGCCTCTAATATTATCAAAGTCGGCAGAAATCTGTGTTTGTCCGTGTTGTGTGAATGTTGCTGTCGATAAGAGCTGGCTAGTAGAGCGCTGTTATCTTGAGCAGTTACAGATATCCAGATGGCCGGCTAATATACCAGACAAAGTCCATAAACATATGGCTCCAGCTTTTTTTTGAGTCATCATTAAATGTTGTGACTGTTTAGGTTTGACAACAATATTGTGGCTGAGTCTCCGTGGCTTTGTGTTACTCCGGGACGCTACCCCGCGTGAAGGGTGCTCTATAAATACAAGTTGTTGTTGTTGTTGTTACTCAGTCCAAGATACAAAAAAATAGTAAGCAAGGAGCACAAGGTGGTTAAAAATGAGAGTATAATGAGGTGGTTGTCGTCAGCTACGTTAGAGCTAATCAGGAAAATCAATACGTTTCGATTTATAGTTCATAGGAATATGCCATTTGTCCCCAGAACAGCAAAGACCTGATAGTGTGTGAGAAACAAATCCCATTGTGTTACATGTTACACTGACACAGGTTGAATTCCAAAGAACAGCTGAGAAATGTGGCAGCAGCGATGATGTCTCTGTGACGTTTGATGAGGTGATCACAAGATAGAGGGAGGCACATTGGCTTTTGAACAGTGCTGTTTCTCAGCCGTGTGGATGATGAGATGCGATGACAAACACTACAGTCACCTCATCGGATTATTAAACTGATCCATCACTTCAATAACGTCCCATTGAAATCAGTTTCTGTCCACTTGATTAGGAAAAATAGTTTGCACCAGAAATACTCTATTTCAACAGCGGAGAAATTGTGTGGGAATAGGTTGGTGTCAGTATTTATTTTCCTTTCTCACTCACATGGCCACCTCTTCTCTCCATCCTCCTTCCCCCCCCACCCTCTCCCCCAGGAGGCAGTCTGGTCTGGAGACAGTTACCCTCTGACCACAATCCATCTTAGCTTTGATGTTGGCTCACAGCAAGACAGACCATCCATCAGTTCTCCTTTCCCTCCCCTCCCCCAGCAAGTTGGGAATTGATGAAAACCCACCCAACAGATTGACAAGTAGCTCTGACACCCCCCCCCCCCCCCCCACCACACACAGAACTTCCCCCACCCCTCACACGCACACACACTCCAATCTTGTTGCATTAAAATGAAAGTTGTTTTATCTGGAGAGAAATATTCCCACTGGAACTTTGAGGTTGGAGTCGAAGGTTTCAATATTGACGACAATTGACATTTACGCAGCGTGTTTTACGTGGGGGGGGGGGAGGGGAATGTGCTTCACGTAGCTGACCAGGAGCCTGACCGGGGGGTTGGGGGTAGCTGGTGGCCGGAGAAGCCCAGAATGTTTGGGGCAGGGTGGGGGTTAACTGTAAGTGCAGTCGAATAGAAAGGTGTTCAGGTGGCCTTTAAAGATGGGGAGGGAAGAGACCAGACAAGGCGAGACTGTGCTGGTAAATGTGGGAGCATATTTCACACATTTGTATAGTCAGGAGCACAGGTTACGTGAGAGGCCATATCCCCGGCCCGTGACCAGGAAACTGGAATGAAGTGGAGCAACGAGGAGGCTCAGCATTGGGGCTTATACACAAAAGGCTGAGGCCCCCTCATGGCCAAGTAGGTAAAGGCAAGACCAGCTTCAGCACTCGGGCTAACAGACCTCAGGTCTCTTCAGGCTCCATGCCTGTGCCGGGCTGGGGGTTGGGCGCTGGGCTGGGGGCTGTGCTGGGGGCTGGGCGCTGGGCTGGGGGCTGTGCTGGGGGCTGGGCTGGGCTGTGCTGGGGGCTGTGCTGGGGGCTGGGCTGGGGCTGTGCTGGGGGCTGGGCTGGTATGGGGACTGGGGGCTGTGCTGGGGGCTGTGCTGGGGGCTGGGCGCTGGGCTGGGGGCTGTGCTGGGGGCTGGGGGCTGGGGGCTGGGGGCTGGGCTGGGGGCTGGGGGCTGTGCTGGGGGCTGGGCGCTGGGCTGGGGGCTGTGCTGGGGGCTGGGCGCTGGGCTGGGGGCTGTGCTGGGGGCTGGGCTGGGGGCTGTGCTGGGCTGGGGGCTGTGCTGGGGGCTGGGCTGGGGCTGGGGGCTGTGCTGGGGGCTGGGCGCTGGCTGGGGGCTGGGCGCTGGGCTGGGGCTGTGCTGGGGGCTGGGGCTGGGCTGGGGGCTGGGGGCTGGGGGCTGGGCTGGGGGCTGGGCTGGGCGCTGGGCTGGGGCTGGGCTGGGGGCTGGGGCTGGGCTGGGGGCTGTGCTGGGGGCTGGGGGCTGGGGGCTGGGCGCTGGGCTGGTATGGGGACTGGGGGCTGAGAGTCAGTCAGTCAGTCAGTCAGGGCTTCACTGGATAAAAAACGTGCTGATATTCACCAACCCTCAAGGCTCACGGTTTAGGAATGGACGCGACACCGGGGTGTGGTGTAGGGTGGGGAGGGAGAAGGGGGTTATAATAATAATAATAATAATAATAATAATAATCCTTGCATTGGATATAGTGTCTTATCACTTGGGTGGGTGGGGGGGGGGGGAGTGAGTCGTGGAAGAAAATAACAAAAGTATAAGATCCTAAAATGTAGTTACATTTACAGTGTAACAAATAGGTTTCTGCTTCTGCCGTCACTGGAGTGAATATAAACCTTATACAAAATATACATTGATAACATTGATTATTATTATTATTATTATTGATAACGCGACTCTTTTGCACAAAGTAGTTTATGTCAAAGTGACAGAAAGAGAACGGTATTGGCAGCCTATTTTGGATAAGGTATTGGAACCAAGACCCCCGTCTGCACCCGTTCAGGAGGACGTTAAAGATTCCGTGGCGCTCTTTATAAAAAAGGGAGTTTCTCCAGGTGCCCTGCTAACAAATTCCCCAGATAAAAAGAATGGACAGTTTACTTTGCCTTACGGCTGTTTGCGGGACATTGCTGTCAACAAATTGATTGCTGCGTTTGCCTACAAATTCACAGTCACTTCACTTTACAGTAAATCATATTAAATGCAGTATTTTTCTCCTAATAGCTCCTCTCCTCTACAGAGAGACACTGGTTTTGCAGCTACCAGCAGAATAGGAGTGGGCAATGTGTCACATCAGCTTTAGTGAGTTGCTTCAGGCGTAATGAGTAACACTTCCGAGACAGATTTGTCTTCAGTACAGTTGAGAGAAGCTTGTCTGTCAACCAACATCTGTCAGAGCCACTCAATCCGGACGACTAATCGGATCACAGGGCAGCAGATTGGCAAAGGCGTTGGTTGCCATCAATTAAATAATAAAGCATTCACACAATTCAAACGCATGAATTCAATTACATTTTTTTGCAGTGCTGGCAAACAGTAGCACTTCCCCTTCCATCTGGTCACAACAAGTAATACACCGAGATGTAATAGTAATAATCCCTCTTAATAAATAAATAATAATTTGGTCACTCAATCTACGAGTGTTTGTGGGGACATTGCTGTGCGCAATTGGCTGCTGCGTTTCGCCCACAAATATACAGTCGATTCACTTTACAGTATATTCTGTGAAGCGCTTTGAGACGTCTCGAAGACACGATAAGATGCTGTATCAAATGCAAGGATTATTATATTGTTGAACAGCTGCCAATTTAGAATTACTGAGTTTATTATTCAGAAGAATAATCCTTGCGTTTGATATAGCGCTTTTCCCATCAGGAGGACGTCTCAAAGCCCTTCACAGGATTTACTGTAAAGTGTAGCGACCGTACATTTTGAGTTATTTAGGGTAGCAGAAAAATATCAGAAAGTGCGCGGAAAACAACCCAAACCCAGAAACTCCTTCTGAGGTCTTAGGACCTCAAAAGATCCTAAGCATTGCGAGACGCTGCCCTGTGTGAAAAAGACACAATATAAATATAAGTTGTTGTTGTTGGATACAATAAAACATGACTGCTCTAACCAGGAGATTTTGAATCAGTTCCACTCAGCTAATTGCTGGACTTCAAGGTATCCTGATAAAATTCCAGTGGTAATTCAAGCTTCATTTTTGGTTGGTGTATTGCAAGCCCCCGGTGAGAGACTGAGGGAAAAGCACGAGATTGTGAGCTGAAGAAATGCTGGAAGGAAGCCACTGTACAGAAGAAATAAAGCACAAATTTAATTTATTACTCATGCATGTCATGTGGCCAGTACATAAAACCAACATAAATAGAATCCTGATGTCAGAAAATTGCTGGCAATGTCCTGAGAGATGCAAGTTGCTGCCAAGCCTCAAATGTGTTCCTCACAAGTGGTAATGATTCAGCAACTCCAGCTATATGGAAATATGGCTTCCATGGAAGTTTTCAGTCCTCCCTAACACACTGCAATATAAAATGCCACTGTGGATCAATTAGACAGGGTGAACGAGAAGAAAATCTAGGTTGTTAAAAGCAAAGCAAAGTACCCACATGAGTGGGCTTATATCTGGTATGTGGTTTTACGGTAAGTTTCTGTACACTTGATGAACTGCTAACAATACACGAGAGTGAAGGATATTAAATACAATCAAGACTGCAAAAAACACAGGACCTACAAGCTATCGGTGGCAGATTAACTGGTCTCCCGGTTGAGCGAGGATTAACTCTCAGGTACTGTATCTGGTTATGCGACAACAACAACTTGCATTTCTATAGCGCTCTTCACGCAGAGTAGTGTCCCGCAGCACTTATGCAGTAGGAAGCAAGGCAGAAGCAAGCCCTGCCCTTTCGAATGTTGTTACAACCAGCGGAAAATGCTAAACGATCAAAAGTGGCCTAACTGAGTTCACTTTACACTGGCAAATGAAACCTGAAGCAACTCTGAATGTTCTGCGTCTGTCAATCCTGCCCCCGCTGTTGGCCAGGAAACTCACTCCCAAAGCAAACTGATAGCAGTGAATTCCCACGTTGCTTTTGACACTGATTTGCATACAACTGAACTTGGCAAACACAACCTCGTGTGTAGCAACATGGCCATCACATGAGTCAATGGGGCATCTCTGTGCTGCAATATGATTGTAAGTGTTCTGGGACGCTGCCCTGTGTGAGGAACGCTATATAAATGCAAGTTGTTGTTGTTTTTGTACCATTAGATGGGGTCTCATCACCCACTCAGGTGTCCTGGTAAACCTCCTTCTCTCCAACATATGTTCCCCTCACCCAGGATGCATTCAAACAGACGTGACTTATTCTACTCGATTCCAGAGAATCTGGGATGCAAATAATTTATTTAATCTCATCTCATGTCCCTGAATTCTACTGAGCTGATTCTTTTTAAGAAGTGCAGAAACATAAGAACATAAGAATTAGGAGCAGGAGTAGACCATTCGGCCCCTCGAGCCCTGCCCCGCCATTCGATAAGATCATGGCTGATCTATTCTAACTCCAATATTACAAATTTTCCATCCATGTATTGCTGGAGGCGTGGGCTGTATTGTGGGAGATGCCAAACTTTGGTTAAGACATTAAACCCGACATCCTTTGTCTTGTCAGGTGGACATTATAAACCCACGGCACAATCTGAAAAGAGAATGTGTTTTTTCCTGGTGTTCTGGCCAACAATTCTCCAGGTAATATTGGTCATTTACTTAATCGCTGCATTTGGGACATTGCTGATGGAAAACTGTCTATTGTTTTCATGCACTAAATTCACAGTCACTAAGTTTTACGATGTATCCTTTGAAGTCCTGTAAAAGGCATTCTCTCCTGTCATGACAAGGTGCTATATCAAATGCAAAATTATTATTATTTTATTAGATTTCTGTGCAGCCTTCAATTGAGAGTCAAAATGATCCTCTGGGCTAAAACTAGATAGAATCTCTGATGATAAGTTCAGTATAAAACAGGGAAGAAAACAAAGGCAAGGAATGGTTTGAAGCTGTGAAAATCTCTCTGAATAAAATGAATTAAACTATGCTTACAGCAAAATATTGAGCAGCAACTAAGAATGTTTAAGAGGGATAGAGATTTATAACATCATAGTTCAGCTCCACAATCATCTGTTTCTCCTTAAAGTACTGGCACGAAAACCCGCAGTGTGATTTCTTGAACTCCATAAAATACTTCACAGTTCAGTCACTTCTCCTCATGTAATATAGCAAGGCTATTTTGTTTTAAGACATACACAAGGCTGATATGTTGGTTATTTGGCACTTACCTCAGTATCAAAGTCTAGCCAAGAAAGTCTATCGTCACTCAGGGAACTACAGTAGTGACCTCCATTCAGCTTAATCGTTTCACTCCTGGGGTTTACTGTGGTTTAGTCACATGCAGTGGTTAAGGAACACAAGGGGGAGTGTGAGCTGTTTGACCCTTCCTCATCTCATGGAAAGCAACACAGCCAGAATAACATAGCCAAATATCAAATATTTTCCACAAACATTTATTATCGTGTTCTTTTCTTGGTCGGGTGGAATCCTCATTGCCCCAAAGCTCGAGAGTCTGAACCAAACTACTGACTGTTTCATATCCATCTACTCGTGCGTTTGCAAACCCACAATCCAAGCGTGAAGTGCTCCAGGCTCTGCCCTGTGTGGAGGCCACTACGTAAATGCAAGTTGCTGTTGTTGTTGTATTGACCGAGCCAAAATGGATCATTAAATTATTTGAACAGGACATCTTCATGACTTATGCACTTCAACCCAATATGAAAGATTTATCAAATACTTTCCAATGAAAACTGTGCTATTTTAAGACCTGAACATTGCACTCAGCTCTTTACATTTATTTCAGTTTCCCACGAGAATAGAATTCACCCATGACACAAGCCCTGCTTACACTTCACACTTAATCCCAGGGGAAATATGGCAATGATTCAACCCCAGAGTGAAATCTACAGCAGATTGATTCCCTCAGGCTTCACCCACATCAGAGTAATTGTCCTCAATCTTCCCGAGATTCCTACTTTCCTGGTACAGCACAAATTCAACCCTTTGATGTTTCAGCTTTGATCAAGAGGTGTTAAGAGCTGACAATCTGGGGAATGTACTGCCCACAAATGTCCTGATTTTCTGCGGCTACTAATTTGGATTCAAAGTGCTATCTCAGAGACAATAACGGCAAATAGCCGGTCGCGGAGGGAGTGGAATTAAATTATACTGTATATTTTGTGGGACATATTTCGAAACCAATCTCTTGCTTACGGCCATATCACAAGATTACTGTGCCCTGCCCACTCTGAGACAAACATTCCATTTAGGTGATGCTTTTGGCTATTGGCTTCTTCCTATCCTTTCACCTAATGAGCATTAGCTACGTGAACGTGAATCACATTAGTGTCACGGTTAGAAAACATCTTACTGTAAGTGTGGAGTGGTGGCAGCTATTCCAGGTGTCTGGTTTTCCTGACATTTACCCTGGGTTGGAACAGAGGAAGAATGGTGTGTGTGTGTGTGTGTATGTGTGGGTGTGTGGGAGGGGAGTAAATAGCAACAAAAGGGGGCAATCTTTGGTAATTGCACTGTCCAAAATTCAAATGTCACACTTGCATTATTTATGATCGACCCCAACACGACATGTTACACAACAGGCCATCAATTCATCATTTCCTTTCAGAAATGTCAGGAATTCTGTGCACTGTTTCTCTGAACATGTGGGTGGGAAAGTGCTAAGAGCCTGAAGCCACTGTGGCATTAATGGAAGCTGTTGCATAACCACTAAAGGGTTGCTAGGTTTCAGCCACAACTGTGTAGAGAGTTAAAGATTAACCATAGCTCTGCTGAGAGAGGTCTTTGTTCAAATACTTTCTCTTTGCTTAACTGACCCGTTGCGAGATAGGCCCTGTTCCCTTCAATAAATTACCCATTTGTTTCCGAGTTCACATCCCTCAGGAGGTTTTCCTGTTGTTTCCATCCCCGTACAAAACTTGAAAGCAAAATGCCCTGTTTTTTGTGCAGAATCAGGTTCCGTGGATTCTCAAACAACAAGAATTTGCATTTATATAGCGCTCTCACATGGGGTAGCGTCACAGAACGCTTGACTTTCTCTTTGCTTGCTCAAAGAGACGCTGTTTGTTTTTGGTCGGAAAACAAGTTTGATAGGGACCAGTTCGATTCATTCCCCCATAACCATATTTTCAGCTGACTCAACAAGGTTAATTCAGAAGGAATTCTCTCTCTCCCTCTCTTTCTCTCTCTCAGCATGGGACGAAGGGGGAATTACACTGAACTGTGAAAACAAAAGACTGGGATAAACACCCTTAACTATGTGACCTCAGCAACTCTCAGTTGTGGATGAAACCTAATTTAATAATAATTTAATCCTTGCATTTGATATCGCGCCTTATCATGTCTTCGAGACGTCTCACAGTACTTCACAGAATAGACTGTAAAGATTGTATATTGTGTGGGTGAAATGCAGCAGCCAATTGCGCACAGCAGCGGCCCACAAACAGTCGTGGATTGAGTGACCAAATTATTACTTTTTAAATTTATTTTGGAAAATGCCCTCCACCAATCAACCAACAACCGTGTTCTGAATTACTGCCAGGTAAACAGAGGCGTGTGGAGTAAGGAAACTTGCTCGACGTTTCGCCCTGCCCGGGAATCAAACCCAGGTCATCTCGCTTGCGAGGCGAGTGCTCTAATCACTAAGCTACAGGACTCCAAATATTAACCAGAGATTGTGCAGGTTACTGGAGGCAGTGCAATGCTCACACACAGCACAGAATGAATAATAGAGGACAAGAAAAGGCAGTGTGCTGAATGACAATGACCTAATATACTGCAAGGCTGAGTCACATGAACGTTAGAGCACGGCAATTGCATTCAGAATAACTAATGTTGGGTTTAGACGTAATCATGTAATAAATCATTGAATGTAGAAATCTGCTGAAATTTGTTTTTGCAGATTCTACCACATGACTATCTTCCTGTATAATGACATTTACAGCACTCGATTCAAATCAGAAAACGCTGTAATTGATGGCTGCAAAGTCAAGTGGGTTTCTCCTGCAAATGCAGAAGCATAAATTACAAATGAAAAAAACAACAACTTGCAGTTATATAGCCCCTCCAATTTGGATTGAGTGAACAAATTATTATCATTATTATTATTTGGCAGGATTAATACCCCTGGAAGACAATCCACCAATTATTTTGGTGGACTAACAATTATTCAGTTATTAACATTATTCTGTATTCAGTGGGTTAAAGCTGTTATACTGGTTTCTGCAGTAATGTTCATTGCAGTTTGGAAAGAAAAAACTAGAAACAGTAAATAAACAAAACAGCTTGCAAACAATGGCCTTTGCACTACAGAGCTGTGTGGGGTCTGTGGAAAGTTCAAGGCGAACAGCAAAGGGTTTTCTTGTCTGTTATTTGTTAATATTCAGGTCTCATTTGTAGGATGGGTTAACCTTAAGGTCACGGCTCCTGATGAATTATGCCTCCGTGAGAGGCCAGCAAGTCTCCACATAGCTCAGCCAAGGAGCAAAGTCTCTTATCTCAGCCAAGTCAGTGCACGTCAGCATGTTATTGTCCTCACAGCCAAGCCTGATCTTGTCCTCAAGTCACCGGCACTTTCCAACACACAGACTTACCCACAGACACACACACACACCCATTCCCACAGACACACACACTCATCCACCCCCCCACCCCCCCACACACACACCCACACACCAGGGATCAGTCCAAGAAAACATGGCAGTGGGTTAAACCATGTTCCTCCCTTGGCCACTGTGACTACAGGAGGGCAATGTGAATAACATGAGAATGTGCGCTGCTAAATTTTAACCTACATCACTGGCACCTCATCGTTCCAATAACAAAAGTGTTTCTGTTGGAAAATTGCCCAAAGAGAGTTTAATAGGCAAAAGGCCCTTAAAATCCATACAGTATTTGTCTTCCTGCCAAACACCCAGATATAACCCTTGTAGATTGCTTAAGCAGCGAGCTTTGGCGACATTGCTGGACGGTTCTAAATCACGGAGCACCCTGGATAAACGAGTATCTATATCAGTCCGGTCCCTGGATGAACAAGTATCTATATCGATAGCAAAAGACCATTGTTTTCAAGAGACTTTCTTATTTGTCTGAAGAGAGAAGGGCCGGGTGTCATTTTCATTGCAATATTACCCACAAAACACACAGTCACTACACTTTACAGTATATTCTGTGAAGTACTTTGAGACGTTTTGAAGACGTGATAAGGTGCTGTATCAATGCAAGGATATTATTATTTTTAATATTGCAAATGAACCAATCAGACAACTTGTTTTGTCGTGATACACGTCCCTGCCTTGTGTGCCTTAAACAGATGGAAAGAAAGATTTGCTGAGCACTTTTTTATATTCTGTTACATTACCAGATACAGTGCAAACATCAGTGTAGATTCTCAAGTCGTCATGAATATTCATCGCACAGAATAAAATACACAACTGAAGAAATACAGAACGGTCTCTGGGGGTCAGGGATTTTTCCCACTTGACTCCTGTTAATCCCGTTAAACCAAAGCCCTAACGGGTATGGTGATACACACTGAAAAAAGAGCAGCAACCTTGCCAGACAGCGCTCTCTCTCAAAACTTGTTATCTTATTATAGTATTCCCAAAATAGACATGCTGTAACTGTACCGGCTTCATTCCTCCAGGACAAGGAACAGATAGAGCTACATCATGTTGGAAAGACTTGAAATCGACCCCAGGCAACTTGCAGCTCATTCAGTAGCTGACAGTAAATTACTTCAAATCCACCACTGTAGACCTTCATCAATCAATACCAATCAATACCACTATCAATTATTGAAAATCAGCCTTTTTTAAAAAAAATTGGTGCTTGTATTATTATATTTCTAGGGCAAATTTCTACTGAATATGCGTGTTTAACTCATCTGCTTTGTTTTTGTGCAGTATGTAAACTAATACTAACTGGAAATCTACCTATAAGGGCTCCAGGATGCTACCCCACATGAAGGCCGCAATATAAATGCAAGTTGTATATTCTCAGAGAGCTGCTGCCAAACCGAGAGATTGTTTTAATAAAAACACATGGCTGTCCTAGGCATTTGGAGCTCAGCGAGATCCTCTTGTGAATTTACAGAGCTCATAGCAGGTACACATTGTACTGCATCCAGAAATAGCACCAAATCAACGGGCATCTCACTTGCATTTTCATCAAACCTTGAATTTATATCTGTGTAGTCACTCGAGCTGTATTGTGATATCTCATGGTGAGACCATGCTGGCAATGCAGTTCATCTTGTGAACCGATGCAAAGGAAATCTCTGCATTTAACTGACTATAATGTTACATATTTCTTATAAGCCCAAATGCAGATTTCTTTCACGTATATTTCTATATATTTTTCGCTCTCTCTCTCCATTTTGCATCTACTCCTGTTATTATGACATTCTCTGGGTCTCTGAGAGCAATTGACACTGCTTTCCCACAGCTGAACGTTATGTTATAAGTATCGTGTAAGTACAGAAAAGAGCCAGCGGGGAGAGAAAGATATTGAGGGGGAAAAGAGGAAGGAGGAAAGAATGTTTGACACATACTAGTAATTAAATATCTACTACAAGCAGTCACTACACTTGACAGTAAGAGACAGTTCGACCTGATGAAGGGCTCTAAGTATAAGTTCTCTCTTTTTTATTAACCATCAACACAGCACATTCCATGCCCTCAGACTGTTTTCTGAAAGCATTATTGAGCCGGATTCTAACCTGCCAACATCATTAGCAAAGGAACCAGGCACAAGTCGACTCTCACTTTCCTCTGCAGAGAAATAAACAGTGTGAAGGGAATATCTTTTTAATGTGTAAAAATAGAGCCAGTCTTTTTATAATTGAACTAAATCCCATCGCGCCTCACAAACCTCTTTGCTCTGTGCAATATCCTGAGCAAACCGTTCGTCTTCCAGTTTGTTGGTGATGAGAATCACCTCAATCCAGCTCTGGTGTTGCGCTGGCTGAGACAGTCAGCAATCTGTCAGAGAGATTCGCTTTTTTCCGCTGGAGATTGTCAGTGAATAAGTGACACCTGACATGACCCACAGTCCCTGTATTGCAATTAGTCCATGATATCTTGATACAGTGTCATTTCTATTTACAGTACATCAGATAACTGTGTACTATTTAAACAATAATGTGCATCTAACTAGAGTGCACAGAACAATAAATGGCTCCCCTGTGGATAAAATGAGTAGCCGAGTGTAAGACATTTAATCAAAGCGCACTGCAGAGGATAGTCTGAGCAAACAAGGCATCATCATCATCATCACTATATTGTCTTGTGCTAATGCAATATATAAATACATTATATTGTGAAATGACACTGTAATGTTGTGCTTTTGTCGAGGGTGATCCTGGGTACCAATTTCTATTTCGGAGCCTTACAGCGCAAAGCAAGGCACCATGCAGTTCCAGACTAAATCAGTCATTGCCGTGAGGAGGATACTGAACTGAGCTGAGGAATGTTCTCCTCGACAGGGGAAGGAACCGTGAGAGATAAGGACTGTCCTGACTCAGCAGGTTGTTGTTCTACACCTTTTAGTGGTTGATTCTGTGTGACAATGGCAAAGGCTCATAATAATAATTCTTGCATTTGATACAGTGCCTTATCACGTCTTTGAGACGTCTCAAAGCGCTTCACAGGATATATTGTAAAGTGAATTGACTGTATATTTTGTGGGCGAAACGCGGCAGCCAATTGCGCACAGCAGCGTCCCACAAACAGCCGTGGGGATTGAGTGACCAGATTATTATTATTATTTTTTGGGAACAAGTCACTGTAAGTTTCAGCCAGAGTTAGTGCATGACTTGGGCAGATGAGAAAAATGGGATAAAATAACTTTGACAAATAGAATGGTTTGTAGCCTGGAAAATTGATTTTGTTATTATCAGCCACATCTACTTCCTCTTAGGTTCACTGTGCAGCACTGGTTAGGTCCAGCACGCGTTTACTTTAAAGGTTTAAATGTAATGGGGGAGTATTTAATCTGGTGCTGCCAGGCTTGACAGTCTTCATGAGCAATGCTCACTCACACACATTGACTTAGCAAAATAAAAGGCCCAGCTTATTTTTGAGCTCAACGTGAATCAAAATGACTACAACTCGAGCGTCCGAATGGCAATGGATTGGAATCCCCATTGCTGATCGGGCATAACCCAAGATTCCCCAATGCGACCATCCGATGTGAAACGTACAGCAGGAATGGCCTTGCTCATGTTACAACGTCTCTCTGTGGGTCGAAGAGAAAGAACAATAGAGGGAAAGGCCATTCCAGTAAACCACAAAACCTCCAAACAGCACCATCTACAGTCCATTAGGAAGCTCTTCCCTGAGTACTTTCCCTGTAAGTATAGTAAGTACACGTTGGCTGTACTCAAGTACAGCCTAAGTACCCCCTCGTCTTCATCTGTAAAACCATTTGTCTTTCTTAAGATTTAACATCACGTGGAATTGTGGAAAAGTTTTAAACTCCTTTCTCAATTTTAAACCATTTTGCTTGCAGTTCTCCAAAAGGGAACTATCTTCCAAATTAAGGCTGAGTTGAATGGGTGGTGGGTGGGCGGGCGGGCGAGCGAGCGAGCGAGAGTTAGTTAATAATTTGGTTGCTCAATCCATGACTGTCTGTGGAACACCGCTGTACACATTGGCTGCCGCGTTTTGTCCTCAAAATATACAGTCAATTCACTTCACATTATAATCTGTGAAGCACTTTGAGACAGTTCAACAACATGATAAGGCACTGTACCAATGGCAAGGATTATTATTATTATTTACCACTGATTTATGGTCCAAAAGTTTTGAAACATAGGAAATAAAATTTGAAAATATTATAGAAAATGTACATTTCCTAAAAAAACGAACCCACCTCAGTCTTCAACAACAGCAACTTGCATTTATACAGCGCTCTCCACGCAGGGCAGCGTCTCAGAGCGCTTAACAGTGGCGGAGCCTGACTCCGAGCCGGGGCGGAGGGGGTGGGGGGGGGGGCGAAGTGGCTGTAAGAATGATCAGAGGGGAAAGTTTTCAGGTGGGACTTGAAAGAGGGGAGAGAAGGGGCAAGGCGGAGGGATTGAGGAAGAGTCTGAATGAGCTGATCTTGTGAATAGTGGAGTTGGGGAGTTCGCGAGGAGTGGGTTGGAGTAATCCAGGCTGGAGGTGACAAACACATGCACGAGGGTTTCTGCTGCATTTGGGGTAAGGTACAGTCAGAGTCTTCCAAGGGAACTGTTTAAAAGGTGAAGAAAAGAATGTCATTTATTTTATTATGAAACGTAATTAGAAAAGGCATTAAGGATGGATGTTCTTGTCAAGAGAAACAGTAGACCCTCTTTATAATGCTGTCTTTGAGAGTGCTACAAGGAGTGTTTGTCAGTGAAGGGCATATTCTAAGTGGTGTGAGGTTACATTTCTGGCAGTGAGAGAGCTTTGCAGCAGAGGAGCAGCACAACAGTGTAATTATACACCAGACTTAATTCCTGTGCAACATTCAATGCTTTCAACCTGCAGAATAATTCCATGAATGCACTTGGATGAGAGTCAGGTGACTGTATGCCACAGTGATAGTTTAGCGGTTGCTCAGTACAGTATCAGCTCCGCGCTTAAAGGAGCCACCGACCTGCATCGCAGTCAAACAATGAGATGTCACCAAGTCTGTGAACAAGCAGTGTCCATGTCATGTCAATACCATCATGTGCCTGGAAGGTCACGTGCCAGAAAACCAATGAACAGATGTTTTATCACAGTGTTAGGTCTTGAAAATCCACATCACAACACCGTAGTTCACACAGAACCCACCACAGAGCCAGCCCTCGGCTGTTTAATACTGAGAGAGCGTGGCATTGTAAGCGCAGTTGGTGGAAGAGAAATGACAAGAAATAAATAGGCTCAACCCTCGTTCATGGTTAATGATAGGTTTTAAATTCCAAGTTTGGGAAATGTAAATCAGTGTTAGGTCTTGAAAATCCACAAGAAACAACTAAGGAACTCCCTCAGTCTAAACCCAGTCTAAACCCGCACATCTCTCAGCAAAGCCAGATACCATTAGGATGAGACAGGGAACGAATGAGGTCTTTGGTATGTGTATTATCTTTGGTATGTGTGCTATGCATGAGGCAGGCATTGCTGTTTGGAGCTGCTGTACTCTAGCTTGCTGTATCTCTCTCTATATGGGAAAATATTCCTGCAGTCGGGAAATGAAGCAGAGCCAGGACAGGAATAAGCAAGTCACAGTTAGACAGTGAAGATGCTTCTCACAGGCTGTGGGGAGAGACGTATAAGGTTAGCTCCACATGAGGTAAACCAACAGATGACACCATGGTTCAGGGACGTGTTGCTGCTTTCATGACAACAACTTGGCAAAGATTCTGCTGCTGTGATGTACACTGAGCAATCCATTGTGAAGAATCTCTTGAGATCTCAATGTGAAAACCATAACACATGGCCCTCCGCGCTCCCCAAACAAAGATTTGCTCAACACTTTCAGGCTGACGAGGCCCTTGGAAGCAGCTCGAGGGTGATGTGTGATGAGTTAATTATCACGGCTGATTATTGACATGCCGTTGATAAATGTAATCAAGTCAATTGATAATAACAGACGTTCCCCATTACTGTAGGCTGCTACAGTCAGTGCTTGACAATTCCACAGACTCAACTTGACGTCCAGTTTTATGTTTCTATACAACACAATTTACATTCAGAGAGAGTCTTTCACATCAGGAGGACGTCGCAGAGCACTTAAAGGAAAGTCAGGGAAGCCTTTGCCTTGAGGGAAGTTCCTGAAGTGGGTTTAATCCAACGGATGACACACACCCCTGATAATGCAGCTCACCCCAAACCCTGCCTTGAGGTGTCAGTGTAGACCATATGGGTTTGAAGTCCTGACGTGGGGCTTGAATCCACAACCTTCTGACTCAGCGGAGGGAATGCTACTGATGGAGTCAGGCTGACACAATGTTCTGACCAGAGAAACTAAAACCCGCACAGAAAAGCTTACAGCTGATTCTCAGTTTTAATACCTCGAATCCCGTTATCCTCGTGGTTCTCCATTGCTATTGATGTGACCGGTGAGCCACAGGCTCTTCCTCTTAATTATTTCCTCGTTAGGGACAAAAGCGTAAAATCAAGGGTATAACTTTAACAGGCTTTTTTCACAATGAACAAAATTGGCAGATCAAGAATACAAACATTTTATAAGACAGCCTGAACACATCAAAGAGGCTGAGTGACTTTAGAATCAATTATTCTTGTAAATATGGGACGTTTTCTTAGATAGAAAGTCGATTGGATAAAGAAGACATCAAGCTCTCTAATACAGCACTATTGCATCTATAATTTATAACACAGGACACTTTGTATTTATTAAAGTCTTTTAAGATTCTGAGGAATTAAAATATAGGACTTTGATATTTTTGCGTTAATACTGAGAATCTCCTGTAAGCTTTTCCGCACATGTTTCCGTCGCTCCATGTCTGGGTTCAGAACACTGTGGCATTTGGTAGCTCATTTGGTAACGCTTTCTCCTCAGAGTCAGAAGGTTGTGGGTTTTTAGTTGTACAGTAATCCCTTCCTGTTTGATAGCAACTGGGGTGGGGCACACACATAAGTTGGAAAGACTGCCGGCCGC
Source organism: Callorhinchus milii (assembly GCF_018977255.1). Taxonomy (NCBI): domain Eukaryota; kingdom Metazoa; phylum Chordata; class Chondrichthyes; order Chimaeriformes; family Callorhinchidae; genus Callorhinchus; species Callorhinchus milii. Next base: position 19,796,764 of record NW_024704752.1, read on the forward strand.
AAGTGCTATGGTTTAAATGCTCCATTAGGGTGAAATTCTACTTTTAAAATGAAATTAAATGTCAATTTTTTATCCCTTACACACAATATTTAACTGGCATCGGGCAAGTAGAAAATAATAGCTAGGGAAAACTCTTTTCAAGCCGAGAGGAGGCACTGCATATGAATATATTTAAGATGTGGCTATTTAGAGTTTAATAATTTATTATTGCGTTCAGCAGATGGTTCGTCAAATTGATTCGTGGACACATATTAATACACAAAGCAGCAAAGACCCAAATTGCAACTTTTCCATTATTCTACGTATGAGAGAGCGAGGGTTTGGGGATGACCTTGACTGTGCACTGCTGCTGCCATGTGGATTAGACTACACCGCGGCTGTTTCTAGGAGCAGTTTAACGCAGAGTGACTTCAATGACTCAATCTACGGCTGTTTGTGTGCAATTGGCTGCCGCGTTTCACCCACAAAGTACACAGTCGATTCACTTTATAGTGTATTCTTGAAGTGCTTTGAGATGTCTTGAAGATGTCATAAGGCGCGATATAAAATGCAAGGATTATTATTATTATTATCATCATCATCAGTAAGAGAATAAAGACACCACTCAATAATTTCCTGTGCAGGATTCTATTTCCAGGATCACTGCATTACTGTGTTTTTAGGGCATTTTTGTTCAGCTACTTCAAAACATAAATGAAACGCTCAGCTCCTCCTCCAAAATATGAGGCATTTTTGTGGTGAAGCTACTGACTGACTTGTGCTCAGGAAGCTTTACAGGCAGCAATAGCACCGAATGACATGTGTTAGAGCACTGGCCTCGCAAGCGAGAGACCTGGGTTTGATTTCCAGCAGGTCAGCGCGAACCTTGGGCAAGTTTCCTTACTCCACACACACGCCTGATAATAATCCCTCAAGAAAAAAAACATTGATAAATTGGTCACTTAAATACACGACGCTGCTGTGTGCAACTGGCTGCCTCCTTTCACCCACAAAAATTCTATTCTGTGAAGCGCTTTGAGACATCTCAAACACGTGAAAAGCTCTATATCAAATGCAAGGATTATTATTATTATTATTACTACGTGACCTTGGCAGAGCTTTATGTGGTTGTGTTTTAGGTTAGATTAGGTTAAGGCCGGGTGTCCATAAGATTACCGCACAAGTGACTGTAGAACTGTCTCAGGGTATCAGGTTTGGTGGTGGCTGACGTGTGTGCCGCCAACACTTGGGGGAAGTGATAATATAGTGCCGAGTTGCCTTGGTTACGGATGGCACCTCGCTGGTGAGAATCAGGGTGCAGCTGCCTGGTTTATTTTTAAACTTAGCGACTTGTGAAAAAGTGTCTCTGGTCAGCAACGCAGACACTCACGTGAGTTAACGAGCATGTTACACACTCGGATTAGTGCCTCATGCATTGTGTTCACTTGATGGTGTAATTGCTTACGTCGTTTTACAGGTGAGTGCAAGTAAACAGCCACCTGCACATAAGAGATTCTTACAGAGTTGCGACAGGACTTTGGTCCTGTCCGGCTGGGTTGACCTGGAGTCCGGTAGCTCAGTGGTTAAGTGAGAGGACTTGGGTTTGATGCCTGGGCAGAGCGAAACATTGGTCAGGTTTCCTTACTCCACACACATGCTTCTGTTTAACAGTAACTAGGAACATGGATGTTAGTTGATTGGTGGATAATAATAATAATAGTAATCCTTGCATTTGATATAGCGCTTTTCACGTCAGGAGGACATCCCAAAGCGCTTCACAGAAAGTGAATTGACTGTATATTTGTGGGCGAACGCGGCAGCCAATTGCGCACAGCAATGTCCCACAAACAGTCGTACATTGAAAATGACCAATTTATTATTGTTTTTGGTTTTGGAGGGATAACATTTCCGGGGGGTAATAATCCCTTTAAAATAAATAATAAATAATAATAATTTGGTCACTCAATCCATGACTGTCTGTGGGACGGTGCTGTGCGCAATTGACTGCTGTGTTTTGTCCATAAGACATATACAGTCAATTCACTTTACAGTATATTCTGATATATGACATGATAAGGCGCTATATCAAATGGAAGGAATGTGTAACCAAACTCCCATTAACACGGTGAAGCTTTTGGAATCCTTCCAGTTCAGTTCCAATTTAATTTGGTGTGTTAATGTAATGTGTGAATGAGTTCTGCTTATAGGTACAAATAGGTATCTTTTTAGCACTTACAAAATGGTGTGTGACGTTTTCTTTTACTAGAGATACTCGAAATGAAAAGAATTCAATAATCCCGGTGTTTGATACAGCGCTTTCACATTGGCAGAACCTCAAAATACTTCTCAAGATTTACTGTAAAGTGTAGAGACTGTATTTGTAGGCCAAAATGGCTGCAATTTACACACAGCAATATCTCACAAACAATCACAGAGTGAATCATCAAACAGGGTTTGCTTTCTCTCATTCCATTAAAAACTTTAAACCTGATTTACAAATGTAATACAGCCCCGTAGGTTACAAGGTAACATTCGTATTCTCAAAAATTAAATACATTCGGATTCTAAGGTGTTTGATGAACGTGCGAGACTGGCTGAGTTACTAAAAGGAAATATTCCCAAATCCTGAGGAATTCTAGGACTAGTGGTCGACTGAACGCACACATTGTTCGTGTCCTCGATTCGGAGATCACGTTAAAGGGAAAGTGGTCAGAGATTTCCTTCCTCAATCGGCTGAGTAACCCTAGAGTTACAGCAAAAATAGAGAAGGAAGCGAGTTAAATGTGATGTAAATCTGTTTAGATTGCTCCGTTCCGAGCTTGGCTGAGTGCAAAGTCCTTCCACAGTGCATCTGGGGTCACGTCTCACACTGATTGATAATCTTCCCAAAGTCAAATGCTACTCGTTACTGTTCGGATGTCTTGGTCTGTTTTTAGTTACGAGGCTCACATCTGCTTATAGCTGATGTAGCCCTGGTGAGTGCATTGTTCTCTGGAGGATTCCAGGAAGTGTATGTTTCCTGTGTTATAACTGCGAGCGTTAATGAAGTAATGCTGAGTACAAGTATCAGATCTGACACCATGCCTAAACTGCCAGCCTTGGAAATGGTGAAGACTCCCTCACTTTCTGAAACCAAATTATATTCAATAACGGAACTGGACAGGTTCCAGTCCAATTATAAGCTATAAGGTTTTCTTGTATTTTTCACAGGACATCAAAATGTAACCTTGAGTCACTTGGCACCCATTTAAACACACACATCCATACACACAAAGTAGAATGATAATTATTGAATTGGTTATGAAACCAACTCCACCTCTTCTGCTCTTTGCCTGTATTCAGATCGCAGTTGAAGATGTTCCTCTTCGACTGCGCCCACGCTCACCTCCTCTTTCTCCCCATCTTGGGGTCAAACTACGTCATTGTTAAGCGCTCCGAAACGCTACCCCACGTGAGGCTACGAATGTGAGAAACTTCAGACCTCTGACTTGTGACATCTTACTTCCTATGCCCTTTTCAGTCTGGCTCAAAAGTGGTAACTCAAGTTTGATGCATCATCTCACTCTGGGAACAAAATAAACAGAGTTTGAATGTGCTTGTAATTAGTTTCTCCGAGGATGTAAAAATAGTTGTCAAAACACTTTCCCAAAACAGTACCGACAGCTCTGAACAATCTGATTTCCTCATCCACTGATTCACTTTCTCTATTTGTTGGTTTAATTGCAATGACCTCACCATCAACTTTTCTTTCAGGGTTCTGAGGCCAATGCAGAACGTCAATGTGTGGCAGTGAGGTTGGCAGTGAGATGGCTGAGGACAAGTCACTAATATGAAAGGAGACTATCTCTGCCTGGCGACTACCGGTTGGAACACAAATGATTGGTTTGACGGGCTGGTGGCATTCAGTCGGCTGATTGGCGGGTATTAGTGTCTCATCTGGGTTGAGTCCAAGTTGTGCCCTGGGGAAAAATCCTTGAGAGATGATCTGATCGGACAGCAAATTGCTTTTTAGTTTGTCTGGTGAGATTCACGCTCAAGGATGGAGAGACTAAGCACAAGCAGTTATCTGCCGGTGATTAATTACCAAAATACATTCCATTGCAAATCAAACATTTGACTAAATCATTCCTAAATTGTAGCCATGTATGTATAGATAAAGTATGACCATTTAGCAGCGAGAGACTCCTAAGATCTAATTTGAGCTTGCCTTAAAGATATATATATGTGTATAACAAAATATAAAGTCTTAATTTAGCTCGTTTACAAGGTCACATTGCTAAGATTTATGACTTAATAGCAGTTTGTTATAGAACTCAATGACTATTTCTATTTTCTGCCAAAATGCCCCAATTAAATATTCAAAGAATATGACTAATATAGTTATGCGGGAATCCACATTGTGGGGGAGGGAGCCAGGCAATCAAGAGAAGTGCAAGTACAATAATTATGTATGAAACACACATGAATAAAAGACAAAAAAATATAAAATTGCCAGAGATGTCACTGCAATCCTCTTAAGCAATAAAGTCTGGGCCGAGCTAAATCAGGAAAGAAATATCTGCCAACTATTATGAATGAATAAAATCAGTTTTGCCATTGTATAAGGCAGTTGATTAATTTTTAAAGATGGTAATTGATTGAATAAACTCAAATCAGCCTCACACAATTTATGATGAGGCCAGCTGGACAATGGGCATTAAGATCTAAAATAGGCTCAGTAATTCTGGTCGCTTTGAAAATTAGCAATGAGTTCAATAATGTGCTGAGAGTAATCCCTCAAAAGACGAGTTCTGCTCCCTTTGCCTCCAGTCAAATTCCACTTGGTCTTAATGAAATCATGGAAAGATCTTGATTAAGCAATTGAATATAAAGCTGACTCCATAGAACATAGAAACATAGGAGGAGGCCATTCAGCCCCTTGAGCCTGTTCTGCCATTCTATTAGATCACGGCTGATCTGTACCTCAACTCCAAATGACCCACCCTTGCCTCATATCCCTTGATACTCTGACCTAACAAACATTTAGCCCCTCAGTCTTGAAAATGCAAATGGACAATTATAATTCTTTGAATACTGACTTCAATGTCTCTGGGACACAATTTGGCGACATCCAGTAATGCTGTTTGGTGCTTAGATTCAAGACAGGACTTCAGTGTGAGTGGAGACAAGCTGATCTGGCTCCTTGCCTGGTCACATTTACCAACTGGGACTGGATTGAGCCCTGAAGTTACTTGATTAGTGCACTTTACTTGCCCTTTGGGTGAAGCTAAAGAAGAGCCTGGAGAGAGAGAGAGAGGAGATTCCTGCACTTCACATGAATAGGTCTTTAAAGCTTTGCCAAACGTGAATGTAGCTGAGAAAAGCACTTGGTTTATAGATTTGGGTAATAACAGGGGGATTAGATGCTGCAATGTAAGAAAGCTAAAGTGACCTTTTGGACACTTTGCCACAAAGTGAGGGATGAAGGAGATTGGACACAGCAGCTGTATTTCTCTATCTACTCAGTAAGATCTGCCACCAGCTGATCTGGATTACACCAACATGCAAGGTTTTGGCTCTACGCTATTTTTAGCATTATTACTGCTGTAACCATTGGTTTAAGTCCCAGTTACAGTAGATTAATTAGTTTAATTAAAATGATTGTTTGGCCTTTGTTTAATACTGGCATTAATCTGGTATTTCCCAATGTGTTTCTCAGAGCACTATAGGTGGCTGTTATGCATTGCGGTCGTAACAAGCATTCGCCTACATAAACACACAGTCACTACATCTTAGTTTATATTGAGCCGTCCTCCCAACACGAGAGACACTACATCAAATGAAAGGATTAATTATTATTATTACATGTTTACTTCAGTATTATCTCGGTTGTCTGATATGAATATGCCGTTTAAGGTACAAGTGTGGAATCATCACCCCCTCCCCTTTCTAACAAATATAAATTGATGGCATATTAAGATTGCAGGGGAATGCAATGATAAAACCTAATATGATTATTTTGATTGAGGGCAAAACCCATAATTGCTGCCTGGTGCAGACAATTGCATTCCTAGTTTAACAAACATGGAGATTTCCCTTCTACACAACAACAACTTCACATGGTTAGGCACAATCCTGTGTGCTGATTGATCGCGGCTGTGTGGGTCATGCTGAGTACATTTTATTTGGCTGCCCACAAACATACAGTCACTACACTTGACAGCAATTACCTGCAAAGTGCTTTGAGATGTTATAACATTTGTAAATGCAAGGATTAATATCAAATGAGTCTGACAGTGCTAACGTATTGCACTGAAAACACAAGAACGGATTTGTGCTCTATGTGTAAATCGATCTTTCTGCCCAGAACCTGGAAAATCAGAACTTGGTGTTTACCCCAGAAAATTACCTTTATTTGGCAAGACCAAACAATGACATTATGCCCATCTGAATTAGAGTACAGATTAAGGAAGAAAAGAACTTGCATTTTTATAGCATTTCATGTCAAAGTGTTTCACAAGGATTTACACTCTGGGGCCCATATCCATTTGTAGGCAAAATACTGGATGTTTAGAGATTTCTTACCAAATACTACTTCATACATACAACATCAACCCTGTGTTCATGGATATGACTACATCCTAAGCCCAGGCTGGATAGCGATCTAACAGAGTCTGTGTAAATAATACTGTTCCTACAGTATGTGGTGTTTCCAATGCGGTTAACCATCTGAAAATGATTTGTAAATTCACATCCTTTTTAAAGAAAAACAGGAATCTACCATTACACATGGATTTTTCATTAAGGATTCCTCCAATGCAAACAAAAGCTAAGGAAGCGGATTATAAGGTTCCGCAAATATTTTCCAGAATTCTGGCTTCAAACAATACTGTCAATGTTTCACTAAGAAATGTCAACTCCCAACATTGCTCGAGACATTTGCCTTAAAACCATGTATTTAAGCAGTGAACTATTCTACAGGAAGTAGATGGGTTTTCCACTAATAATAATAATACTTGCATTTGATATAGTGTCTTACGGAGGAGTCCCATAGCGTAGTGGTTAGCGCATTCACCTCACAAGCGAGAGGACAGGTTCGATTCCCAGGCAGGGCAAAACCACGGGCAAGTTTCCTTACTCCATACAACAACAACAACAAGATTCCATTTATAAAGCGCCTTTCACGTCAGGAGGACGTCCCAAGGCGCTGCACAGTTGGGTCATGACCCGAGCAGGGGGGAAATGGTCAACTGGTAACCCGGCAGTAAGTAGGAACTCGGTTGTTTGTCGATTGGCGGATCACTTTCCTGGGATAATAATCCATTCAAAAACAGTTTTTTTCTTTTTTTAAATTTGGTCACTCCATCCAAGACTGTTTGTGGGACGCTGCTGTGTGCAATTGGCTGCCAAATTTCGCCCACAAAATATACAGTCAATCCATTTTACAATGTATTCTGTGAAGCGCTTTGAGACGTCTCAATGACGTGATAAGGCACGATACCAAATGCAAGGATTATTATTGCTACTATTATTATTTCACCTTCATAAAGCATTGCTGAGCAGCAAAAGACATGCAGCACAATGCAGAGAGCTCGATGGCAAACCTTGGAGAGGCCTTGAGCATGGAGCGTATTTCACAGAGCTGCAGAGTAAAAGTCTCAGCTAAGCCGTGCACTGATAAATAGTGACATGACCTGGTTATTGCAAGAACTGTCACAACGCATCAGCTTCAGCCTCAGCCTGTGTTTATTCACTTAAATAAATAATCCATTTTACAGCCAGTAACTTGTGTCACACGTGCTCTTGTGGAGAGATGAGTTGGAGAGGAGTGGACATGAAAGTGCACTTTCTGAGGCGCGTTTTGGGGAAAATATCTGCCCTTTCTCGAGGGATCTGAAATATCTTCTGTGCACAATGAACCCCCTCCCATTCCAGCCGAGCTGGTAGGGAAAGCAGCACTTAAAGGAAAAGGTGTTACAACAGAATTATCCGTAACCTCCCTTGGAGTGCACAGATGATGTTTTAAACACTTTATGTCAGTTCTCATGCACAGATGGGGCCTTGTAATGGAGTGCAGCTGTTTTCAGTTCCCAATCTTGTGAATGTGACATGTCACTGCAGTCCGAGGCCACAGGCAAGCTCCATATATGGAAACGCAGAAGAATTTAGTGCAACGGAAAATGGCACTGGACACCGTGTTTGCCTTGGCTGCCATTTTATTACCAAAGGGCAGGACATCTAAACGCCATCCAAATCCAAACTGGTCTGAACTTGACCCAGTTTCCTTTCCCAGAAAGCAAACCAGTTGATCCCATTTGGATCATTTGACAAGAAAGCTCATGACTTTCTAACCGTCTGTGACGATATTAATATCCCGTGTTTAATAAGTGCAAAGATATTCGGCAGACAGATTTTTTTTAAGTTGAGCCTTGTAAATCCATTCCTCCTTGTGTCTTTGGTGAAAGGGCAGGGGGGATGGGGCTTAATGGCTTTCATAGTCATTCACACAGGGACGGCAGGTCAAACAATCTCTCTGCAGCAAAATTCTATGTTGGCGCTCGCGCTTCATGTAAAACAAACACTCCTGACAGAAAGAAATGAAGAAATAAAGCTTGGCTGAGATACAGAGTAGATTGTGACCGGCTTCAGCAGAAACATCAAGCCACTCTCAGCTCCGGGCAGTTAGAAAATCCCCGATCAGCAGATATTCACTACAATACAATAAGCTGCGACGCTGTGTTCCAGACTGTTTATTTTAGCCCTTTTTTTCCTGAAGGATAGATAGTTATTCTTCTTTTTATATACACACACTGCAGTTTATCGCTGGAAAGCTTTGCAATACTTATATCACTAACGTTAACCCATCAGTGGAAGCATCACAACCCACATCAACCGGCCTGGTTCAGAGGGTAGTCAGAAGTTTGTGGGTTCAAGCCCCGCTTCGGGACTTATTTTTCTCTCTCTCCTGGTGTCCTGGCCAACAATCCCCCAATTAAACTTGGTCACTCGCTCCTTGGCTATTTGTGGGACACTGCTGTGTGCAACTGGCTGCAGGGTTTCACCCACAAAATACACAATCAACACCAACACTTTATAGTATATTCTGCGAAACTCTTTGAGGCGTCTCAACAACGTGATAAGGTGCAATATCAAATGCAAGGATTATTACTTTAACCATAGTGTGCGCTGGACGTCAAAAATCAATGCACTAAATACTCACTGGGGCAAAAAGAGAGTGACAAAAACAAAATACAACTGCCTAGATAGCAGTATTAATATGAATAAATGTGGTAAATGGTGAGATGCTGTGTTCTCTGCTGACTCTCACCATTAATGAAGTTGTCTGAAATTCTCCACATGGTGATTGCCTGTTATTTATCTGTTACTCTCACAGCACAATATCACTGCCTCACAAATAGCATTGACATCTCAGGCGCTCTTCCAATGTAAATTGCCTGGGGGGGTGGGGTGGGGGGGTCGATGGTTATTGGATACATTCAGTGTTTTGTGACACTCGTTACTCGATGGTTTCCAAGAAATAATAACGTTTCACGAGCTGAAGCTTCTTTATTCTNAAAAAAAGTATAGTGTTTGAAGGTATGCAAGACAAACCTGGGCACGTACCAACTGGGTAACAGTAACGAGTCTTGACATGTGCAACTCATATCTAATATAAAAATAATAATTTGTTCGTAAATGTAGCAGTCAATTTGGGCACAGCAGAGTCCCACAAACAGTTCTGAAGTGAATGACCGGTTTTATTTGAGGAATCATTGGTCAGGACGCCACGCAGAAACTCCTTTCTCATTTTGAATAGTGCCATTGGACCTTTAACATCCACTAGAACAGATAGGGAGGACCTCAGCTTAACATCTCATCTGAAGGTCTGCATCCCTTCTCTACTCATTACTGTCTGACCTGATAATGTACTACAGTACATCTCAAACAACAACACTGGGAAGATCAGATCAGAAGGGCCAAAGGGCCTTCTTTATCCCGACTAATCTTGGGAATTTGACTCGGCAATAATCTGCAATGTGACATTAAACCATCCTCTCTATGGATGATCCACAAAGTCGTGTCTTGTGCAACGGTACATTATGAGTAGTGGAATCACTAGCCTGGAGATAGGATCAACAATTTGTCAGTAAATCATAGAGAGGCAAAACAAATATCACTAGAGAGTGGCATTTAAATATGCACAATAATAACGATAATAATAATAATCCTTGCATTTGATACAACGCCTTATCACATCTGCAAGACGCCTCAAAGCGCTTCACAGAATATACTGTAAAGTGAATTGACTGTATATTTTGTGGGCGAAGCACGGCAGCCAATTGAGCACAGCAGCGTCCCCACACACAGTCGTGGATTGATACGTTAGTTCGCGGGTGGGGTGGGGAGAGGAGTGTGGGATGCGAGGGGTTCTGAGAAGCTAAATTGCAATGCATAGGCGATAAATAATACTTTAAAAAAACGCAAAATACTGCAGATGCTGGAAATTTGAACAAAAACAGAAGTGGCTGGGAACACTCAGCAGGTCAGGCAGCATCTATGGAGAGTGGAAAGTGAGTCAGAGTTTCGGGTCCACGACCCTTCATCAGAACAGACCGTGGACCCGAAACATTGACTCACTTTCCTTTCTCCATAGATGCTGCCTGACCTGCTGAGTGTTCCCAGCGACAATTAATACTTAGTTGGATGAAGTGCTTATTATCAGTGATAAGTCATTAACCTTCCAGTGATATGTCTGGTGCCTGACAGCTTCGTTGCTTGATGGTAAACTGCAGAAGTAAATGGGATTAGAGCTAATTGTGGCACACATGGCTATGCTCGAGGACGTGATGTGCTGACACAGTCTGTACCGACCTACAATAGTAACGCCGTTTTACAAACCACATTAACTATACAGTCCTGCACTTATTTGTTGTGTTTCCAACTACAGTGACACCAACTTTAACTTCAGTAAATCTCTGAAATAAAGCTGTTACTTTAAAATCATTTTGTACAGTTTGAAATTCTCTCTCAATACACAGTTCTCCATGGAAACAGGATTAAACCCCCTTTTTCAGGTCAGTGAGGCTCCGGTCTACCAATAATGACTTTGCCTCGCAGTTTCATACAGCTGAGTACATAACTGGGTCAGTGTATTTAATAATCTCTCTCTTTGCCATTGCTAAGATCCCAAAGAAACATGAGAACGGCCAAGTGAGATCTGACAGAAAAACAAACTGGATGACCTCTGGCTTCCGTGCTCTTTGTAGCAATATTTATAACAGCTGCTCACGTGTGTGTGTGTGTGTGCCCCTTTGCGGAAAAAATAAGAGGGTTTACATGGTCGTGTTTGGGCTCTTCCATTTAAGTGCGTGGATTCTGACTTACAGGCCAGACCCTGTGAGGGATTGTCACAATACATAGTGAGGACAGACAACAAGCAATTGGTGAGCTTTCCCCCAAACTGCACCGCGATCGATTCCTTGTGAAATCAAGACGTTGCAATCTTTTTTGTTTAATTAGCTGCGTGTATTCAGTAACTTCTCTGGGGAGGAGCAAGCACTCCCCACGAGGCAGGTAAATCAAGAGAAAAAACCTTCGCCATATTCTGTCGCCTCAAATCAATTTCTCTGCCAAAAGGCGGGAGGTATAAGTGCCAGTTCCAGTGTCAAAAATAACACCAAGGTCTATCTACAACATGCCCTCTGCACCAGATCGATTTCCATAATTAAAGTGCAGAGAGTACACCTGATCTCAGCCAAACAGCTGGATTGATTATTGAGTCGCTGCCAATTATATTGAAGCTTTGCAGGTATTTGAGATTCGGCTTTGGGAATTACAAGTCCCAGCTTCTGACTCTAATAAACTCCGTCACTCCAGGTCGTCGACAAGACGACTCAGTAAAACTCAAGCAATTATCAGAAAAAAATGACCAACCAATGGAGAATTCCTACTGTAACGTCACTGGGCTGTTGCTCATTTGCTCAGATCACGAGCTGTGCTGATGGTGTCAGTGGCAGGATTGGTGGCTGGGACGAGGGAATCTCTGAGCATCAAATACCACCTGGACATTCAGTCAGTGCTGATGACTTCTATCTCTGGAATCACTGGTGTTTGTGGTACCTGCAGGGATATTCCAGCCTGTGAGAGATAAATAGCATCAGGATACATTGCTTAGGTGTCTAATTCTCAGCGTTATCAGGTTCATCTTCGTCTACTGTAAAAGGGCATCACAGCACTGACTCTGATTCTACTTTCAAACCAATGTTAACACAGCAACACCTCTCAGTGTGGAGGGGGAGTCGGGGGTCACTGGATACCAATTGAGAACGGGAATCTGGCTCCCCCCACCCACACACACATACACACATTGCTCTGTAGTCTATAGGTACAAGCGAATGCTAGTTGTGGCCCCCCATAGCACTTCACAGAATATACTGTAAAGTGTACTGACTGTATGTCTTATGGCCAAAGGCTGTGATGGATGACATTACCTACACCATCTCACTGGTGGGATGATTAGGAGACAGAGACCTGTTTGAATAATTGAAACTCTTAAAAGGCCAGATGATCTTGCAAGGTTCTCTCACCAACTTAAATGCTTGGAATGAAGGCAACCGATTCTGTTGACTTATGTTCACACGTCTTTTCACCCTCTCCCGTACCTGGGTTTTCATGTATAATTAAAACGGCAGTCTTAGCTTGTATGGGACATATAAACAATAATAGTATCGTCTGCGACACTGATGTCTCAGTTTGTGGATCCTTACATTTCATCTTCTCAGTCTGCAGTTGACCTGTGACTGAGACCATGTGAGATGTCAGTGTCAATAACCCTGGCAATAACCCACAAGCCCACAGAACAGCGTAGGAAATGGTCTCAATGCTCTACATGCTTCTCTGTCTTCTATTAAATTACACATTTGCTTATTGACCTTAAGTATTGGAATTTAATGTGAACCGAGTTACGGAGCACTGATGTGCCTGTGTAGAGCTTGCAAACTATTTCCAGTTTTCCTACCTTAGAAGAGCTAATTCATTGTTTAAACAGAAACAGAAGACAGCTTACATTGAAGCTCTCTCTCTCTCTCTCTCCTGTTCCAGCCCAGATCAATAATAATTAATAATAATCCTTGCATTTGATACAGTGCCTTATCACGACTTCGAGAAATCTCAAAGTACTTCACAGGATATACTGTAAAGTGAATTGACTGTGTATTTTGTGGGCAAAATACAAAGGTTTAGAATTGGTGTGGTTTCCGAGCAACTCCAACAAGATAAACAATAAATTATCCTTGTATTTGTGCTGTAACACGTGCTCGCAATGTCTCAAACTCTGCCCAGGATTTACTGTAGAGTGCAGTGACCTCACCCGGGGGCAGTGAAGTTGATTGCGGCGTCTAGACTGATACCTTCTCTGAGATCAATTAATCCATCACAGAGCAAGGATCAAACATGCAAACTTCCTGCTCTGCCTGTCTCAGCTGCTCACTGGATGAATTCATTCAGCCAGTGAATGAGCTCACAGTACACTGCACCGTAATTCAGTTCAAATTCACTTGCTGTGAATAATTTGAAGCCTCACATCCCCCCACCCCATTGACTGTCTGCCTGCATCTCCTGCTAACTTCACATTCCTCCAAGTATCAATGTAACTGGAGCTGGGAGGGAGATATGTGGCAGTAAACAAACTCTCCGAGTTTCCGTGCCCTCCAGATGAAACATTACCATATTGCATGGACAATGGAGACTGACGGCACTTTATATAAAATATGTACATAATTCCAGCGATGTCTTACATGTGCAGCTAGGCGTGAAATCGCCCCAGCCTAAGAGGAGCTTCTCTGAAAGGCTCACACATTCCAACGGGAGCGTTACAAAGTGTGTGAGCTCTCTCTGCAAGACAAGTCTGAAAAAATCACCTGTGACATCTCATTCCATCACTGGACAAGGGAGCAAAATCAATAAAAGGGAAAAGGGGTTGTTTACTAGCTGTGATTTGCAACATTTTCTATTTACCTATTAGCAGTCAATGTTGCCCATTAGCAGTGAATAACTGGGTGCAATTGGCTGCCATGTTTCGCCCACAAAAGTCACGGTCAATCCACTTTACAGTGTATCCCATGAAGCACTTTGAGACGTCTCAAAGGCGTGATAAGGCGCTGTATCAAATGCAAGGATTATTATTATCATTTTCAATGGGATTATAATGTAGGCCCATAGAGATACGCAGATAAAATTGAATAATCCAGAAATGTGACATTTCATAAAAGATTGAATATAATTATCCCATCGAATCGCTTACAAAGTTGTATTTTTTACCCAATTGTATCTGATTTATAAAGACAGTATCAACGCGTTATAATTTGGTTCAGAGCTAATGATATGGTTGTTATTTTTTTTCTCACAAGTAAGTATTTCTGGATGTAATACTATTAAATCCCTGACAGCTACGACATATTTTACAGCTGAACCCAAACTCCCAGAGAGAAGCAGATCAACGCTTTTGAACATCAATGTGATGAAGTACTGACTGTCTGAACTGCAGTAAACCTCATTGCATTTCTGCACACAACTCACAGATGGAGGATGCAATAGTCTCAACCGTTCAGAACTTCTGAAGAAGTGGACAAACCAGTGATCCTAATCGACCAGACAGTGGTGCTGACTGACGCCAGTATCTCCCTCTATAATAATAATAATAATGCTTGTATTTGATATAAAGCCTTATCACATCGTTGAAACATCTCAAAATGATTCACAGGATACACTGCACACGGCGATGTCCCACAAGACAGACATTGACAGACAGATAGACATGTCCGACAAGACAGAGCTACGGGCTCTCTCAGCTCCATATCTCCCGCCGTGTCCACCCCACCATCTCCGGTCGGGCCTTCAGCCTTTCTGCTCCCATCTTCTGGAACTCCAGCCTGGAATCCCGTCACCTTGCCCACTCCCTTGCCTCCTCAAGGTCCGTCTCAAGACCTTCCTCAGTCAGTCTATATCAGCAATGTCCCACAAACAAACCCAAATCTTTACAGATTGTGTATGTGCAACATGGCGGAGCCCAGGGTGGAGGATTGAAATAAGGAGAAGACAGAATATAAACAGAATCTCCCTCTCGAAATCTTTGGGATTTTTGTGCAACAAATGTTGTGCATAGTTTTGAATGATCTCCTTTCCATTAGTCTGGGGTAAGAGGAAGCTAGCAAGTAAGGTCAGGGATGGAGTGGGTTAGCGTAAACTCTCCCCCCCACCACCCGCTGGCATCCCCCATTGGCTTCCCTTCCCCTCCTTCCCCCCTCACCTCCCCTCAACCCCACTCCCCCCTCCGGCTGGCTTCTCTAACATCAGGAACAGATACACAGCAGTTGGACTGAATCTGATATAAATCAGCGGCAGGACAAGGGCTGAGAAAGTGACAGGAGAGAGACTCCGGGAAGTGGGAGAGGTTTGTAGTAGAAATAAAAAAAATCCAAGTTCAATGGGAGGAAATTGCAGTTTGTTAGTCATGGGCAGAACAGCAAAGGACAGCTCAACTTCAGGTCACGGGTGATAAGTGGAGGACGGACACTTCGATCGAGAGAGAGAGAAAAACGTCCCACACTTGTGGGCAACTCAAAACAAATATGGGCAGAACACGAGGGCAGGTTGGCCAATTGTGCGTGATTGAGAGAGAGAGAGAGGGAGAGAGCGACACACAGAGAGGAGATAAACTGCCGGGCGGGGAATTATCTTCTTCTATCAGCTTGGTATTTTTTAGCTTGAGATGCTGACATTCAAGTGAAAATCAAGATAAGAAGTTATTATCCTGTGAAGTGGCGCAAAACCCTGAAAGTTTCCTTTCTCCACACGCTTGATAATAATTTCTCCAAAACAAAACAGTAATAAATTGGTCATTTCAATCCACGACTGTTTATGGGACGCTGTTGTGCGCAATTGGTTGCCACGTTTCGCCCACAAATATACGGTCAATTCACTTTATATTTCAGGATATTGTTAGTATTCTGTGAAGCGCTTTGAGACGTTGAGAAGACGTGAAAAGCGCTATATCAAATGCAAGGATGATTATTATTATTATAAAAGGATATTATAAGTGAATCTGGTTTAATATCCAGACCGTGAGGGGTGAGGGATAAAAAAAATCCCTAGCCACACGGCTTATTAAAGAAACAAGTAAAGCCATTTGTGAGACTCTTGCTCCACAATTACGCACTGAATAATGGTGTGGTCGCTTTGGGTACCGTCTGCTCATACTGGCAGGGCTGAATTACAATGAATATATTCTGAACCTTGCAGTACTGAAGTCTTTCCTCCGATGTGGTTTAGCCAAATCAATCCCAAAACACACAGCATCTTTAAACAAGGCCATCGTGGTACAAGGTATTTGGTAAGTGAAGACAGAAGCCTCCAGAGCTCAACCAGGTGTGTATGAGAAAACGTGTGGCCGCAAGCCCTGATCTTGTAAGTGAGGCCTTCCTCATTAGTGAACGACACAAAGTCCAGAGTCAAAGAGACCGTCTGGAAAGCCACAGAACAAGCAAAAAGGGAAATGTAATATCGTGAGAGTACTATAGCCAGGCGTAAAGTAATCGAAGGTCAGTCTAAATTGTAACGAATGGATTTTACCCAACAAAGAATACTTGTTCCCCCCAAACAGCTCCTCTGTAACAGAATACAACAGGTATTCCCGTCCACCCAACAGAGCTGCTCTCTTTGTAACTGACCAAGGTCACTAGGGACCTGTAAAAGGTCAACTGGAAGCATTTATTTGCTGTTTTCTTCTTCATGAAACTGATTTCCAATGGATTATCATTATGTCAAACAGAAAACAGGACAATTCATACGCTGAAAGATATATATCTTTAAGGAGCGATACCTTAAGTGGGTTATAAACAGCAAATCCAGTCCTACGCAATGGTAATGATAATAATCTTTGCACTTGACATAGCGCCTTAGCACATTTTCAAGACGTTTCAAAGACCTTCAGAGAATATATTGTAAAGTGGAGTGACCGTCTATTTCGTGTGCGAAACAATGTGTGAGAGCGTGAATTAGTTTCAAATAGTGTTGTTTACCAAAATGATTATTTTAGAACATAAAAGACCTCGGTCCTCAAAGCTGCCAGTGACATTCAAGTTTTTCTCAGAGCAAATTACCGAGATAATATTATTCATTCTTCCATTATTAATTTACATGCACTGAATTACAACATCCTTTATGCTCTTTGATGTGCAGATTTGGAATGAGTTTGTACTGACTCCAAATCTAGGTCGAATTAAACTCGTCAAACTTCATGCCATCTGGGCCGCCCAAAAAAATCATTTTAGCGAGTTTCCGAAATGTACGATTTCCAGCAGAGTTTTCATTATCCTGAAACATCAAGAAAGAAGTGGGGGAAATATTCACAATAGAGAGAGTCTCACACACTTGATTGGGGGAGTGAGAGGGGGAGTGCCTATACAGTATGTTTCTCCACATGGCTCGGCTTGTTAAACCCAGCAACAAAACAACAATCCTTACATTTTGATATAGTGCTCTCCATGTTTCACAGGATTCACTTCTGTGTTATGGCTGTGTAGGGGAATACAGCCGCCAATTTGTGCACAGCAGAGTAGCGCAAACAAGCCGTTACGTGAATGATCGATTTTATCTGGGGGATTGCCAGTCAGAACACCGAATAGTGCCACTGCTGGTGCAATCACCCCATTTGCATCTGTGCGGCCTGTGCTGTAAGCGATCGATCGATTCACATCTGCCGCCGACTGGCGGGCTGCAACCCGTTAAGTCACGCAGGGAATCCTGGTAATGGACCGAGGAAGAGGCAGTTTCGTCACTGCTCAATCTGTTGCTCATCTGTTGCTCGTCAGTCTGTGTGTGGCCACAGTAATGAGGCAGCAGCTCTTGTCAGCCAGTGTCATGTACAAAAGGCAGCATCACCAAAAGCTCAGGATAACAGCAGATCTGTTATTGGAGTTCACAATACAACTCCGAGGTCATTATGTGGTAACCAGACGCTCGCAAAGCAAAATGCTTTTGTTTTGGCTGTGCTGGCACGGACAATATACAGCACACCTGTGCCCGGAGACACTGTTTACTGTGACAGTTATTGTCCCGATGTGTGAAGCTGTGGTTTGGCATTGAATCGGGTCTCATCCCCTAATGTGAATGGACTCTGCAATGGAATCTGAGAGAGACAACAACTTGGATCTATATAGTGCCCTCCACGCCAGACGGCGTCTCAGAGCTTTACAGTAACGGATCCCGGGACCGGGCCCAGGGGGAGGTGGAGGGAAGTGACCAAAGGCACAGTCGAAAAGAAAGGTCCACAGCAGAGACCTGAAAATGGGAAGGGAGGGAGCGAGGCAAAGGGAGTGAGGAAGGCAGTTCCAGAGCCTCGGGGCATAGTGGCTGAAGGCACGGCCGCCGAGGGTGGAGCGGAGGACTCGGGGGACGAGGAGGAGGCCAGACCCAGAGGAACGAAGGCAACGGGTACTGTTTTGAGGAGAGAGGAGGTCAGAGAGGTCGGGGGGTGCAGAGGAGTGCAGGGTCTTGAATATGAGGGTGAGGATCTTGAAGTCGATTCTCTCTGGGACAGGCAGCCAGTGCAGTCTGGCCAGGACTGGGGTGATCGGGGAGCGGAGTTTTGTGCGGGTGAGAATGCGGGCAGCAGAGTTTTGAATTATTTGGATTATATGGATGGTAGTGGATGGGAGACCAGCAAGGAGGGCGTTAGAGTAGTCCAGCCGAGAGGTGACAAAGGCCTGGACCAGGGTTTCAGCGGCTTTTGGGGAGAGGAATTGGCAGAGACGGAAGAAGGAAGAAGACACTGAGGAGAGAACAGCCTTGCACAATACAGCTCAGCGATCATAGCCATTTGCTCTCAGGGACAATACATACAAATGATTAAACACAGTGTGGCACAGGACCATTATAGTGGAGTCCTGTAGTGTACCGGTTAGTTTCCTTTCTCCACACACCTCTGTTTAGGAACCTGGCTGTTTGTCGATCGTCAGATCGCTTTTCCGGGGGTAATAATTCCTTCAAAAAAAATTTGAAGGTCACTCAATCCACGACTATTTGTGAGACACTACTGTGCGCAATTGAGTGATGCGTTTCACCCACAAAATGTCCAGTCACTTCACTTTACATATATAACGCACTATACCAAATGCAAGGATTATTATTATTATAAGCTTTTCTCTTCACAGTGTGAAGCAGACATTCAGAACTCATTACGAAAGGTAAGGTGGGATAGTGTTTCTAAGTGATCCACTCACTGTACAGTTACAGAGTCCCATGTGGGCAAACCCAACAGATCTCATGACACCAGCAGTAATATAACACTGCCTGCTGTAAATCCTGCAGTTATCCATTCCAACACTTGTCAAGGCTGTTGACAACTGGAATGGATTCACGGCACTGTAAATAATGGTTAAGATCCATAAGCGCACACAAACACCCACATGGAACAAACGTAATATAGAGCACAGAGTACAACAACTGGAGTCACTAATAATAAGCAATGGAGGTGATAATGCAGCTTTATTTGATGTCAATTAAACAGTAAGGGGTGGGGAATGAACACAAAGCATTACCTATATTCTACACATGAGTTATCCGAGTGCGTGCGTGTGTATGTGTCTGTGCGTACGTGTATGCTTGTGTACGTTTGTGCGCGTGTGTTTGTATGTACACTGGTGTGTATGCGTGCGTGTGTGTACGTTTATGCGCAGGTGTATGCGTATATATGTGTGTTTGTGCGCAAGTGTATGCGTGTGTACGTGGATTTGTGCGCGTGTGTATGCGTGTGTACGTGTGTTTGTGCGTGTGTGCATGTTTGTGCGCGTGTATATATGCATGCGTGTGTGTGTGTGTGTGCGTGCGTGGGGGATTATAAACGTGAACACAGGTTGCCAATGAGCCAGTCTCAGGTTGAATCCGCATCAGTGGCAAAGCACCAGTTAATATTTTGGATCCTCTGCCAAGCGCAATGAGGAACAATATCCATTTCAATTACAGCCGCTTCCTCCACACAGCTCAGCAATAGCAGATCTTGCTGGGGTTTTCAAACTCCCTCTTGATTGATCACAGGACACGATCAAATGTCACCAGTGGCCCGCTCTGACCTCCCATCTATTCAGAGATCCTTTGATTTAATCTAACGTTGGCTCCTTCCAGCGCCTGCATCTTGCCTCTCCCACTCACACATCACTTTGAGATATGGCCCTCTTCACGCTTCATTCATCTCATTCACACGGCGGAAATTAAACTGGGGTCAAAAGGAATGCAGCCCAAATAAGATCTCCCGTCGCTTCTCCGGCTTTACTTCACGGAGGTGTTAAAGGTGCTAAAGAATATGAATATTTCAGAGCCAGTGCTCGTCAATGGTTATTATTAGCTGCCCTGTCAAGGGAAATGAAACTTGATTTGCATCAGCGGCGTCTTAATTACACTGTCATTGGGTTTGGATGATCCAAGCTGCAACAGTTTAAAATATCAGCGCCTATGCTTGATCATGGCGGTGACGAGTCATTTGCTGAGAGCGAGATATCTGAAGCAGATCTCAGATCGTGCAACCACATAATACATCAGATTGTAAAGAGGTCACGCGAGGAGTCAAAACAGCAAATTTCCACATTGTGGTTGAGAAATAAACCCTGTGTTGAGCTGATAGTCTGGCTGGGCTGTCACCTTGTGGGAGATGCCGTCCTTTGGGTGAGACGTTAAACCGAGGAACCACCGGCCTGTTCCGTGTGGACAGTAAATATTCGACAAGGGAAGGGAGTTTCTCCCGGCCACCAATCTCCCCCAACTCCCCCGATAAAAAGTGGTGGTTGACTGCACGCACACATACATGTCAGATATACCACTTGCCCTCCCAATGCAATTGAATAATAATAATAGGCAGCATTAACAGCATTAACTGTCCAGGGTTGTCCCTCATGTTTGCAGCGGTCACTCAAATGGAGAGGGACTGTTGGCAAATGCCATCCATGGAAGCAAACCCCAGTCGAAGGAAATGAAGACAAACGTCTTCAAGAGAGGAAGAGATGGAAGGAAAGTTAACTGCAAAACTGTGGGGGGAAAAACAAAAATCACAATTGTGTACAGACGTTTTTTGACAAAGCGTGGAAAAAAAAAACCTTCACCTTGGCAATGACGCATTTGCCCGTTAGTGAACAAAAGTGGATGAATTATTGCCGTTACAAGACTTTATCATCTAACACGATTTCAGTGAGAAATATCAAAATCGTCACATCGCTCACTGTGGTGAGGAACCACATCCACAAAAACATAAAGCGTTGATGACATTTTGCCTAAAGAGTTATTATTATGGACGAAAAATGTACATTTCAATATGAGAGATTAGGTTTAACAAGCTGAAGGCTTGACAGCATAAATTGATTTTCCTCAGCTCCAACAATCCTCTATTTTTAGCTGCTGGAATAAACGGACAGAAATTTAGATGCAAATGCTGTTGTAATGAGATCAGAAAGGACTAGAACTCTCTCTCTTCACTGCTAAAAGGGCTTCATTCAGCATTATTTCCCAGCTGTATAAGGCAATTAGTGAACCAGAGGCACAGACACACTGAACCTCATTATCACGTAAAAGCCTTGCAGTCACACGGAGACGCAGAATGCTCCTGATTATCACTCACATAACATGCCACCGGAAATCAATTTATTTGCCAATCGGTATTCAGTATTTTTTACGGCCGGCAGACAACACGATATTAATCGGCCTTTTTGAAAAAAAAGCCACGTTTCAATTTAATTAACGTTTCATTAGTATTCCCGTGTAGTTCTGATGAGCGATTAATTCTAGGCCATCCTATGTTTTTGTTTGTAGGGTGAGGGTGGGGGGAGGATGTACTTTACAGGAACAAAATACAAACATGGGGCTGGATTATCATGGGAATGAGAGTCCAGACCCAGAAACACGGAAATTGAAGTGCCATTTATCTACATGAAGATATCAGAGAAGGAACGAGCAGCTCATTCAGTTTTCTGGGACTGTTTCCCAATCGTAGATTATTTGGTAACTAGATGATGGTCTCTAGAAATTAAGGACAACTTTCTGTTTTAAATTCCACGACTGGATTAACTACCAAAAAATATTAATATGCGCGTTGACCCAAGTGATCCGGTAAATTAAATGAAAAGCACATCGAGATTGGGAGCCGTGTTTTGGCTAAATCTTTGTAAAACGACTTGAAACAACAACAACAACTTGCATTTAGATAATGCTCTTCAGTGTCCAAGTGCTTATGCAGTGCAAAGCATGACCACAAGGAAAGTTTACTTCACCACCCCTTTTAACTGGTAAAAAAAAATTTGTGCCACATCATTTCGAACTGAATTAATTTTAAAAAATGTACAAGTTTGTGTTCAGTCATACAACGCGAGTTATTCCAATAATGTTCCATTTGGCATTTAAAAAAACACACTTGACCCAAATCTGCTGCTTGATTAGCTCTAATGGAACAGCAACATCTTCTCATGACTATTACCAGGTGAAGCAACTTCTCTCGTCATAAACAAATATGTATTTTGTTAAGGATTTCGCTATGGCTTCAACGAGTTATCATCAGTCTAACGCCTGTGCTCAGTAAATTAACCTCCGCACTGTTGATTAACCTCAGCATTGCCGAGGGTCAGTGTGAGTCACGACTCCCTGAGATGTTAATTGAAAGTTTATACTAAAGCCCCAGTTATCGGGTAGAGCAATGGCGCAGGTTTAGCCCTGCAGGGTTTCCACGGCAATTGTACAAGAGGTAAAATATCCTGACTTGCCAGGTCAACCACGTCCTTAGCCCAGCAAACCACTTTCCAAAAGATAGAGTGAAGCTTAAGATGTGCAGAGAGGGTTAGTGTTTGACAAGCCATTGCTGTAGCCACCCGTCTGAGCGAGGTGTGGAGTTACCACCATTCTGTCAACCGACACTAGTGATGATATCAGTCTCGGGCAATTCTCTGCCGATGGTTTGGCCTGAGATTTATTCGCGGCGATGATGACCTCATTGACATAACTATCCTGTTGTCTATTCCTGGATCAATAGGTCTCACCCGAGTGTTGGAGTGGAAGCTGTAAACACTTTATAAAGTTATAGCTTATAAGCGCCAGAGTTTACTCCAACATTTCTCCATATTACCTTGAAGACGTCCTCCTGACAGTGCATTATATATATATTATACATGTTTCGTCCACAAATATACAGTCAATTCACATTACAGTCTATTCTGTGAAGTGCTTTGAGACGTTGAGAAGACGTGAAAAAGCGCTATATCAAATGCAAGGATTATTATTATTATATAAAAAACTACACAGATTTTCGCACAGCAACATCCCACAAGCAGCCATTAAGTGAATGCTTTTGTTGAACATTGGGGCCTAAATATAAGGGATCAGCCAGGCAGTGGGGCTGGAGATACGGATGGGGGAAAGCGGGGGGGATTTCCTAACTGGTGTCATCAACCCGCGTCTGAAACCAAATTCTGTACTGTAAAACACAGATAATAAAAGCTAATCTCTTTTAGTGGCTTCCTTGTAAAATGGGTGCAGACACTGATATTTTCCCTTTAAACTAAAATCTCAGATTGATCTGCCCGTTGATTTTCAGGTAATTTTAATGAGGAAAATAAAATGGTTGTTAGTGGGATGCTGTGAGCGACCTTAACAAAAGTGTTTTATGGGGATCAGCAGTAATGAATACTACAAACCCAGAGTTAGCTGAGCTTCACAGTGGCTGCGGGACAGCGGGCAGAGATTTGGGGTGTGCAAAGCACAATTTTAGGATAGATAATAATATTAATAACATTTGATACAGTGCTTATCACATCATTGAGATGTCCTAAATCGCTTTTTATTTTTTATTTGAAGGGATTATTACGCCCAGAAAGTGATCCGCCAAACGACTAACAACCAGGTTCCTTCTTACTGCTATGTGTGTGGAGTAAGGAAACTCCCCAAAGGTTTCGCCCTACAAGTGCTCTAACCACTGAGCTACAAGACTACACAGAGGGTAAATGGACAGCAGGAATGGGTTACAAGCAGAGAGGGCAGGGCTGGGCAGGGCAGTGCTGGGCAGGTTCAGGGCTGGGCAGGGCTGGGCAGGTTCAGGGCAGGGCTGGTTCAGGGCTGGTTCAGGGCTGGGCAGGTTCAGGGCTGGGCAGGTTCAGGGCTGGGCAGGTTCAGGGCAGGTTCAGGGCTGGGCAGGGCTGGGCAGGTTCAGGGCAGGGCTCGGCAGGTTCAGGGCTGGGCAGGTTCAGGGCTGGTTCAGGGCAGGGCAGGTTCAGGGCTGGTTCAGGGCAGTGCTGGGCTGGTTCAGGGCTGGGCTGAGACCAGTAAGTCTGGGATTCCAAAAGAATGAAATCAAATGGCTAAAGGGGCCTAATTTATCCAAACCTGTCCAGTGATGTTGTGAAGTAACGAGAGTTAATTGGAGACAGTTTTTACACCCAGGGCTCCCCCCACCCACCCCCACTCTCTCTCTCCCTCCCATCACATAAACCCTGGGTAAGATTACGTGTTGACTTGCGTTCACATCTTCACTGATACCAGACTCAAGCTGCACAAGTCGCAGGATCTTAAATACAATCAATTATTTGTCGACTTTGAATTCAAACTCTGCAGTAGAACAGATTCTTGCTGAATGATTTATTCCCATTTGAGACAACTCCTCCAGTAATTACAGCTTTTGCAAAGTGTGCTAACACCCGTTGGCTGCACATTAAATTAGTGTTGACAGTCCAATTATGGATTCTAAAATTACTGCCAGGCAAATACTTCTTGGTGCTTAACAGAGCCACCAACAGCAGTTGCTGTTAAAGGGCTTCTTTCACCGAACAAATTCTTATGTTCTGTTGTACAAAACAGAAGTGAAGCCCAATACCTTGGCTGCCAGCCGCACTGCAAGAGGGCAAGACAGGAGAGTTACTCCAGCGAAGGTGGGAAGAAGAGCAAGGATTTCTGCACAGATGGGAGAGCAGTGAACTGCAGTAGTGATAATAATAATAAAAAAAATTGCATTTGATTTAACCTCTTTCACGTCAGGAGGACATCTCAAAGAGCTTACAGGAAGTACTAATGAAGTGTGATTACTGTGTATTTTGTATATTAAATATCATTTAAAGGGAAAGGGAGCATCAATTCACAAAGAGTTTGAGTGGGGGAGGAATAATAGAGATTAAGCACAGTGACAGGAACTCTGATATTGTACCCATCAGCGTTTGGTTGCTACTAATGGTGACAGGAGTGTTGCACTGACTTCAAACTGCCCCAGAGGGTATAAGTGTGCGCCCACCATTTTATTCTGCTTTGCTTTCATTCCACGAAAATGGAAAAGAAAAGAAACCGTTGTCAAATGTTTTTCCACTAAAGCAAGAGGCTAAGTAGGCCACTGGAAATGTAAAGCTGGCTTTGTTGTTTCAGAAAAAGAGTTTCATTTCCAAACGACCTGGGACAACATTTAGACTGTCCTGGTTTACATGTTTCCACATCGTCAGTAGGGACTGGAATCGCTGGGCTGAACACTTTTACACTGAATCCACCCAGACAGACATTACAATAGTAATGGGTTTGAAGGCTGTGCAGTGTTAGCAATCTATTAATAACACTGCCCACACTAGCTACATACATTGCCAAAAGGCCTAGGAACTCCCTCTAAAGGGTAAATATTGTTTTGCACTGAGTCCTGGCCACTTCTCATCAGTGCTGTGAGGTCTGTGAAAACCATTCTTACTTCTGGAAGATAGTTTCTATCCATGATGGAGATTTGGTTCAATGCACCAGTTAAAATAAAAATCAACTGGTGTATTCCTTTTTATGTTCATTGCTTCTTTCTTTGGGCAGGTTTTGAAGCAATTTTTGTTAAAAAACACAAGCGAAATCTGCTGTGGCTTTGAATAGCACTAACCACATCATAATACTAGTATAAAGGCAAGGTCTTGTTCGAGAATCTTTACCAGGAAACCAAACACTGCATTGCAAGCGTTTATATGTGAAGGACGACGGGACTGATTTACTTCTGGAAATGAGAGGTTTGGAATTACTTAACCCTATAGAGGGAATAGAGAGGAGAGACAAGGGAAATGTAGCTTTAATGGCACAGAGATAGCTCTGTTCACTTGCTTTTAATAATAATACTAACAATAATAATAATCCTTGCATTTGATATGGCATCTGATCATGTCTTCGAGACGTCTCAAAGCGCTTCACAGGATACACTGTAAAGTATATTGACTCTATGTATTTTGCAGGTGAAACGCGGCAGTCATTTGCGCAGCAGCATCCCACAAACTGTCGTGGATTGAGTGACCAAATTATTATTTTTTGGGGGGGGATTGTTACCCCTGAGGGAAAAAAAGAACTCTTGCCTCAGCTGCCTGGAATGACTGAAATGTGACAGAGATATGTTCACCAATAGGTGGAAGAATCCAGGTGCATGTTCTCGCACACAAGCATCTCAGTGACAAGAATAGTACATTGATTGCACGGTTGGTATGTTTACTTGCATCATCTGTGGTCAAAAGGCTTGGGGTCAGAGGCATCACGTCAGCCAGGTGTCCAAACAGAGACCAAGAGAAACGGTTGGGTTTAGCAGTGCTGGAGGAAACATCAGGAAGAAGCTCAGACCACACCAAACCCCCTGAAGTAACGGCTTTGACTTCACATCTGTAATAATCTGGGCACAGATCCAGATCAGCACAATCAATATCTGACTGGCTTCAACTCACACAATAGTTCGAGCATCGTAATGGATGATTATTTGTGAACAAGAAATAAAAAATACCTGTGGGAAAAATAAAAGTTCTGTGCACTCTCTTCCCTTTGTTCCCTCTACAATACATCTCAGTTATTGCTATTGCGTCAAACAAAAAAACATTATATTTAGAACTCCTTCTCATGCTCGCAGGGTTTTTGAACAAACAGTTGCCCATTGCTAAACCTGTGGTGGTAAATGAAGCAACTGTGTGTTAAAAGGAGAACTCGAAGCTCAGCACAAAAGTGACCAAGTTCAAGAGTTTAATCAGGTCAACCCTGTGCCTCCCCTCCCTGTTTTAAACAATTACGTTACACACACACACACAGGGGCAGAAAAACTGCTCCCTTATTACCAGATGTATAGACACAACAGCAGTTTAATCAAGTCAACCCTGTAGCCAAATGCTTATAATAAGGGATGAAATAACAATAATCCTTCGATTTAATACAGCGCCTTATCAGGCCTTCGAGACGTCTCAAAGCGCTTCACAGAATATAGTGTAAAGTGAATTGACTGTACCTTTGGGAGCAAAACATTTTATAGAGGGGAAGACACTGCACCAAAAAAAACCTTAAATGGTCAATATACGATCTCAATTTGTGGTTTGTGATAAATCTGCTCCCTCCTCTCTCTCCCCCAACACCCCCCCAAAAAAATGGAGTCTTGGAAACAGAAGTGAATTGTACCCTAACAAGACAAACACAGCAGCGAATGCAATGGCAAACGCAATGACTTAGCGCTTGTCAAATCCTGTGAGCACACAGATCTCACTGACTGCATCCCCATTGAAGTTCCCATTTCTACATGAAATTTGCGCAACTTGTGATGACTTGCAGGAAATGTAGAATAAAATTAGACATAGAATAAATCATTAGTCACTGAAAAGACTCAGCGGGTCAGGCAGCATCTATGGAGAGAGGCAAGTGAGTTGATGTTTCAGGTCGAGTGTTCCAACGAAAGGTCATCGACCTGAAGAGTTAACTCACTTTCCTCTTTCCATAGAGCAGCGTTGGAGATGGAGTTGGTGATGAGCTTTCCTGTGTCTGTCAGAGGCCGTCTGGAGCAGAGAACAATCACACAGGGGTTAGTCAGGGCCCCATCACACTCTGGCCAGGCAGTGCTGAGGGCTCAGTGACACGGCGTGTGCCACTCGCCTGCCCAAGGGACATTGCTAATGATGAGTGTGTCAGTCAGTCAGTCAGTCAGTCAGTAACTCTGGGTATATCTGTCTATTACACCAGGCTCCTGGACTGGTCCTGGCTGCTCAGCTGTCAGGAGGCTTTTGGGTGTTTGGCAAAGTCTGGTTAAGAGGAACAATTGAGAGGCAAAGCAGAAAGATTAGGAAAATAAACACAATGGGGGTGGGGGTGAAAATCCACCCTGTCGATGACTAAAGACATAATAATATAATAATCCTTGCATTTGGTACAGCCCCTTATCACGTCTTCGAGACGTCTCAAAGCGCTTCACAGGATATACGGTAAAGTGAATTGACTGTATATTTTGTGGGCGAAACGCGGCAGCCAATTGCGCACAGCAGCGTCCCCACAAACAGTCGGGGCTTGAGGGACCAAATTATTATTTATTTATTAAAAGGGATTATTACTCCGTTTTAGTTAGACCGCCAATCGACTAACAACCAGATTCCTATTTACTGCTCGGTAAACAGGGGCTTGTGGAGTAAGGAACGTGCCCAACGTTTCACCTCTCCGGGACTTGAACCCAGGTCTCTCGCTTGCAGGGTGAGTGCTCTAACCACTAAGCTACAGGACTCCTTTACTGTAATATTAAAAAGCTACAGTCGGATTCCCCTCTGACTGTACAGCAGAGAAAAACACACACGTATTGTCTTTCCCACGCATTGCGTCTCTGCCCAGTTACATTTTATCCCTAAATTTTTTTTGTATCAAAAAAAAACTTCCCCTCGCCCACATTCCCTCCTAACATTACTGGAACCAAAAACACACACAATATAATGTTGTATTAATAATTGCACTAAGCAGCACGCACGCTGATTACACCAAGTCTTTAACATCAGAAACACACATTAGACACAAGAGCCTTTGGGGAAAGAACCAGATGATAAAGGAGGAATGCAGTCACTTGTAATGTGGTGCTTTGCTATCAGGAGAGAGGCTGTAGAACAGGATCATATTCTTGGCAGGAGATTTCTTACTGAGAGTTTCCCTCAAGCCCAAACATACACTCAGACTTAACACAACTGCAGTTTATCTCTCACACTGACGTGCAGGGAAATTTGGATTTGCAAAATTCAGCCTCAGCCAGACACCGATTGCAAATTATATCCTTTAAAGCACTTTTGATGTCTTGACAACACGATAAAATGCCAGGATTATATTGCGTTAACTTCGGCAACAAACAATCCACCTTTAAATACTCTCGACTTGTCATTGACCAGCAAAAAGGACCTTCAAAGAACTAAATTTGCTCACAAAACACACAGTCATATATTTTGCAGTATATCCTGTGAAGCACTCCGAGACGTCTCAATGATGTGATAAGGCACTGTAACAAATGGAAGGATTATTATTATTATTGAATGAAACTTTCCCTTCAACCACAGGTTAGTAGATGTATGTAACAGACACACAGAAAGGGATTTTAAAAAAATCTTCACCCTTCCCAAAAAGATCACAACCGTAAAAATATCATCATTATTATTAGGTAACACGCATCATCCTGACCCAGATTCTTCTAAAGAAGTTCAAAACAAAATAAACTCTTGACTACATTATTTTTATTTGGTGCAGATGCTTGGTATGAATTGGAAATGTAAATATAAAGTCTCGCTACTCGGCAATATCATGTTCCCCATTCAGACATTGACATTCAGACATGGGAATTAAAAAAAACTTGTGCAATATTAAAATAGCACTAAATGTCTCTGTTATTGCTTGTGGCTCGGCTCCAGTGTGGGCTTCCAAAGTACATTACTGACTTCTAGCGGTGAGAAATGTGTATTGCACGTTTCCCATCCATAATAATAATAATCCTTGAATTTGATACAGCGCCTTATCATGTCCTCGAGACGTCTGAAAGCGCTTCACAGGATATACTGTAAAGTAAATTGACTGTATACTTTGTGGGCGAAACTAACTTGTGCGCCCATCTCAATTTGTGTCAGCCAGTTTGACTTATTTTGTAAAGAGCAGGTTTGGATTATTGTTGCTATGTGTGTGTGTGTGGGTGGGGGGGGGGGGGGGTAGTGTTTATTTGAGAGAGAGAGAGAGAGAGAGAGAGACAAAAATCACAAGACATCGCCCAGAACAATTAAAGAAATTAATACATTAGCTTGATCTATACTTTGGATTTGGAAGAATAATTTCTCCCAGAGACTAATTCAAGAGAAATAATCCATAAATATGTCACCACCTGTATTTCATAAAATAAAGAGCTGGGAACTCAGCCACATATATTGGCATCAATAGATACAAGTTCAGCACATCCAGGAGCACATGGGAAGTCGCTGATTACAACTGTACTATTGCCAAAACAACTTCCTGTGGTCTAATGATACAAATGCTATTATTACTTACACATATGTGTAGAATTACACACACACACACACACACACTGGGATCTGGATTGATCGGTTACATGGTAATCTCACGTTGGAGGTGTTTGCTCACATTAAATTGGACGTTGCAAGTGTGTAGACGAGAGAAATGGATTCAGATTTGCAGCATTTAATGAGCCAGTCCATAGTTACTACGAGAGGGAATTTGAACCAGTTAAAGAGGAGTTTAAACCTGGGGGCTATTTTGCAATATTTGTTGTGTTCATTGCAACTTTCATAGTGACATTTGCTGGCAGCAAAATTGCAGATCCCGAATAAATCAATTTATTATCCCATTGTGAAATTTTCCTGGCATCAAGTTTCTCATCTCTTGTGTGACCCTTCAGATCCTTCTTCAAGTCAACATTCAATAAAATTACTAGACTCTGTCTCAGACACGGGGTCATTTACAAACTCCAAGGCAGGTTCTCATAGGAAAACACTGAGAAGAAGATTCTTAAACAAACTGTGTAATGAAAAGCACACGTCAAATAAGACGATTATACCAAATTCTACTGAAATGAGGATCTCATTATTTTAACCAAAGCACCTTCTATTTCTGAAGACACTCATCTCAATAGGAAACCCTTGTTCAGTCTGAACTTGAAAGCAGATTAACTAACTAACCATTGCTTGAGCTTTCACAGTAACATTTTCCAAACGCTTCAACGACATTATTGCAAATGACTCATCACAAAGGTTGTATCTCAGAAATGCTCTTTTGTGACTCAAATCCAACAATTTATTGTATTCTCAACTGATTCAGTGAAACTCTAACATCAAAAACGTTCTATTAGTTTTAAATACCATCTAATCCATTCTGGAAAGCTTCAGGGTTGGCCTGCGTACTCTGAATATAATGTAACAATAATCTATGAGAGAAATCTGCCAAAGTCTGATCTACTGAATGATGGTATGACTCTGGGAGAGGCTGAAGAGTATTAACAACAACAACAACAACACAACAACAAGATTTCATTTATAAAGCGCCTTTCACGTCAGGAGGACGTCCCAGTATGGACTAGTTGGTCCAAATGACCCGTTTGTATTCTGACGAAAGGTCATAGACCTGAAACGTTAACTCACTTTCCTCTCTCCATAGATGCTGCCTGACCTGTGTGTTCCCAGCCAGTTCTGTGTTTATACCAGATTTCCAGCACCTGCAGTATTTTGCCTTTTGGTTCAGAGCTTGCATATCGAATCGAGTGTCTGAATTCCATTGGGACTCACTGCAATTGAAATTAATCCTGGTTTCTCGCAGGTAAAAGTGGCACTAAAACCACTTTTCAGGGTCACGCAGAGGTTAAGCTCAACAGTTAGTCAGTCAGTCATCACAGAACAGGCTTACCCCAACCCAACACAAAGCTGTCACTCCCAGCTCTCTAATGGAGGAAGATAAACAGTCCAATAAAACACAAACGTTTGCTTTACCAGGAGCTGTAGCTGAAGATGGCCGGGAGGGAGGGAGGGAGGGAGGGAGGAAGGGGTGCTTTGTAAGCCTGACTGACTATTATTGCCCTAGAGACAGTAGTCCTAATAGTAATAAATGATAATAATCCTTGCATTTGATGTAGCGCCTTATCACATCTTCCAGACGTCTCAAAGCGCTTCACGGACTATACTGTAAAGTGAATGGACTGTGTATTTTGTGGGTGAAATGTAGCATCAGCTCTCTATTCCAACCCTTCTATTGTTATCATAAAGGATGCTAATATTCCCTTGCATCATATTAAATTAATCAGATGCATTTCATCTACAAATGCCCCACAATTACATTTTTAGCAGATCAGTCAACCCAGTGGTTTCCTTCCAATTCACAAAGTGGTCTGTTCAGTGCCTTCGGATGTCCTCCCACCATGAAAGGCACTTTACAAATGTAATTTTGTTGTTGTTGGTCAAATACAATCAGAATTTACAGGCTTTCTTTTCTCCCAATTTATGTGCAAGTTCATAAAGTATCTTCAGTTCATAGATCATATAGAGTCAATTTAGTTTACAGTATATCTTGTGCAGCGCTTTGAGACATCTCGATGGCTTGATAAGGCGCGATATCAAATGCGAGAATTATTATCATTATTATATAAACGGATACATTTACTTGCGGCACTTTGTAATCTGTTGCAGATCAGTTTGCCATTAATATG
The DNA here is from genome assembly GCF_018977255.1 of Callorhinchus milii. Taxonomy (NCBI): domain Eukaryota; kingdom Metazoa; phylum Chordata; class Chondrichthyes; order Chimaeriformes; family Callorhinchidae; genus Callorhinchus; species Callorhinchus milii. The sequence continues at coordinate 19,829,213 of NW_024704752.1, forward strand.
TGAATCAACTCGGATATTCATCACAGTCGCATTGACTGCCTACTGACTCAACACCTGGGTGAGCTGAATAATTCATCAATTTACAGCTCAGTGCACAGTCCCTGTAAAAGCTCTTGGAGGAGCCGACATTTTAACAATATACTATTGACGCGTGAGGGTGGTGGGGGGGGGGTTGGAGAAAGAGGGGGAATAGATAGTTTAGAATGAATGAACAAGAGGTATGGTGATGTGTTTTAGATGAGATACTGTGTGTGGGACAGTGAGAGATGGAGCGAGGGACACATACATGCAAGTTGAATCGTAGCCTCTCTTATCGTTGTAGGTGATAATAAAAGTACGACAACATCAGAGGTCTGAAATGTGTGCAAGCCACACACTCATGCTACCGCTCGCTCTTACCTCATATCACACTGGCTGCCAAATCCCTGAAAAAATCATCTCTCTCCTGGTGGGAAAAGACGTTGGGCAAGTTTCCTTACTCCACACACATGTCTCTGTTTACCTAACGGTAAGTAGGAGACCCCGATTGTGAGTCGATTGTCAGATTGCTTTCCGGAGGTAATAATCCCTTCAAAATAATAGCATTAATAATTTGGTCACTTCAATCCACAACTGTTTGTGGGACACTGCTGTGTGCAATTGTCTACAGAATTTCACCCACAAATTACACTTTATAGTATATTCTGTGAAGCGCTTTGAGACAATATAACAACGTGATAAGGTGCTTTATCAAATGCAAGGATTATTATTATGATTAAGGATAACCATTTGCCGTCAGACTGACCCACGCACCGTTGCTATCCATTAGACTCACATGCACCCCCTCGTTGACTGTTAAGTGACTGTGTATTTTTGGAGGTGAACATTGTAATGCTCACAGCCCTGCAGAATACAACAAATATCTTTCCCCTCGATGTCTACACAATAACTCTAAAAAAAATCTACACAATAAATATACTCAGCATTGCTGCTGGAGATCAAGAAGAGTCAAAACTAGAGCAAATTTTTAAGCAAAAAGAAAAAGTCATTTGGAAATACCCGGTCATTGATCTTATTGCACGTTCACCAGTCAACTGAGTTTAAAATCAATCACCAGAACATCTATGTGATTATTCCTTCCCTCGACTAGTTAAACTGAAACATGTTCATCCACAGCAAAAAATATTCCATGACCTTTCAGGGTACAGCCCCCAAAAAGAGCACACAAGAGGAGAGAAAGATTGTATAGTGACGGACAATAAGAGTCAGGAGATCAGTCACAGAGCAGCATTGATGAACACATGGCTCAACAGGTTACTGCTTGCAAATGACAATTCACATGCATCTGGTTCTTGTTATTAAACATATTAGTTTCAATTGAACCAAGGATTTGATTGAAACCAGCAAACACTCCGCAGTTGATTAGTGTCTGCCATTAAAGGAGCAGCATCTCTCTGTGACAAAGTATTTCATGGAGATGTGATGTGCAAGGGAGATGCATAGACAGTCGGGATATTGAGGGATGTGCAGAAAAAGCAGGGAAATGGTATTGAAAATAGAAAGAACAGCTGTGGTCCAATACAATAGTGCAACAGACTACATGGCCTCAATGGCCTTGTCTTATGCCTGTTAAAGAACCAATAGGGTTTACATGACAACATTTACATTTTAATAACATCAAGTGTAAAATTGTGTTATCCAACAGCTATTAAAGATAATAATAATACAGTGATCCTTGCATTTGATAAAGCACCTTAAGATGTGTCACAGTGCTTCACAGGATACACTATAAAGGAGAATGACTATATATTTTGTGGGCAAAATGAGGCAGTCAGTGTGAGGCATGGTTTTGTATTGGTTTCAATTCAGTGATTGTCTCTTTATAGGGAATACAGGGCTATAGGAGAGGGGTGTAGGAGGGGTGTAGGCGAGGGGGGTAGCAGGGGTGTAGGCGAGGGGGGTAGGAGGGGTGTAGGCGAGGGGGGTAGGAGGGGTGTAGGCGAGGGGGGTAGGAGGGGTGTAGGCGAGGGGGGTAGGAGGGGTGTAGGCGAGGGGGGTAGGAGGGGTATAGGCGAGGGGGGTAGGAGGGGTGTAGGCGAGGGGGGTAGGAGGGGTGTAGGCGAGGGGGGTAGGAGGGGTGTAGGCGATGGGGGTAGCAGGGGTGTAGGCGAGGGGGGTAGCAGGGGTGTAGGCGAGGGGGGTAGCAGGGGTGTAGGCGAGGGGGGTAGCCAAGGGGGGAGGCTTGAATGTTCACTGATATGAAGTGCCCTCAGGAGGTGGGATAAGAGAACGGAGAGCAGAACCTTAAGACACAACTCCTCGTTATTTTACTGTTAACCCGAATATTAATACAGTAATAGCCAATTCCCCAAAGTTAAGGGCACCCAGCGAGGCCAGACCACCCTTGCTAAAGGAGGAAATGGTTAAAACAATGTGGCTCAGCAGATGTTCAAACGGAAAGTCAAGTAGCGACAAAGTGCAATTACTGGGTATAAATACACAATGGTCATTTAATCATTTAATGGGAAATCAACTTGTTTAGCACAGTAATCACCAGAAAACACTTGTTGGATCTTTAACTGTGGTCATGTAGGACTCGTTCACAACCAAACCGAGACTCATTTGTCAATTAGCAAGGGTTCTGTTTAACAGGTGGTTTTACAGCAAATATTGCTGCTCAGTGAGCCCGCCCACTCCTCGCCTGCTCCACCACTGGTGGCCATGCCATCAGCTACTCCCTCCCTCCCTTCTATCCATCTTGAATTCCTGTATGAAACCCTCTTTGACCGTATTTCGGTTGTTAGTCGATTGGTGCATCGCTTTCCGGGGCTAATAATGCCCTAACAAAATTACAAAATAAATAATAATTTGGTCACTGAATCCCACGACTGTTTGTGGGACGCTGTTGTGCGCAATTGGCTGCCATGTTTCGCCCACAAAATACAGTCAATTCACTTTAGAGTATATTCTGTGAAGAGCTTTGAGACGCCTCCAGGACCTGATGAGGTGCTGTATCAAATGCAAGGATTATTATTATCTTTCATTTTGGGAAAATAAATGAAAGAAAAAAACACGAAAGCAATTCATAAAATGGTGGGGTACCTCCAAAACAATATTAGAAAAAAGCTGTCTGAATAATGAACATAGATGCATATCAATAGTTAATTCTATATCAATAATTTAGAACAAAAGCAAGTTATGCAAATATAAATATTAAAAAAATTCACTTCCTACGGATATGGAAAACAAAGAATCTGAACTCGAAGCAAAACAAAAAGTAACAAATGAGTTTGATCTGTTATGATAATTATTACTGAGCGAACATAATAGCAGCAAGTGTTACAGTCATTTGTGAAAGGAATTAATTTGGTGAATATATGTGGTTTCTAAATGACACGTACAGGGTTTGATGGGCCTGAAGGCCTGAAGGCCTGAAGCGTTGGACTCACAAGTGGAGAAGAAACAAAAAATCCTAGAAATACACATTGATTTCAGTTTCCTGCCTTCAACAACAACTTGCATTTACACAGCAGCCCTCACCCAGAGCGCCGGAAGTGACCCAGAGCTCTTGACAGTGGTGGAGCACGACCCTGAGCTGAGGGGAGGTGACCGTAAGCACGGTCGAAGAGGAAGGTCTTCAGGCATGACCTGAAGATGGGGAAGGCAGAGGGATAGAAGGAGAGAGGAAGTTTGTCTTCAAAATGCACAGTCATCACATCACACTACCCAGTAAATCTTGTGAAGCGTTTCGAGATGTACGGATTATTATTTCATCCTTATTATTTTATATGTTGCAGATGTACAAAGGCTCCTCTTGAAACAATGGATTGTCACATAAAGGCGAGATAGTGAAACTGCAGGAAGTAGTTTATAGATTGGTGAAAAGCCAAGATGAGCCAACCTTCCCACATAAACACTCAATTCAAATGTCAGTTACACCACACGCCTGCTAATTATCCACCCGCTGTTCTCCTCACAAAGAACCCATTCTCATATGTACATGAAAGTTTGTTAACCCTGGAAAACCCATTTAATGGAGTCCTGTAGCTCAGTGGTTAGAGCAAGTGAGAGAACCTGGGTTTGATTCCCGGGCAGAGCGAAACGTTGTGCAAGTTTCTTTACTCCACTGCACACATCTCTGTTTACCAACAGTAAGTAATAATAATAATAATAATAATCCTTGCATTTGATATAGCGCTTTTCACGTCTTCTCGACGTCCCAAAGCGCTTCACAGAACACACTGTAAAGTGAATTGACTGTATATTTGTGGGCGAACGCGGCAGCCAATTGCGCACAGCAATGTCCCACAAACAGTCGTGGGTTGAAAATGACCAATTTATTATTTTTGGGGTTTTTTGGAGGGATTATTATTAGGCTCTGTGTGGAGTAAGGAAACTTGCCCGAGGTTTGGCCCTCTGCCTGGAATTGAACTCAGGTCTCTCACTTGCAAAGCGAGTGCTCTAACCACTGAGCTACAGGACTCCACGAGTAGGAACCTGGTTGTTAGTCGATTGGCGGATCGCTTTCCGGGGGTAATAATTGTTTTTTAAAAATTGGTCACTCAATCCACAGCTGTTTGTGGGGACGCCGCTGTGCACAATTGGCCACTGCGTTTTGCCCACAAAATACACAGTCAATTCACTTTACAATATATTCTGTGAACCTCTTTGAAACGTCTCAAAAATATGATAAGGCACTATATCAAATGCAAGAATTACTATTATTATTCCTGTTTAATGCAGATTAAATCTCTATTGTAAATCCTGTGAGGCACTTTGACACAAACTCCTCATGTGAAAGATGTTATATGAAATGCAAGGATAGTTTATGTGGGCGAGGTGGAGGGGGCTGACCAGACTGCAGAGGCAGTAAACTTGTGGTGAAGCAAATTTTTTGATGTGTTTTTAGACATCAAGACAGGAAGGGATACTCATCAACAGATATAGAGGAACAGGACAGCACAGATGGTTAATCTTTCATGCTAAGGCTTTTAAAAACGGTTTTGAAAAGGTTAGATAAGATAGATTAGAGAGAAAAGTAAAGTTAGAATTGAAGTGAAATTGGACGGGGGAAGAGGAGAGGAGGAAAGATAGATTGAGCAGAAATAAAGTTTAAAACGTTTATTTAAATAAGCATGTTTTAAGTGCTTACTTTTGCATCTGATGATTAATAATACCTTACAGCAATAAAGTTACATGTGATACATCAATTGATTTTTATTGCTATAATATTAGTGTGAGTTTCAGAATCAACCAAAAATTTAAAACAAAACAGTGTGCAATTCCCTGTGGTGTATTATCCAGCTGTCAAATGATTAAGTAAAAGTAACATGAAGCCTATTTATTTCCCTGAGAAGTATCTGGCAATGTCACTTCTTGCCTTTAGTTTCATCAATTTCCTATTTTCAACATCTGTTTTCTTGTCGCAAATCACCTGACATGCTTTCAGATGAAATGTTAGGTTCATTGCAAAGTCCAAACAGCCCAGTCACTGGAGATAGAACTTTATGATGAAAAACACTCACACAAAGTTTCCTACATTTGTAACCATCATCTTACAACTCAGCTACAGTGAGGAGTATATAACAAATGAACACAATTACCGTGTGGTATTTCATCTGGGCATAATAATAAAAAATAGGCCAAAAGATGTACATATCTTCACCCACAAAGTATACAGTGAATTCAATTTACAGTATATTTTCAATGCCGTGATAAGGCAATATATCAAATGCAAGCATTATTATTAAATTTATGCTACAACATTTCCTCTGTGTTCTATTGTACTGTACAGCCTGGCAAATTGTTTCTGTAATGGTCACTTGTGGATCTTGTTGATTTTACGCTTGTGACTGATACTGAGCCCTTCTCTTGATATTAAACGTTGCGCTGCGATTTCTAAATTATGCCCAGACTATTTTTAGTTGTTTTAAAATGAGCAAAACTCTTTTAGAAACACTTAACTGCTGCTAGTGCTGCTTAAAGGGTTAACACGGAAGTTACCCAGTTATCGTTATAGTTATCATTTTACTGCACATTACATCCCAATTATAATGCATTAAACCCTCATTCTCATCCTCTAAAATCATCAACTTTGCGCGTTTAATTGAAGTAAATAAATTCCTGATGTTTACATCAGGAGCCAAGGTTTGATGAAGGTTTGCACAACAGGGTGTCTGCACATCATTGTACCTTATATATTACCCCAACGCGCCCCAGGCTCCAATAGCAGATTGAAACGATTGGTAATTAGCCTCTGAAAGAGATGCAGGAGTGAGCGCTGGTGTACTGGGCTCTAAACAAACAGCATGTGTACAGGAGCCACAGTGACACTGGATTATAAAATCTGTCGCAGGAACAGCCCTGACTCCTCGTCCAACATGAAATGATTGATACGCAGGAAGCTTTACAATTCTGCTCAATTTTTTTTATATATACACACACACACACACACAGGGCACTCGTGTGATTTATCCTCTCGGTCCAACACTTGACAAACACCCTGTCAAATTTCAAAAGAAATACATCTGGCTGAAAAAAGTGACTGAGGCGATTATTCCCCCCTCCTCCCTGCACACCCCCACCTTCCCAGCCTCCCACCCCCCCAAAAAAAGGTATTTTCTCTTCAATTCCTTCACGCCCCAATAGAAATCTAGCCGCAGCACATAAAATATTAAATGGAAATAGGAAACTCACAGCCTGATTGATGTCAGTGATTGTCTGTGTTCAGAGCTCAGTGATGTGCTAATGTATCATAAAGCCTGAATCACAAGTGATTTTCTTCAGAAAGAAATTCCCTTCTTGCAATATCAGGGGATTGCCACGTCTCAAACGCCAGATATTCCCATTAAAGTTTGACGGCCGGGTGGTGAGAACAATATCTGTGCACGTCAGGAAGTCAACCCTCGTGCGGGTTACACCCAAAACCAGACTTGGTTATACCACGGCATCTTTAACATCCATCTGAACAGGCAGACACTACACTCGATTTCCCGTCTCATCCAAAGCACAGCATCCTCCCCGGTGAAGCACACTCCCAGCACTGCCTTGGAGAGTCAGCCTGGATTATACGACTCCAGTTCCTGAGCCAGGCGGGTCCGCAGCCTCCAGGGCACTGCCACAGCCAGCCTCAGCAGGACTTCGAAGGGCAGACTGGTCATTGGGGGCACAGACTCTTCTCACTCCTGTTAACCCCGCAGCCAAAACCTCAGCTAACGGGGAGCGTGGTCCTAGCTGGACAAGCAGGGGGAAAGCTTGGCCAGACAGCGATATCAATGGCAAGCTATGTGTGGTTTTAGCTGGTTAGACTCCAGCAGTTACCCCAACACACACTCTGGGCTCCCTACCCCAAGCCTTAGCTCTTACCAACCTGAGCCTATTATTTTCCAGAATTAGGTAAACGGGAGGCGTCCCTCCAGGGAGTGCGAGAGAGAGAGAGAGCACATTCCATTCCAACAATCTATCTCTGGGATTTCCATGTGTGGGTGGGATGCCTGGAAATCTCAGCTTGGTTTGGATACTCTTAAGCAACGGTGATGAGTTTCCGCATGTGTCAGACATATGGCTGATCATAAAAATAAATCAACAGTGCTCTTAAAAGACCAGTACTATGCAAAACTGCAGATGCAGATTTGTTGTTTAACTGTAACCAGGTTAAAGTTGGATTGAAAGAAAGACTTAGCCTTGGTTTGCACTGAAGCTGAAAAGCCTGGCAGATGTGATTTGATGCTCTGGACTTTCATCACTGTGTCTGATTGTGAGGAGAGGCCAAGGGTTGCATCATTATATTGAAGCCCACCAACCACATTACACTAGAATTGCTCGTGAAACCAAGTGCCTTATATCTTTCAATGAATATCTTAACGTAGTTTCTTCAGGGCAGGAGAGGCGAGTCAGATCATAATGGAAGAGAACACACGGTGAGAGTCATTAGACTATTACTATACCACAAACTGGTTGTTAGCAGTTACACTAAGAGAACATCCTGCTTTTGTTCCATCTTGGAATGTTGCCCTGATTGCTCAACCCTTTCCTTCCTCCAGTCTCGTGACATCTGAAGCTGCAAAACCTAAACCAAAGACCAATGACACAATGCCAAGGAATGAAGTGCTTTTGTCTTTGAATGATTCCTTGCCGAAGCTGGGGTAAGTCCCAATCCTTTTTCATTCCTGCTGTGACCTTCCTCCGAGGTACATTTTGTGGGTTTCTAAACTGTTTGTGGCTAACTGATCCCAAGCTGCTAAAGTTGCGAATGATTTACAGCCAATTCCCAACGGTCTGAAACTGACAGGAAGTCCCGCTCACTTGTGCTTGTCGCTGATTATACTGTCCGAGGAAATGAGGAAACCCACGGACAAAACCTCAAGAGATGAGAAGGTTTTGGCTTCAGGAAAGTCACGTAAAACAAAATCAAATCGCATTTAATTTCAGGGATAGGGAACCCTTTTGTACGTGCCACCAAATGACAGCCTTATTGTGTGGGGGGAAAATAACTATTTGAATGCGCTTTCAGTTTAACTCACCATTTCTCTCTCCCTGTTTCTAGTGGGCTCTGCCCCTGTCTGTACTATTCTAATCTGTTGTTGGTGCTAAAAGGAGTTTCACCCACTTGGAGAGAGTTGGCTGTTACAACAACAACAACAAAATTACATGTGTAAAACGTTGGGAGGATGTCCCAAGGTGCAGAACAGACCGAGTTACAGACCCGAGCTGGGGGTCGGGGTGGGGGAGGGGGAGGGCAGGGGGGGTAGGAGGAAGATCAAAAGCACGGTCGAAGAGGAGGGTCTTGAGGTGAGTCTTGAAGGTGGCAAGGGAGGGGGCGAGACGGAGGGACTGCGGGATGGAGTTCCAGAGGGTGGGGGCAGAGTGGCAGAAGGGGGACGTGAAGCAGGCCGGCACCCACTGAGCGGAGGGAGTGAGCAGGATGATAGGGAGTTAGGAGGTCGGAGAGGTAGGGGGGAGCAAGACTATGGAGGGCTTTGAAGGTGAGGACCAGTATCTGTGTGATGGGAAGCCAGTGGAGTCGGGCGAGGATGGGGGTGATAGGGTCACGGAGCCCGGTGCGGGAGAGGACACGGGCTGCAGAGTTCTGGATGATCTGCAGCTTGTGGAGGGAGGAGTTGGGGAGGCCAACAAGAGTTACCGTATTACCTCTGCTGACAGCACCTGTGAGTTCTGAATGGGTACGTTTGGTCAATTAATCATCGACTACCTGCTTGATCTTGTTGACTCAATAGCAAATAAATCACCTCCCACCACATTCATTTACCATTTAATTCAATGAACTTGGTGTTAAAAAATAGCCAACAAACAACTCGACAAGCAAATGATTGCGGCTGCAACATGATTTCATGTAAATCAGATAGGAGGAACACTATTGAGAAACTCATGCTGGTTTATGCCAAACTACCTCTGCCGTTAACTGTGATGAGGAGAGTAATATTTTAAAAGTCTAATTTTTAAGGCAAATATATTGATGGATTTTGCGTTAATTTTGTTTTTTTTAACCGAATTGGAGGTGATTTTTTTTAATCGTAAAATTAGCATCGTGTGCAAAAGTGTTTTCCATCTCTTTTATATAATAATAATCTGTGCATTTGATAGAGCGCCTTATCACGTCTTCAAGACATCTCAAAGAGTTTCGTAGAACACACCACATAGTGAGCTGACTGTATACTTTGTGGGCGAAACTTGGCAGCCAATTGCGCACAGCAACTTCCCATAAACAGTCGTGGATTGAGTGACCACATTATGTTAAAGAAGGTGTGGCACTGAACATGGCTTCACACCTCGGAGCTAGCTTGTTTTTATGTGAAGGTAAATGGCTAATTTCCAATGTTAACCTGGAATATCAATCTTCATTCTGCATTGGGAACCGCAGGCAAGAATTTGGCAAATTTGTTGAATCCGGGCTCAACATTGATATTGGTTTTCTGTAGGCCTTAAAAGAAACTTCTAGCAAACTGCCTTCAAAATGAAGACTATATATTGTTTTGCTCTGAAATGCTACATAAACAGACTAAATCTAGACCTGGGTGTCTCCAACCTGATTGCAGTGAAGGTCTGAGGAAAGGGAGCAAAATGGTACATTAAATCCCCCTCATGGATTTCAATGACAGCACCTGTCAAAACAGCGTTAGCTCAGAGAAGCTCTGCCTTCGCATCTTAATCCAGTGCAGCATTGTATCATTGTATCCTGCGATTAACTGTATTATGTAATAAATCCTAAATATTGGGCAAATAAACAAGAGGGCACAGTGAAAATGATCATCATAATAATCCTTGAATTTGATACAGCGCCTTATCACGTCATTGAGACGTCTCAAACCAAACCAACCCTACGGCAGATCAGGGATATGTGCCTAACACCTGCCTGGGAACCACTTTATCAATCCATCCCTCGCTCTGTCAGTGGTAGCATTTTTGCACCTCAAGCGATCAAGGAAAACCACCATGTACAAGCCTCCACCCCCACACCCCCCAGCACTGTCGCACAAAAGGGTTCCCCCACCACACCCCCACCCATGGATCCAGTATAATCTGCGCCATCTTCAGAGTATCAAATCTGTATCATTCAACCCTCCTCAGTTACATTCCATGGATGACGTCGCAGCAAAGAGACCAGGATAGAGCTCAGTAAAAAATGGGATCAATCTGATCTGACACAAAACAAGGTGCTACAAAATGCTTTCGGTCATCTCTCCCTTTCCCACACCCTCTTAGCTCTCACCCCCAGCTCAGTTGTCAAGCCAGGACTGTCGAGTAACTTAAGGTCCCAATGTGACGCGCCTAAATCAATATAAATTTGTATTGTACTGTGGAAAGCTTATCACCCACTTCTTCTAACGATAAATAGCAAATTCCTTCAGGTAAAACATCCTTCCCATCAAAGGGAATCACGGGTGAAGCTGTTTTAGGGAAGTTCATTCTGAAGGAATGTATAATCTCACCTTTGATCAAAATGAGCTCATGTGCAGACTTCAGGTCATCCAATACTTTAAAAATAGTTAGATAAGGACCAATTTTCCAAGATTATCATTTCCTGCCATATTAACAAAGCAAAACTTTCAAAAGTTTGCAGAATGAAAAACAAGCCTCTTGCCCACATCGTGCGATCCTTTCAAATGTCAAATAGGAAAGTTCCAGCTCTGGTTTTACTATTAAATCTGCCCATTTAAGCTGCAGATAGTGTAATCGATGGCTATCTGCTGCACCCATCAATCCAATTGTCCCACAAAGTATTTCACACATTCTGAGCCGGGAACTTAAGCAGTGACTTAGCAAGGCTTTGACACTTGTGTGCAGCATCAGAAACAGGCATAAACAGGTAAGATTGATAAAGTTTAACAACTGGTTGAGGGAACTTAGGGACTTGTGATAATATAAGGAAGCATCTTCGCCTCCAAAAATGTACTGTAGCCAGGATTTGAATCTAAAGAGAAAAGGGTTTTGTTTGAGGCCTGCGGTTTGTGTTCAGTACTAAAAATAACAAGATATTAGAGCAGTTCAATCTGTGGAGGCAAGCCATTTCACGGTGTTAACTGCGCTGAAATATGATCTATTTAAGAATAAAATGATATCTGAAACAACAATATTAATCTGTCGTTCTGATGCTAAATAAATGTTTTATTTGTTTCAAACAAATTCAACGTATGAAACAAACAGCAGCCGTGGCTGGTATTACTTATTGGTTTACACAAGGATGTGGAAACGTAGCTTTGATGATGATTTACCGATGAACAAATGGAAAGGGTTTCAATCTATGCAAACAGTTGTGTCTGTTACTTCACATTAGTCAGGTTTCGGTGCTTATACTATTCAGAAAGATTCGCTTGTTATCTTGCCGATCTTTTGTGCTAAAATACAAAGCAGGGCAAGAATTTAAGCTTTTCAAATCAACCTGACAGCAGCAGCAGGAGTATATTTATCATCGCACTTAGTTGTCAGAAAACGATAGGATTTAATGGTAATCCTTACATTTGGATTACAGCACCTTATCATGTCAAAACATCTCAAAGCGCTTCATACAATTTGCAGTAGTGAGTACGTATATGTAAAGAAATAATAATAATACTTGCGTTTGATATAGCGCCTTATCATGTCTTCAAGATGTCTCGAAGTGCTTCACAGAATGAATACAGCAGCCAATTTGTGCAAAGCAAAGTCATGGGATCTTTAACATCCATCTCAACAGGCAGACAGGGCCTTGGTTTAATGTCTCGTCCAAATGTTTGATCTACGACAATATAGGTCTCCCCAGGCTGCTGTATCAGACTGGTCTATAAGCTCAAAGCCCCAACCTTCTGACTCAAAGGCAAGAATGCTACCAGCTGTGCCAGACTGAATTTAATTTGGAAAAGAATTAAACTACAGTATTGTAAAACTAATTGAATTTTTATAGTGTCTGAATATTATGCAGAAATAGTTCTGGACAACACTGGACCTTTAACTGATGGTACTTTATGTTGACATAAAAAAAAAGAGTGATTATTCACAGGGTCAGACAGAGTACAGATTTTCTTTCGCCCACACTCTCAGCCCAGTTGATATCTCAAACACCAGCAACACTACTAACGTCAAGGTGAGCAGCATCAGCAACAAGCATCCGAGGGAAACACTCGCCAGTTTAGATCCATTTTATCACCAAATTACCATCAGTTTTGTTGGCTTTGGATCTCATCAATTTGGTAATAGACTAAAAGTTAGGATCCTTACCACCAAAGGAGACCTGAGACTTTGACCCAGAAACTGAAGTGTGCTGTGTATCTTGCCACACATTTTTGCTTTTGAAAAGAAAATTTTCAAACTGTGACTGTAGAAGTCTACTTTCACCATCCAGTAATCAGGAAACAAAGAGTTATAAGGATAATAATTAAAATCATCCTTGCATTTGCATGTTGTCACGTCGTCAAGACATCTCAAAGCGCTTCACAGAATATACTGTAAAGTGTAGTGATGGTTCACTGCACCATTCAGTAGATGTTTCACTGCTTAGGTGGGAATTATGGTAACTCCGTGTTGATTCTGCAGTGGATGAATCATGTTCACTGTTGGCAGCAGGTTATGTTCTAGATTAGATTGGCGACACGTGCGAGTGATGAGTCTAAGTTAATGACTAAACATCAGACAGTGGGAAAGGAATGCTTTCATTTATCAGCCGTGTTGCCGTACGCTGTTCAGACACGTAACCTGGAGATCTGGCCACTGACGACAGGAGTTTGGGAGAAAGGCCTTATTTATAGTAAAATAATCACAGGGACTGAGCCGGCTTGGACATCACCCTCTGCTGTAAAAATGTCAAATTTCCCCACACAGAAGTTTGAGCAATGCCTGAAATATCCCCTCAGGGAATGGCACCATCTCTCAATGCTGCGGGTATTGATCAGCGACTGATGGCAGGGGCAGGGGCAGGGGCAGGCAGGGGCAGGGCAGGGGCAGGGGCAGGGGCAGGGGCTGGGGCAGGGGCAGGGGCAGGCAGGGGCAGGGCAGGGGCAGGGGCTGGGGCAGGGGCAGGGGCAGGCAGGGGCAGGGCAGGGGCAGGGGCAGGGGCAGGGGCAGGGGCTGGGGCAGGGGCAGGGGCAGGCAGGGGAGGGGCTCTCTGGTATGTTTTGAGATGTTCTCTTAAGGTCATTTTCTTATTTGCCAGACACGCAGAAATAAATAATGGTCGATCTTAAAGGAGAAACGTCTGTTTCAATCGACCTTCGAGTAATTCTGTTAAAAATATGAAAATAGAACTCTTCCCTGGTTCTATCAAATGCTATCAATCAACCAACAACAAGAACCTGCATCTATATTATATACCGCGCCCTTCACCCCGCAAAACGTCTCTGAGCCACGGCTGTTTCTAACGTTTAAAAGTTCTGAAACGTAGCCGTGGAGTACGAATATTACACACCCGGTGCTATGAGGAAAACACATCCTGTTCTCCCCCCACCCCACCCCATGATGGGAATGTGTATCCTGACCCTGCAGTTATACACTGTCAGAGCTCTGGCTCTGATTCCCATTAGCAACAATCATTTCCAATCATTTCAAACACTTTCTCCAGTTGACGTGCATTTGGACAGATAGCCAGAGAGAGGAAGCAGACATGATTGTTGTTTTTTTTTTAAAAGAAAATTCCTGTGAGTTCTACTTGAGCTTCGGGGAACAACATAGCGGGAATCGGAACTTTGGAACAGAACTAAACATCAAGTCGCCCTGAACTCTAACTCAGAAGAACACAAGAACATAAGAATTTGCCGCCGAAAGAAGAGTTTGCCTCAAACCATCCCATCAGGCGCTTTACATGTCATGTCCCAAACTATACACTGTATTGCCCCCCAAACTATACACTGTCCCCCCCCCAAACTATACACTGTGTCCCCCCCAAACTATACACTGTGTCCCCCCCAAACTATACACTGTATCCCCCCCAAACTATACACTGTATCCCCCCCAAACTATACACTGTGTCCCCCCGATATTATTGTCTAACAGTTCTCGCTTTACCGCAATTTTGAATTTTGTCGCAAAATAATTTTCAAAATTAATTTCCAGTCGGTGTAGCTCGGAATGAATGAGTGAACGTCTGAAACTAGCGGAAAGAAATGGTAACGTTTTTGTAGAATTATTCTGCATCCTTGTAATAAGAGTAGCCCATAAAGGCAGATGGCTTGATGGTGACCTGGTGCTCCAGTCTTGCTCTCATTACCTTTCAAGAGTTACTGCATCCTTTACTAAACGTCTCGGAGGAAGCTGAGATCAAACAATGTCACAATCGCAGACTCCTACAGTGGTTGCTTTGGAAACATTGAATTATACTCCCACTACAACTAGTCCTTTGAATTTTATGTGGTTATGTTGTATTTTTTGTGCTTTGATATAGACCAGGAGTCTGTGAACAAGGATGGAGATATTATGTTTATTCACACAGAATTAAGCCTCAATGTGGGGCACTCTTGCACTCTGCCTGACAGTACATGCACTCTGATCTTACTGCTGCTCTCTATGCTTCTCAGCAATGGATATTCTCCGTTGGAATCAACAGAAAGAGTCCCAGTCTGTATTTATGTACAAACGCAACATCCCTTCAATGCCATTCTTAACTCCAGTCAGGGAATCCTCCCACTCAGTTCCTGATAACCCTACAAGACAAACAGGTAGGGCAGTCCCAGCTGGACAAGCAGCCAGAAAGCTTGACAGACAGTGGTATCGGTGGCAAGCTATGCGGTTTTAGCTGGTTAGACTCCAGCCGTTACTCCAACACACACTCTGGATCCCAAGCCTTGGCTCTCACCAACCTGTGCTAATACTTTCTGAGAGAGTGCATTCCATTCCATCAATCTCTCTTGATGTGTAGGTGGGATGTATGGAAATCTCAGTTTGGTTTGAAGACTCTTAAGCGCGGTGATGGGTTTCCACTTGTGTCAGACGCCCGGCTGACCAAAAAACAACTCCAGGCAGACTCCCACTGGAAGCAGGTGACTTTGCAGCTGCTCAATGCCATTTAATGCTACAGACTTGATTAAGAGTAACACTAGATGAAAATGCTAACTACCAGCTGTAACACAGTACATCACAAACTCGGGATCGATGGGTTCTGACTGATGAGCTGTCATTCCGCTCCCAATCCTGTCACATTTATCGCAGACAGATCCTGTTTACACCCATGACAAACAACAACAGATTTGCAGAGAAGATGATCAAATAAAAATCTGATCATGGCCATGGATTAACATCAATTTACAGCTCATTTTTCAGGATTGGTTGATAGAGAAAGGAATGAGGAGGAGGAGGAGAAAGGAACGAGACTGTCTAATTTAGCTTAGCTCAGTCGTGTAGTGGTAACACCAGTCTCTGATGATCAGAGCAATGGCACAGTAGGCAAAGAGCTGGTGATTTTGGAGAGATAAAGATTTGTATTCGATTTGCATCGAAAATAACTTTGTGGGCCGTTGTTGATCACAACCCAGAGCTTTATACTTTGAGATGTCTTGAAAGTATAAGGTGCGATATCAAATGCAAGGATTATTATTATTGTTGTCGCCAACATTGACATACCTCACAGCAAGAAAACATATTCCTGTTAGCCCTCATAACAGCCTGAACTTTGAAACGTGTTGCTAATGTGAGGACTTTTTTCACTTTTTGGATCAATTTTCATTCTCTGTGCTGGGGGAGTTAGCAGAAGAATTTGTTTACATATGACAGGGGTGGGGGGGAGGGGGAGGGGGAGGTGGTGCTTATTTATGAGGAGTATCTGCTAATTTTTAAGAAAGCAAAAGGCCTGAAGTTCCACCTTCATCTCACCCTGGAAAACCATTTTGACTTAACATCGAAGTTCAGGCAGAATAGTGGAAAATTCTTCAACTCAGACTCAGTGGAAGTCAAGTTATTGTTAAGAACCACAGAATCATAGAATCATAGAATGTTCCGGCACAGAAGGAGGCCATTCGGCCCATCGAGTCTGTGCGGCTCTTTGACAGAGCATCACTTTCACTGACCCCAATCACCAGCTTTCTCCCCATAACCCCACAAACCCGTCTTTCCCCGATACCTGTCCAGTTCTCTCTTAAAAGCTGTTATGGAATCGGACTTCACTGCCCTTTCGGGCGGATCATTCCAAATTTGAACAACTCGCTGAGTGAAAACATTTCTTCTAACCTCCCCTCTGCTTCTTTTGGTAGATATCTTCAGACTGTGACCGCGGGTCACAGACACACCTACCAGCGGAAACAGCTTTTCCCTATCTCGCCTGTCGAAACCTTTCATGATCTTGAAGACCTCTATCAGGTCCCCACGTAACCTTCTCTGCTCTAATGGGAAAGGTCCTATCTTCTGCAGCCTGTCCTCATAGCTAAGGTTCCCCAATTCCTGGTATCATTCTCGTGAATCTCCACTGCACCCTTTCCAGTGCCTTAATGGCCTTCCTGAAGTAAGGTGCCCAGAACTGGACGCAGTACTCCAGCTGAGGCCTAACCAGTGTTTTGTACAGATTAAGCATAACCCCTACTCTTGTATTTGAAGAGACTTGAATATTGACTTCCAAACTAAGACTGACCTTCAGAATATTCCACAATTCTGCCCGATCTTAAATCTTAAGATAAAACTGCTGTTGGGGCTAAGGCCAGGTGGGATCGCCAGCGTCGAGAGGGAACAACAACAATAACATACATTTAAAGATCTTTCATTATAATGAGGACTTCCTCAAGACAATTTCGTGGAAACACAAAGCACAGCCCTTGCTAGTTCCCACGCTCAGACTAAATAGTCATTTAAATGTTGTAGGAGGGATGAGCAAACTTACAGCTGCACCACATCAGATCAATGTTGCCTGTTTGGCACAAATGATGCCTGGAAACTAAATCAATCCAGATTGAAGGAAGTCAAACCCATCCGATCTGCTAAAGTCAGAAGATTACCCTCCCCACCTCCCCTCCGCCGGGAGACATGTGTGTTACAGTTTCTGATGGACACAAATATCTT
Source organism: Callorhinchus milii (assembly GCF_018977255.1). Lineage (NCBI taxonomy): Eukaryota > Metazoa > Chordata > Chondrichthyes > Chimaeriformes > Callorhinchidae > Callorhinchus > Callorhinchus milii. The sequence continues at coordinate 19,846,661 of NW_024704752.1, forward strand.
GTGACTGTGAGCATCCTTCAGCCAACTGATGCCATTGTAATAATAATAATAAAGTCACTGGAGGACACTTGCTGTCTTTTGTTCATAATGATTCGACAAATGTGCAAATTGGTTTAAAAAGCATTCAACCCCATCTCAGTGGTTTTCTCGCCTTGATACGTGATGAACTTTATAAAGAAAACTGGGATCTCTGACGTAAGTAATTGCGTTAATTTTTTATAAAAGTCCGAATGATTTATCATAATTAAGAAGACTTAACTGGAGTCAATGTCGTGATTTACCCCTAGAGCAGCATTGGATGTTTAAAATTATGTTTAGGAAATTAAGATGAATATTTTTGTACTATCGGATAGATATAAAATAATATTATTGATCCTCTTGGTTTATACTGTATTCTTTTATTCCAATACTGTTCAGTCAGGTTCTGTTTTTAAACAGTATGTTAGATATAAACTAAGGATCATGAAGACTAGAAGATAAATTAATAAACTCAAGCGTGGGACTTGTCCTGACTTATTGTGGTGTGTAAGTAGACAGAAGGATGCGAGACATATATTATATATAAATAATGCATTTATGTTTCTAATTCATCTACTCTTTGGAATAAAAATAAGTCCATTGGAAAGACCATTTGTCTGAGGTGCATACAACACTTGATGCAGTAAGCTTTTGTCTGCACGATAAGCCATGGGGAATGAGAGCGAGCGGTTGTTAATTCAATGTGCCTGCAACAGCTTTCAAAGCTCATTACAAAACCAAGCTCCGTATATAAGTAAATTGATTTTGTCCCTCACAACAAACTGCCAATACAAGCAGAGCTCAAAGGGAAAAGGTGACCTTTTTCTTAACGGAGACAATTCCTAAAGGAGACGAGTTAGCATTGAATATCGTCAGTTGCTAACCAGTCTCCCTTAGGAATTGATAACTATTTATTAGTACAATGTTCTGATGGCTGTTACATGGGATCACAAAACTACTGGTTGGAAACACATAGTGGAACACCAATGCTCAGAATGTAAAATGACCCAGTTCTCAGTGAAGATCTTATTAGCTTCACCTACAAGGGGAGAGGGAAAGTCACATTGTAGGGTTGTTGCCAATTCATCATTGCAGCTGACCAAAGCAGGCACTAATACAAGCAAACCTCGCTGTTTGTAATCTCTCCCTGCCAATCTGCGCATCTTTTGTTCCGTACACAGCACTGACTTCCCAGCTAAATGTGACTTGAATTTCAACTTTCTCCCATTGTCCCACTGAATGTCAAACACAACACATATCACAGCCAGCCCCAGGCACATTAACTCAGTCACTGCTGCCATATCACAACAGCTGCTGTGTTCAGTTACACAGCATTAAATATTGATGTTTTGTCATGTTAGAAATGACAGAGAGCTGCCTAGCGAAGAGGCTTTTATTTTGTGCATGTCGATAATTAGAAAGACATGTTATTTATTTTGTCTGTATGTTGTCCAACACGTAGAGTGGCAGACACCTAGCTTGGCAGAAATAAATCCTTGCACCTTTTCTTTAAAAAAACAACAATCAAACCATGCTTTGGCCTGTTTAAGATGAATAATTAGTTGTATGAGCTAACTTGTCTGCTTTCTAAAAGACTTTCTATTTGATTGGCATTTCCTCTTTACTGATGGGCATCTGAACACGTGAGGTAAGGTGCACACACAAAGCTAGTCAGCTGCCTTCATAAAAGTGGGTAATTAACAAGTGGAACAGGTTGCCAGGAAAGGTGGTTGAAGCCTGGATGATAGACTTGTTTACCCAATACAGCTCAACACTACGATGGGAATTCAGGAGGGAGGACACTATGGAAGGATGGAATCCAATGGATCAAAAGGGCTTTCTTCACCCAACATGATCAGATTGCTCAGTGTTCAGATCTAGTGTTTGTGGGACGCTGCTGTGCGCAATTGGCTACCATATTATGCCCACAAAATATACAGTCAATCCACTTTAGGGTATATTCTGTGAAGCGCTTTGAGATGCACCAGCAACATGATAAGGCGCTGTAACAAATGCAATAATTATTATTATTTTAATAATTGTTTATTAATTTGTATTTTTTTTACTTTTTATTTATCATTATCTACTGTCCATCCCAGTGAGGTCAGTTTGTATGCTTGTCTGTTGCTGAGGATATTAATTGACATGCACACTTGTGTTATTGACCTTTTCAGGTCAGTAACATTTGATTGCATTTGAGCAGATTATGTACAAAGAATTTAATTTTTTGGTAAACTACTGGTATATAAGGAGACAAACTTGTCCTCTTTGTTTTCCAGAGAATAATATTCTACTTATACAATATGTTAAACACTGAACACCAAGCATTCAAATGTACATATCCTCAGTCAATGATTCTACAATTTGTAGCAATGCTAAGCTTTAATAATACTCCCTTCCTATGCGAAAAGTGCTCTATCAAATACAAGGATTATTATCATTAAAATCTGCCCTGAATTTCACTGGATCCTGCATTTCGCCCACAAAAATGCAGTCAATTCACTTTACAGTCTATTCTGTGAAGCGTCTTGAGACATCTAGAAGATGTGAAGAGCGCTATATCAACTGCAAGGATTATTATTATTATTATTGTAGGCATTTTAACCAAAGCTGTTTATCATCTTACCGTATGAGATAAACCATGTTAAATGTGAATCTGGAGATAAGATCTGAGATCCTGAAAGGATTTTGTCCCTTTAGATGGTCAGATATGGTGGTGATGAACAAGTCTCTGAATGTTCACAAACAGAATACCAACACATAGAGAGGGTTTGGTACAAGATCGGTAAATACATTGGTTACTCTTCATGTCCTTCTTCAGTAATAATAAAATAATCAGCAGCAGGGCTTTGAAAGGACATTGTTCCTATGTTAGTGCTGTTTTGGGGGTAGGAATTTGACAGCTATTCTCACGTAGCCAGGAGCAGACAGCTCTCAAAACACTGACTGAAAGTCTGTCACATTGGTTGACGGACAACATCTGGGGTTTAACATCTCTCATTGCTTTTCCTTCTTAGTTTTGACTTGATATCGTTCTCCTTGGCAATTGTTTTCCTCTTCTCACACCATCATTTTTCCTTCAACTGGGGGAAGTCTGTTCCACAGCGGAGATTCCCCTCCAGTGGCTCGTGTGTGAGCTTTGACACTGCTGTCCACAGACCATCCAGTCATTGTGAGAAAGTCCTGCCAAGTGCTGTCCTGTCCTCTCGTAGCTTCCACACACCATCATCAATTGGGAGGGGAGGGAGTCAGCACTGGTTATACAGGAGCAGGAAAGGTTCTTTTAAGAAGCTACAGACAAAACGCTTCAAAGTTAAGGCTGAATTGAACAATTTGCCAAGTTCTGCACTCTGTCACATGTTACATAAATAGAGTTTAGACTCAGAAATTTCGTACCTAGATCCCTTTGTGTGATTGCATGGCTCCAATACAAAATGATATCTGTCAGGTGCAGCAATGATATTATAGCTTACCGACAGTAAGTCTTTTTAAACAATCAATTGTATTTGGTCCCACAGACACTGTTTTGATTCATGAAGCCAGATCCAGGAGCAGAGAACAAGGCTCTGCTGTGATTTATTGCTTTTTGTGGCCTGTTAATAGCTCTCGTTGTTAAGAAACAACAACAACTTGCATTCACACAACGGCCGTCACACAGGGTAGCGTCACCGAGGAACCGAGGAATTTATTCCAGGTTGGAGTTTCCAGATGGCAAACCCTCTTCCTGCCGGCTAACAGGAATCTTTTACTCTTCAGAAAACCGATTGATTTCCCGTCTGAAGTCGCACAGCCGGTCCCCATGGTAAAGCCAGAGATTTAAATCAACACCAGGGAACGTGAGCCGCAAAGTTTACTTTCCACATCGGCAATCATCTGTTGCATACGAGCACCTGTGCACCTCGATGCGTTGCTATGGCTTCTAGAGTCAGAGCCAATCGGAAAATTATTGCACAGCCAAGGCCCTGAATTATAATCAAATTTAACTCCAGATTTATATGAGTTAGTTGGTAAGTCCTCACACACACTCTGGAGCTAAACATATCACCTACAGCAACATCACAACAAGAAGCCACATTGCTCGCAAAGTACACAAACAACTCCTGAAAGCAAAAAAATGGCAAGAGGAGGAAATAGCAAGAGAAAATAAAAATAACTTCATTTTTAGATTATATTGCAGTTGGGTGACTTGTGTCCCACAGCCACAGGGAGATTGCATGAAACTATTTTTTTAAATAGCCTGGTGTCCAGCCACGCTGAGGCATTAACAGATCTATCCTCTGATAGGGCCCTTCATCCCACTGTGCATTCCTTCTCCCCAGCAAGACAAGGTACCAGGAGTGGCTCGGGGTTAAGGATGTTTCTGTGGGCCACACCACGCGCCTCTTCACAGAGCACAGAGCACCAAGGAAGGTAAGACCTACTTTACTGCCTTTTCCTCTTTCGGTAAACACAAATGGTTACTGTGCGCTGCTGTGCGCAATTGGCGGCCACAAAATTAAGTCAATTCAATTTACAGTATATTCTGTGAAGCGCATTGAGGCGTATTATCGATGTGATAAGGCGCTGGATCAAACATGGCAGGTGCCAAGGCTCACTGGGCTGGTGACCATTGAAAGTCAGTCCATTGTAAGGACTGAGAAATTTCAATGCTTTTTTTTACAATATTATTAAACAGATCATTGCCGCACACAAAGTGGATTGGATGATGCGTTGTGTGGTGAGAAGGTACATTGGCCCTCCCGATTGCTGATTTCTCCCATTACAAATACATTCACATACCAAATACACAGTCACTACATTTAGCAGTAATTACTCTAAAGCACTTTGAGACATTTCAACAATAAGGTGCTATTTCAAAGACAAGAATTATTATTATTATTATAAACAAATTGATTTAATGAAGAATCCAATGCTAATATCCAGGCCTCAGTACCAGCGTGCTCTGGCTCAGTCAATGGTGCATGTAGTAATAATAAATAAATAATCCTTATATTTGATACAATGCCTTTCACGTCGGGAGGACGTCTCGAAGCACTGGACAGGATATATTGTAAGGTAGTGTGATTGTGCAGTTTGTAGACTCAGAGGAACTGAGGGTTTGAAAGAGACGCGTTGTGATGGGAATAGAACATTTTCTATAATTGTACAACAATTATTTTGTGCTATGATTATTCTAAAAATGGATGCCTATACAGTAAATATATCACTGACTTGAAAATACAATGTATCTCAATGCCTCCTGTATAAATATTGATATAGGATCTGCTTAACACACACAATCCTTTTTGATGGTAAAATGGGACTCCATTGCATTCCCAGGGTAATAATAATACCTTCAAAAAAATAATAATAATTTGGTCATTCAATCCACGGCTGTTTGTGGGACGCTGCTGTGCGCAATTGGCTGATGCGTTTTGCCCACAAAATATACAGTCAATCCAATCTACATTATATTCTTTGAGTGCTTTGAGACCTCTCGAAGATGTGATAAGTTGTTATATCAAATGTAAGAATTATTATAGCATTATTATTATTCTTGCTTGGAGTGAAAGGAAAGTATTCCAGGTCATTTCAACCGATAGACTCAAGGAGATTCAATGCAATAAATTGGACTTGTTCTCACAGCAGTGAGCAGGATTAAGGTCCTACTGACCGTTTCACAGCTTACACCATCACATCCCACATACTGTTGACTGTTATGCCATTGTAAAGTTTTACTTTTTAAAGTTTTACAATGGCAAAGTACATTGTAAATTCACCCCCACCGCGTCCTCTTGGTCACCTCAGCTCCCCCCCCAATCCCATCAGTTGGGAAGCACTTCGAAACATCCTCCCGAAGTAACAGGTATTAAATAAATGTAGAAGTCGCTGGGAACACTCAGCAGATCAGGCAGCATCAATGGAGAAAGGAAAGTGAGTCAAACTTTCAGGTCCAAGACCCTTCGTCAGCTGTTGACTCACTTTCCTCTCTCCAGAGATGCTGCCTGACCTGCTGAGTGTTCCCAGCCACTTCTGGTTTTGTTTTCAGATTTCCAGCATCTGCAGTATTTTGGGTTTTGACTTAATAAATGTAAATTGTTATCGTGGATACTTTTTGGTCTGGCAGAATAATTGGATAATGAGCAATATAATATGTAAACTATGTACTACTTAAAACTGAAATGCAGATTTTTTGTCATTTAAAAAGTACATTTACAATTTGGATCCTCCTCAGATATGCAGCAAAGTTCCTTTTCCCCTCTAACCTCTAACTGCAATTGTAGGTTTCTGGACACCTCAGAATCGAGTTCACCATCGATGGCTGTTTCTGCACGTGTTGATTTCTTCTCTAATACCAACTTGACATTTTTTTGCTATTTATAGTCTGTTGAACTATTTGCAGCTGTAACCAATCAGGTAATGATGTCTTCAGAAATTCCAACCCAAATTAATTCCCTGGGCATGAAAACATCAGTTAAATATGAAGGATTACCCAATACTGTATGGGAAACAACAGGAATATATTTAGTCTGGCAGCCTCATAACCTTGGCATGTTTGCTTTATTTGTAGATAGCTTACTGATGTAGAGGCAGAAGCTTTGTGGCTGTGAGTGTGACTGGAACCATAGCTTATCTATGTTATTGTGAGACCTGCACACATCTCTCTGTGTCACGTGCCTGTATATCTAGGAGAAACAACACCAACTTTCAGGCAATAGGAAACATCTCAATGCACTTTACTGAGTAAAATTAATTGGAATTTAAGTGACTGTTAGGGAAGGCAAACACTAACTTCCTCAAAACAAGAGTGAGACGAGCAGGCAGTTTATTTGGGAAAAATTTGGAGGATAAAATTTAGGGCAAATCATCGGAAGGAAAAGATCTAGTTTTTTTTCAATAGCTTTGTGGTGGAGGAGAGCAACCTGAGGTTCAAGGCAGACGGGACCTCAAATAGTGATTCAATGGAAACAGGGAAGATGATCTGAAAATAAACAAGTGTTTGAAAGACTCTAGCCTCCAAGTCAGAAACTTGTGGATGTAAAAGCCACACGTTAGGACTTTGAGCTCACAGTCTAAGCTGTCACTTCAGTGTTGCGTTGTTGGCGGTGACATCCTTTCAGATGTGGCTCAACTCTGAGGTTCCGTCTGTCTGTTCAGGTTGATGCTAAAGATCCCACTATTCGAAAAGAGAAGGGAATTTCTCCAGGTGTCCTGGCCAACAATCCTCCAGAAAAAATTGATAATTCACTTGACAGCTGTTTGTGCTGTTATGTGAAAATTGTCTGTCACATTCGCCTACAAAATACAGTCACTACACTTTCCGGTAAGTCCGTTGAAATGTTTTGAGACGTTTCAACGGTGTGATAAGGTTCTATATTAAGTGCAAGAATGATTAAGTAAACAGCGAGAGCTGTGATGATTCCAATGTTGACCTCAAGGGATCAATTATTCTCCCAGGACTGATGTATGTGTTTCCATTTCAGAAGCTTTTATAAAAAATTAAGAGCGTACGACATTTTGGACAAACGGAAAACAGACACGGCCCTGAAGGCAGGAGAGGACAGGGCGATGTTTCTGGGTCTGGGAATGATGGTGTGTTCTGTGATGATGTGTTTCCTTCTGGGAATAACAATGATCCAATCCCCCAAAGAGAGGTACGACAGATTTCTGTCCTGAATATAACAGTTAGAAATACTTATAGGTTTCAGAGCATGAATATGATTCAGTTCAATTATTATGCCTTTGAAAGTCAAAAAAAAAGTAATTCTTACAAAATCCTTGGCTCAGCCATTTACTTTTGTAAAACGATTTTTTAAAATTTATTACATCATCATTTTATCTTTTGAATCCCAAATGTGCAGGGAGTCCCAGTGACATGGGATACAAACAATTTTCATTTAACGCAATAAAGCCCGAAAAAAAAGCCAGGAAATTCAGATTTGCCAGCTTTCTTTTATGCTTCGATATATTTTCCTCCCTGGTTTCTCCCCCTTGCTCTCCTGCTCTACTGAAGACATCGGACTCATCCACCTTTTGACTGGGATACAGTTCCACATTGCCCTCCAGGAGCTGTCACTAGTGTCCAATGATCATTGTGAGAATCGACAGTGAGCGTTGACAGCCTGTTTGACCTCTGGGCTATCACAGCTGAGCTCAGTCTTGTCCACTCAACGGCCACACAGCAAGAGAGCGTCTGTGGATCTCAATCTGGAGCAGGAACCCCACTTAATTGACCCCTCCCTGCCTGAGCCATGGGCGCTGAAGCCAATTATAGCCCCTCAGCTGTTGTCTGCCTGAGATCAGCTAACTCAGGGCCACAGACCAGGAATGTTTCAATATCAGTTGCAATTTAATGGCATAAATCTTTAACTAAATACTACTATACAGTCAATGTCTGTCACACAACCTGCACCGGAAAATGTCCAGCCGCCAGAATGACTGTTGAATTTTTAATGGCGACCGTTATTAAACGTACATTTTACTGACATTCAGTTAACGGAGTAAAAGCCGAGGCCGCAGGAAACAGTTGTCCTTTCTTTCACTCAGCGCTTGGAAAGAGAAGTCACAATGTGTCGTACTGGAGGCCAATATCACTGATCGCAGGAGCTGCACGTACAGCTGTGGGGAGGATTGTCACCAAACATCAGACTATCCCTGTTTGCAGGTGTACGTTAATCTGTTATCCTCAGGGCAGAGGGTTCTGCTACATCACACAGAAGAAACCGTCCTCTCGAAAATTGAGGTAGGAGAATTCCTCGATTACCTACTCACTGACTGCCAGTTACATACGAATCAACATAGGGTGTAGGAGAGGGATAGATGGGAGGCTCATACTTGTGGAGTGATTATTTTAAGCAATATTTCTGTTTGAAAGGCGCAGCTATATTTGTAAATGTGTACTTTTTTTATTGATCTCAGCAAATATGCCAACGTTTACAATACGATTTACATTTCTATGTCAGGGAACATCTCAAAGCCCTTGATGAAAAAAGAACAACATGCATTTAATAATAATCATTGCATTTTATACAGCACCTTATCATGTCATTGAGATTTTCTCGAAGCGCTTCACAGGATGTACAGCTAGGACTATTTGTTTCCAAGGCCTGATGTGGGACTTGAACCCACAACCTCCTGACTCAGGCGAGAGTGCTAACACTGCGCCCGGCTGATGCACTGTTTATACAGGGACCTTCACACGTAGTGTCTTGGAGCTTCTCCATCATATCAATGCTCAACTTCTCTGGATAAAATACATGTGCCGAAAGAGCAAAACTTCACACGGATGAGATCCATTTCATTTTCAGGTTTATTTAATGGATTATTAAATACAAATCCTAGAAACATCAGGCAAGCACCAAAACTCAGATTATTACTTGAGGAATTGTAGAGGTTCTGGGCAAAGAGTAGCAGCATTGGAGTCAGTGCCAACACAGACGTGCTGTGTCAAATGGCTTTCTTTTGTGTCCTAACTGTGACACATAATTCTGTGACATTAACTGAGTTAGAGAAATGAATAATAACCTTCTTTATTCTTTTTCAGTGTTTCTACGTGCCAAAGTGCAAAAAGAATTCTTCAGATTCTGAAATCTTAATCACCGCCATTCGAGACAACTTCACCAAGTTCCAGGTCTCCTCCTTGCCTTTCCCTTGTTACTATGACCCGGACGGAAGACAAAAGAATGTTCTGTTGACCAGGCTCAAAGGACCTAACGCTGTGTTCCACACCTTGTTCTGGCCGTTGTGCTTGTTCGTTGGAGGAACTTTAATTGTTGTCATGGTAAAGCTGACACAGTATCTCTCGCTGCTTAATGAACAATTCACCAAAAACAACAAATGAGAAAAGAATCAAAGAATGAGGAGAGAAAGAAGCCAATCTTCACCAGAGATCCTTAAGAAGTGACATATATTATGTCAAAATATTACAGCTAATAAATAGCCTCTCTCTGTTACGCATTCATCTAAGGTTTACTGGAGCCTCTGTTTCATCCATTAAATGCATCTGTTTAATATAATATAATTATAGAGAGAGACATAAGCAAGCAATAATGGCTTGTGTGTGTTAATGATCATTTGAGAAAAAGTATTCAGTTGTCACCAAAGGCGAGCAACCTTAATAACGCTATGTATTCATCCTCATCTCCTCTGTGTAACTTTGTACACACGACTTAGCCTTCAGACTTTGGAATTGAAGACAATGATCTTCAGCATAAAGCTATGAGGAATGTCAGTCCTCTGGCACTGCTCATTTTTGGGTGAGGGCGGTTGGAGGAGAAACAACAACAACTTGCTTGTACACAGCACAGGGTAGCGCCCCAGGGCTTGACAGTGGTGGAAAGTGACACCAAACCAGGGGGTGAGGAAGAGGAAGGTCTTCAGGCACAACCTGAAGATGGGGAAGGAGGGGCACTCAACGTTTCCTCAAAATGAAGAGCACGGAGCGTATTACATGAGGAAGGGGATTTCATTCATTCTTCTAATGCTTCTCCGCCATGTTTAGTGTCTCAGTGTTTCTCTGGGTTTGTTGAATACTGAAAACAGTAGAAGCTCTTAAGAATTTGCATCAAATAAAAGTGCCATTTTGCATTCATTTGCCTTCTCTTTTCTGGCCTCCTTGTATTATAAGGATGGACAAATGTCCTGCTCTCTGGGCCTCTTCACGTAATCTCCTAGCCACGAGAATGTTGGCCATCAAAGCCAGAGATGACCCACTGCCTGATATTTTCTCTCCCTCAATAAACTCATAGGCAATGATTCAGACTGCTTTTTGTTAGTGATCAGGCAGCAAGTGCACAACCACCACTCGAGCCCTGCACTTGGGAATATCCACTTGCTTATTATTCTTAATTGTTAACAAATTTACATTTGTTTGAAATGGTATCTACTGCTCCAGCAACTGAGGATAATTGCAACATCTACCCCAGTGCAAGACAAACATTATCCGATGTTTCCAAGACACAACATTAGCGAATTCCTGCGTGTCACTATTTACCAATTTCCTTGTCAAATAGTCATTTGAAACGGGTAATTCTATATTATTTGCGGAGTGCTGAAAGCTTACTGCTATCCTCGGAAGCTGAGTTCTCCCTTTTGATGTTTGATTTGAGTTCATTGAATTGCTCATGTTTGCTTTTTGTTAAAGAAAAAAAAGCCATTAGACTGCATTTCACTTCGGCAATCAAGTTAACTTGTGTGTCAAATGTCAGGGGTTACAAGTTCTTGACCATTTGTCTCGCCAGGTTAGTTATACAGTCAGCTGGGCACGTGATGAATGTTGCTCTGCACAAATCTTGCCTTCCAAACAACATACTGAATTGTTATTTGTCAGTCTGACATCTTCAGCATCTCAGCTGACCTTTTACGTTTGATGTCAAGGAAACCACACGATTATATACAATAGCCAGCCTTCAGCAATCAGGGATTTGTTCAACCTTCAAGTCCTACGCCAATGTTATTAGGCTTCCAGCCTGACGGTAATTTAAATAGAGTTTTGCAAAACCTTATTTCCTGGCTTTGGAAAAAAAACGCAAAGTAGATTGAAGACTTGAAAGAATGAAATATAAAGTACTTCCCCCCAAAAAAATTCTCAAAAATGAGCAATTAATATTTGTCCTGAATGAGAGGAGAAAAAGGAGATTTCCATCAAGGAATTATCAGCTATAGTTATAATAATTGCACTTGATATACTGCTTTATCCCGTCCTTCTAACATCACAAAGCTCTTCACATAATGTACTGTAAAGTGAATTAACTGTATATTTTGTGGGCAAAACATAGCAGCCAATTGGGCACAGCAGCATCCCACACACAGTCGTGGATTGGGGTGACCAAATTATCATTTGTTTTAAAAAAATTATTTATTGTTTTGAAGGGATTATTACCCCCAGAAAACCAATCCGCCAATCAACTAACATACGGGTTCCTACTTACTGCTAGGTAAACAGAGATATGTAGAGTAAGGAAACTTGCCTAAGGTTTCATCCTGCCCGGGAATCGAACCAAGGTCCTCCTGCTTGTAAGGAGAGTACTCTAACCACTGAGCTACAGGACTTCAAACCTACATCATAATAAAAGATTATTGAATTTGTAGGGTATAATTAGGATGCCCCAGACCCTGAAGATTGCACGAGATGTTCGCATGTGTTCAATTAGAATAATACTTGGATTTGATATAGTGTCTTTTGTCAAAATGTCCTGAACTGTTTCTCATTATAATAATCCTTGCATTTGATATAGCGTTTTTTACGTCGGGAGGACGTCCCAAAGTGCTTCACAGAATACACTGTAAACTGAATTGACTGTATATTTGTGGGCGAACGCGGCAGCCAATTGCGCACAGCAATGTCCCACAAACAGTCGTAGATTGAAAATGACCAATTTATTATTGTTTTGTTTTGGAGGGATTATTATTAGATGTGTGGAGTAAGGAAACTTGCCCAAGGTTTCGCCCTCTGCCTGGAATTGAACCCAGGTGTCTCGTTTGCAAGGCGAGTGCTCTAACCACTGAGCTGCAGGATTCCTGTTTTTTATACAGGTTGGATGAATTTTAACCAGAATAACACTGCTTTTGTTAGGATATTGCCAAGGAGTCCACTGAAAAGGCAGACGGAACCTTGATTTAGTGCCACATCCAAATAATAATAGAGTTTCCTCATTATCTCACTGAGGTATCAGTCTCCATTAGCAGCCTATGTTCTCTGTGTGGCGCTTAAACCCACAACCTTCTCACTCAGAGGCACGAGTGCTACCACCCCGGCCGAATTGGCACTAATTTTGTGTGTTTAAATATTTATAATTCACCCTCTATAAAGGTTTTTCAGGCTGAGGCAGGGCGGAATGTTGTTATTACTGTAGAAAGATGGACGGCTTGTGGGTTAGCAATAGGCCAGCTGCTTTAGGGCCATTTCGAATGGAAAGTAACGAGTTGTGACAGCCACATCCTGCCTGTCTGAGCAGGAAAAGCACCCGTTACATAATCTCCAAACCAGGAAATCTCACAATCTTAGTATAAACCACGCCAGTCTCCATACGGCTTTTTAAAAATGTTGCCAGAAACCATCAGCCAACTGAACCCTGGGCTGATATTTCTAAACCACAAACTATACTGCAGATTTCACCCTGTGTAAAATCAAATCAATATATTTGCAAACCAAAAACTGTTATAAGTGAGCGATGTGCATTATTATTATACCTTAATAATATATAAATATATTGTATACCTCCCTTACATCATAAACTATCCTCAACATTACTACCTTTCAACTGACAAATGTAACTGCAGAGATTCCAGCTTCTCCTAAGCTGAATTAATTGCACATTGAGCCATACATTGGTTACACTGTGAAGACACTTCAATTTTCTGGGTAAATACACTTTGAGTTAAAGAATGAATGTGCACTATTATTCAGACTGTCTGACGTGAAGGTGCATTGGAGAGTGTCCTAATGGCAATCAGGTTCCCTTCTTGTTAGTGCTGAATGTTCTTACTCAGGAGGTGTATCCGCTTTGCTCAATCACTAACATTCTTACCTCCGAGTTGGAAGGTTGTGGATTCGAGTCCCAGTGATGGGATTATGACTGACACTGATGCAGTTCTGGCGTAGTGCTGCCATGTCAGTGGTGCAGATGAAACATTAAACCCACGTCCCATCTGCCTTTTCAGGTACATGTTCACGTCCCGACAGCACTGTTCAAAAAGAGAAGGGAGTTTCTTCTGCTGGTGCCTTGGCCAACAGTCCCCCGAATAAAATTGGTCATTCACTTCATGGCTGTTTATCTTGCATTGCTGTGTTCAATTCGACCTCTGCATTTGCCTACATTTTGCACAGTTACTACATTTTGCAGAAAATTTGGACATAGTAAGATGCTGCATCAAATGCAAGGATTTACCGTGATGCATCTTAAGATAATGACAGAATTTGGTTTAAAAAAATTCAATTGCTGGACAGTAGAAACAATAACTCAATTGTCTGAGCAAACTTGGATTGAGGCCTTTCAGCTTCATATATATTGGTTAGCAATAGAGACAGGACATCTAATTACAAGCAAAACAGAAAGCCCAAATTCTCTAAACATGAAGCTCTGTGTAAAGGTAACTTTGACCAGAAATAACATGGATTAGAATCCATTGATCAACAAATGTCACCTGACATAGTGGCTGTGATATAATCCTCCCGACTCACGGGTTTAGTAAAACAGACAGCTCTGGAAACAACTCTGCCTGTGGCTCTATTAGATATCTGAGAGCAGTTCCAAGTGTGAGCTTCAGAAATTACACAGGATTCTGGCTTCTGAGAGGCAAGAGGATAAGAACAGCCTTCAGTCATCTCAATCAGATGGTGAACTTGAGCTGCTGCCAAAAAACAGTGAACTTGAGGCTTCACAGACAGTGCGTGGGCAGTCTTAGATCAGTAATGGAAAGCCAAAGCCATACACCCTTGCCATTACCATCAGTATAGAGCAAACCATCGACAGAGATGGATTAAGGCAGATTAACCCCCAAGGCCAAGAAATGGGAGAATGTTCCCTGAAGTAGAGCCACCAGGGAGAGAGCCTGCCGAGGAACAGAGGCTCTGTGCTATACACTGCTTGCTGGTGTTACATTATTGCCTTGAACACCAGTTATTAATAAGTTTCAGTGATTTGTATTACACTAAAAGGCCAAAGCAGGGACTGGTAGCAAATTACAGCTCCTCAAATGCCTCTCTTAAGCGGCTGCTGTCAACCTGGTAATACTGAATATATTGACCATGTATTTCACCCGCAAAATATACAGTCAATTCACTTTACAATATATTCTGTGAAACGCTTTGAGACGTCTCAACAATGTGATCAGACTCTATATGAAATGCAAGGATTATTATTATTATTGCTTTCATGGTTTTGACCAGTTTTTTTAAATGACATAATAAATAATAATAATCCTTGCATTTGATATAGCGCTTTTTACGTCTTCGAGACGTCTCAAAGCGCTTCACAGAATATAATAATAATAATAATAATCCTTGCATTTGATATAGCGCTTTTCACGTCGGGAGGACGTCCCAAAGCACTTCACAGAACACACTGTAAAGTGAATTGACTGTATATTTGTGGGCGAACGCGGCAGCCAATTGCATACAGCAGCGTCCCACAGAGAGTTGTGGATTGAAAATGACCAATTTATTATTTTTTTTTGTTTTGGAGGGATTATTATTAACATGACTGTTGATATGATGATCCTATTCAATAACTGATAATGATTGATGCTGAGAATCGTGTAGCATTAATAAAGCAAATTATGAAAATATCCACAAAAAAATTACAATATAGCAGTTATAATAACAATAATAATCTTTGCATTCGATACAGAGCCTTATCACGTTGTTGAGACGTCTCAAAGCGCTTCACAGAACATATTGTAAAATGTATTGACTGTGTATTTCGTAGGCAAATTGCCAATTGCCAGCGAATTGTGCACAGCAGTCAGCGTCCCATAAAGAGTCTCTTTAAAACAGTTTCTGCTTGAGCAGCTCAAGCTTTTGCGACAATGATCCATACAGCACCTCTGCCACTCAGGATTTGAAGCAGACGATTTCTGACTGTTCCAGAAACTGATCCTGCTCAAAACCTCCTTAAGACTTTGATAACACCCTTCAACATTGGCCTTGCTGCAGTTCTTTCTGTTCTCCGCACTTACCCATGTGAGGCTGCAGCTGCCACATGAGTGCAATGAGAGCTGACAGTATGACCTGCACACTCAGACAGTCACACCACAAACAGTTCTAATCACTTGGGAAAATGTCAATGAACACTGTCTCAAAAATAGTTTAGTCTGCCTGGAGCTATCAGGGCAATGTTTTCCTTTCAGTTAGTTACACATCCTGGCAGTTTGCTGCAGTCACATAGCTAACCCGACATGTTTCTAGCCACACTGTCACATAAATAACACAACACCTGATTTGAGTTGGATTATTCTGTAATATCTTCCAAATCATTAGTACGATGCGGGTTCAAACAACAGACAACAACACGGAACTGTTGAAAAAAAAAATCAAAGAGCTGCTGGCAGATTTAGAGAAAATACTGCGATGTCATTAGTGGCCAAACCAAACCAAATATCTCTTTAGATTCAGTGACTTTACAGGGCTCATTTACTAATAGTCCAAATCCTTTCAAAAAGAAACTGACCTGGTGCTTGGGTGTCAAAAAGGTTGAGAAGTGGCATTGTAGAATCCCTTAGCCTCGAGTTTTGATCATTTTACATAATTACTTGGCAAATCCAATCCAGTTTTAAAAGCTGCCCAATGTGGGAAATCTACAGAAGATCAGTAATTCATCATGTCCTGTGTTAAAATAAAACACATGCATTTTAAACTGGTCCCAACAGGAATCTTAGCAGCAATTCAGTACAATTAGCTCTGTTGATCATTAAACAGGTCGCTCTAATTAAAAGTAAGTAGCTTATGCTCATTCACAGTTGTACCCAAATTTTGACTCATTTGTAATAATTGGAAGTGGCATTTGGGGCAGGAGCCATTGTTATTGGTAGGAAAGTCTTATTTTATTTTATTGGGAAATTCTAAAAGGATTGTTAAGCAGATCAGACTGTGCTTTTTAAAATCGAAATCTGAAGGATTTACAGCAAATTACACAGTAGCTGGTTCAAAATATTCTCTGTTGGCAAGAACCTTGCCTAATGCCACAAATAGCAGCTGTTTGATGGATTTTGTAATGTAGGGAGTGCTCGAAGCCTTGAGAGAATTTGTCACCCTGTCTTCTTCCTCTCTTGTTCAGAATCAGAACTGTTTATGTATTTAAGCAGTCTCCCATCCCTGTAAACAGATTGAGTCATTAAAAACTTAAGATTCCAAGAGACTGTTATCAGTCACAATTAATTCTCTATTTTCTTTTGGAAACACAATTAAAACACATAACATCGATGCCACCAGCTTCAATTCAGTCTTTGAACAAAATCTTTTCACTGACTGCAAAGATTTTGTATCTCTGAATCCGTTACAAACTTCCTCGCACAGATTTTTAAGGGTCAACATTTTGCATGCATCTGTTTTGTGAATATAATAAAATACTGCAATATTTACACTTTCAGTCATTGGTTTCCAATTGTACATAATGTGGCCTTTTTGAAAGACTTTTATAGCATGTGCATATTAGTGAAATCCAATGCCAGTCTCCCACAAACCAGATTTATTGTTTACCCTGATTTATTTTCCCATTTTCCTCCGGGTTATTGTGACCGCCTGTCGAGCTACCGAAACAAACAGTTTGTGTGAGGCTCGTTTTGGCAGCGGTTACTCCAACGGGGAATGCGTGTCTGTTCAATAGAACAGAAATCCCATCCTGGTTTGTCATTCATACATGACTATGTTGTAATCTCAACGGCTAGTTGACAAGAATGTTCTTTTTGTCAGCTGTTGCTTGGAGTGATTGCTTGGGAATGCAAGCGGGGGCTGACTGTAACCAGCTGTACAGAAACATTGCCTGAATGTGATCAGGAGACAACCCGAGCCATTGTCCTCGCTGAGTGGAACTTGGCAGAAAGTGTTGGATTTTATATTGGATGGTTGAGTGACCGCTGCAGTGCGCTTCCAGGAACCTCATAATCAAGGGGGAGAAATTCCACACGGATCTTTCCAGGCTTAGTCTTTTTTTTCCCCCAGCTCGGGTTCAAATCCCCGACTATCCATCCGGGGCCTTGGGACTTCCTCCTAACATGAAAGGTGCAATGCAAATGTAATTTGTTGTTGTTGTTGCTCTGAGACGCTACATAAATGCTAGTTGTTAGTGTTCACGCTCTGAAATGCTGCAAAAGTAATCAATACCTAGACTCCGGCAGAATTTCTTTCCCCAGATCCATGTCTGCATTTTTGCAAAGGCAGCTTTACAAATTGGTGCAATATCAGAGTATGTTACAATGTTGAAACAGGACTTTTGGCCAACTACATTTGCAATTCGCTCACACACTTAAATCCCAGGGCAGGACCATATACTGTATATGGGCATTGTAGTCAGGATGCTTTTGAGTTTCTCTATTAAAAAACCTTTATAACCTGTGTTTAAGTTACTCTTTTGCAACTCATTTCCCCACATCCATTATTCCATCAGCAAAGCTGGTCATAAAGCCTAAAAAATATTTTCCCTTCACGCCCACCGTGCCAATGTGACCTTTTAAAGTTAGCTTGTTAGCCTGGAGAATAGCATCAGTGGCAAATAGCATATTTAACAGGAGGAACAAGTTTTCTTAAGCATTTTTGTGCAGCAGTGCACTCTTGTGTGAAAGCAGTAAGTTGCAGCAGTCTCCTGACAGAGCAGGTTTCAGCTCTGCTTTGTGGATTTTCAGTGATCCGAAGAGGAACTTAATCAGTAGCGGTAAAGTACTGAAATATTGATGAAAGTGATTTTTAATTAATCAGAGAGAAAAGTGTAGAATCACAACACAAAGGTATCTTACCATAAATACTGTACATATATTTATAATTTTTTTGAAAATCCTTGCATTTGATATAGCACCTTTCCTGTCAAGGGCTTCGCAGGATTTACTGTACAGTTATGTTAAAGGGATAGGATGATCTTTATTTACACTGACAAAACCATTATAACCCTAAATTTTATTTGGACTTTATTTAACTATGACATTTTAGAAAGGCATCTGCAATGTTTGCTTTGTTGCTGAAATGCAGGTCAAGCTGAATTGTGTATGGCGATTTACAAAGGCATTGGCACGGTTCAAACTCTTGCATTTTTGGGGGCAAACAGCAACATTAAAGGTAGATTATTAGGAAACTGGAATAATTCAGGAAAAGCAACATTATTGTGAAGTTGGAATGAAAAAGGTTTAATTTGTAACTATCATTGAAAGTGTGGTACACTGATCAAAGATCAAGTCTACAATAAACCAGGCTACAAATCAGATGAGTGAGCAAGTCACCTTGCTAACCAGGAAGCAGAACAACATGAGGGCATGCAGAGTCAAAATTAAGATCTTAATTTTGATCATTTATCCTGGGTTTTGTGAGCCATCTGTCTAATTGGCTTCTTCAGATTTAGATACGTGATTTCCATGTGGTGTGTGTTAATTGCATTACATCATTATCTCTATAAATCCTCCACAACCTATACTGTAAACAGACTCTAAATTGGCTTCCATCTCCGTAACCTGAGTGAGCATTGGGTTCATTTTAATATATTTTAGTGTAGATCAGTTCTCAAATGCTCACATTTATGCATCTCCAAGTAATATTCCAGTACCTGGTAAATGACAATGGATGTGGGCATCCAAATAATATATGTAGATGGAATTGGGCAGGGTGCAAATGATGATGCTCACAGGGATGGGGTGGACACTTAGCCCCTGAGAATATGACAGGTGCAAAATGATTGAAGAAAGTAACAGCAGTGACAATTGCTCCGCACTTTCTTGCAAGTAGTGGAAATAGAAGTCTATGTTCTTGAGTTGCAATCACTCATCCACTGGGAAGCTGCTCCAAGACCTAACGTGACCATTTTCTGGTACCAAGCTCTCTGGGACGCTGCCCTGCGTGAGGGGCGTTATATAAATGCAAGTTGTTGTTGTATGTGTGCTGTACTGATCTGCATTTACTTCATTTTCCATTAAATCCTCCTGATATAGTATTGAGCTGCTTGCTACTTATTATAAATTATGAATCTGACCCACTCAGTCTTTTTTGAATAATAATCCTTGCATTTGATACAGTGCCTTATCACGTCTTCAATACGTCTCAAAGCGTTTCACAGGATATACTGTAAAGTGAATTGACTGTGTATTTTGTGGCAAATGTGTCAGAGTCACCTTGTTAAAGTTAAGCTAAGCCATTATACTAATAATGTGTTGTATTTGGCCAAGTGTAAGTAATAAAACATCATAAAGCAAATTTATGAATAAATGCATTGCTTCGTTCCAACCCAATAAATCAGGCAAAATTTCAATCATATTTTCATAAAAGCGATTGAGTATTTGCAGTACACAAATTAGTTCTGCATGCACATTGCATAAAAGTTGGTTCAATTATATTCTTATCTGGTTTCACTTCAACCCAGTCATTTCCTCAGCTCATTAGGTAATGAATATTTTAATGGACGCAGTAAAAAAATTACAATCCTATAGAAATAGCTTTTGCTTGAATTTTCATTAGATTGCACACAGGAGGATATTTACTGGATAGATTTTTTTCTTTACTTCGTTGCTTTTTTTCCCACCATTACCATATCCCTGTATTCATAAAACCTAAAATATTAAAAGATAAACCCACAGATATGATTTCTCTCTGCCAACCAGAAATTTACTTACTGTAACAGCCAAATGCTGTAGAAATATACAACCCGATATTCACATCAGCCTTTGCAAATACAACAAGATTCCATTTATAGAGCGCCTTTCACGTCGGGAGGACGTCCCAAGGCGCTGAAATAGCAACTCCTAGTCACAAATAATAACCTGTTGAGTAATGGAATGTGTTATTATGATGTATGGGACCTCTGACCCAGAAGTGTGTACCTGTCGGTGTGATGTAAATCCGGTTACCGGCAGAATGGGCTATTTTGTAACTTGGAGTAGCGACGTGAGACCATTGCTGCTAATGTCACATTTCAGGTGTGCGGTTACATTCTTGGCTATAAACAACTCTATCGCAGATCAGCAGAGAAGGTGACTGAGATTGATCGGGAAGTACTTTAAAAAAGAAAAATTGGTTCAAGATTGCAATGTGCACTTGTCGACCACGAGGTGGCAGAGTCCTCCAGCAGCACCGACTGCCGTCAATTAAACGCTGCAGTGACCAAATGAGCTGCTTATTGGACATCTCCCCAAAACAATCAACCGCGGATAAATACCTCCACGTAGCGTACTGACCTCCACCCTGCTGATTCCCACCGATTAGATGACGTTGTAAATGTGTGGGCAGAATAGTGGAAGTTTGAGTACATATCATCAAGCGACAAAATCACAACAGTACAAGGAATATTTCAGGACATTGGCTGAACAGTGAGAGTACACGGAAAGGTCCGGACCGCTGACTGACCCAGAATATTGGTGGGATTGGTTCAGGGTATTGAGCGATCCTGAATAATGTCTCTGGTCGACTAGAAAGCTTCAGAGAGCAATCAATAACCAAATTATTTTCCATCCCAACTTCTAGAATAGACATGTATGATGTACACATTTAATATGCGGGTTCTGATTTGTATTAGCAGAGAACACCTCACTAATGTATCTTAAACTTCCCATGTTTTCTAAGAAACATCAAAATAATATAATAATCCTTGCATTTGATATAGCGCTTTTCACGTCGGGAGGACGTCCCAAAGCGCTTCACAGAACACACTGTAAAGTGAATTGACTGTATATTTGTGGGCGAACGCGGCAGCCAATTGCGCACAGCAATGTCCCACAAACAGTCGTGGATTGAAAATGACCAATTTATTATTGTTTTTGGTTTTGGAGGGATTATTATTAGGCTCTGTGTGGAGTAAGGAAACTTGCCCAAGGTTTCGCCCTCTGCCGGGAATTGAACTCAGGTCTCTCGCTTGCAAAGCGAGTGCTCTAACCACTGAGCTACAGGACTCCACAAAATAAAGATCCAAAACCATTATATGTTACAGACTATAGGAATTACGAAAAACTACTTTATTTGTGACAGACTTTATTCTGTGTCCCAATAAATGAATGTTTGCCACAGATAATTTATGCAGCTAGCAGCATTAAACACGCCACTGTTTTACTACAAATTGCTCTTGGCAAACATTCTATCTACACAATTACTAAACTTTATAAATTAAAAGTAAATTGTAAATGAAAGGTAAATTATAGGTGAGGGTAACTGCACTGATACTCATGTGGTTCACATCAAAACAATTGAAACAATTGCATAACATTATTACTGTACAAATCTACAAAGAAATTTTAAAAAAGTAGTTTCTTTCAATTTGAATTCACAGAAGACACACAACATAAACTTCCAAAATAAAAACAAACTCACTTCTGAGCACAGATAATTCAGTCTCTTATTTCTGTAATTTGACAATAGTTTATTGGAAATGTATAATACATTTTTAAATATAATATATCCTTCACTATATACTTTATTTTGAAAACCAAGTGGTTTTATACTAACTGTGGCCATTCTGTGTGAAATCTTCTGTTCATCTGAATAAACAGACAGAACATTATGTAGTAAACCTATGTTTGAAATGGAAATGCAATTTGCCAGTAGATTGTATCATTGGCTACAACTAGAATTTCAAACAGGTATAATCATGCAGTAGTTACAGTTTAACCACAGATTTATAAAATTTACTTTTTTTTAAATATCAACATCTATAATATAAGCCTAGAAAGGCTGAATTTAATATCTGTTAAAACTTTTAATCATCTGTTAAAACTTAGACACAGACATATTTCATCTCACAAAAAAACACTCCACAGCAGAGAAAATAACAAATGACCATAATGACATAAACAAAATCAGCATATTTCACATTTTGGTAAAAAAAATTATAAAAAATAAAACTTTTGTTAAAGAACATTAATTTGCAAAGGTTACGAATTATTAAAAAGGTGCTGTGCCAAATGTTCATAAAACTAGCCTTGAAGGCAGATCACTGACAAGGGATAGAGTTGGTAGAATGGAAAGCAAACACTATAGGCTATCAGAAGGGTAACAATTCTCTATTATTAGAATAGAAACTTTGCAGTATATCTGTGCAAAAATATATAACCATTGACTCAAATATAACTAACTTTGGCCATACTGCATTATCTATCTACCTATTTTCCAATTCGCCGCACCAGCTCCTTACAGTAGTTCTCACAAATACTTAATCAGCCACCTCCAGTGTCAAAAAGTCTTACTTACCTGTTCATTGTAGAGAAATGAAAATTGTTCAGATTACTTTTTTTTAAAAAGTAGCACATGGAACTGTTTCCACAAATCTAACTTTTACTGTTGTTTCTGATCCTACCCCATGGTTTATTTTCATAAAATTAGCAAACAGTGAAACCGGTCTTCAAGGGAGAGCTGTACTACCAGGGCTCTTTTTAAAAATTATTTACAAGAAACTATAAGTAACATTAGCATCCTTTAGTTTCTCCTGTCATTGATTCTGTTAAAAATGAATATGGAGATACTGAACCCAAATGTGAGGAAATTTAACTAAAAACAGGTTATGATAAAACTCTTTATAATTTATTCAGCACCATCACACTGTTCAATTTAGTAATCCTCCCCCTTAATGTCACTAGTGCACTTGTTAAAAACATATATATCCTAAATATCAATAGAAATGAATCAAACAGAAGGATGTTAAAATAACAATTCCTGTAACTACAGTATATCATTTTCAAAAGACACCCTTGATAATCAAACTCCCTCTCTCTGTTTAAAGATTATCCAGCAATAAATAATTGATTCAAACTTCAGATAACCATTATAAACTGGGAAACAAAAATAGTTAAAGCATTCAAATTAGATTTACACAAACAATTCTAGACAATTAATCTACAGTAACAAGAAAAACAAATACGTTCATTTAATGTCTCCGAAATTATCTTCAGAAGCAGAATATTCCCAGTTACATATTCACCCCTTTAAGGGACAGAATATAATAGCAAAAAAACTTAGGTTTTCTCTATAAAGCAGCAACATTCAACAAAAATAACAAATTACGTTTTACCTGAACCAAACAAAGATTTGTACATTAAAAAAACAGTGATAGTTAAAGTGAATTATTTTAAATCTTGAAAAACTTCCTGTACAGAGATGGTATAAACATGGGTAACAGACAATCATAAGCTTTCTCCTAAGGCTTTAAGATGTGTTTAGCTCAACAGCTTCAGGCGTATCCAAGGTTCTCCATCTCGCTCCGGTAGCGCTGCTCTGACACCTTGCTTTTGTGCAGTTTACTTTCTAGGTGCTGCCGAAATTCCTGTTCCTCACTCGCACCCACATTGCACATAGAACAGTAGAATTGTCCACTCGGTGTCACACACATTGCCAGGTCACGTGGAATCCGCTGACGTGGACGAGGATTAAAATAAGGACCTGTATAATAAAAGAGCTCACATTGAAAGACTTGAATTAAAGAGTGAAAGAATAAAACTTAAAGTGAGAGATCCAAAATGATTTTGCCAAGAATTTTTTTAAGCACAGAAGGCAGCTACTTTAGGCCATAAACATATTATGTTCGTTATATTATCCAAATACATCAAGATTCTTTACTTTTTGTATAGGAAAACAGGAATAAAACATGCTGAATAAAATATTCTAATAGGAAAGCTCTATTCTGGAACATGTAAAGATTTGTGAAAAAAACTAAAACCATTTGAAATGATTTTATATAGAAATAGCTGCAAGAACAATTACAACAGTATGCTACAAGACCATTGTGTCAGGTTGTAATTGCTTTCAGAACACAGACAGTGAAACGGATTCAAAGAAGGGGAACAGAGATTGTTTGGGGTTTCTAATCATTACGATCTGAAAAGGCTAAGGAAGCTAATTTTGTTTGAGTGGGAAAAGGGATTAAGGAGTGCAAGAGAATGAAGATGATACAAGTCTCTAACATAACAAAATGTTACTGATAAATGAAGAATACTATCTTTGCTGAAACAGGTAAGGAATACTGGGGAGAGAATTATGCTCAAGTCCTGTCCTCACCTGACAACCACATACACAGAGAGCCCGCTAGAGGTCATCTTTCTAACCTCGGCAACTGAAGCCAACTTTACAGACCAATGTCATCTTGACTGAAGTCACCAAAATCAATACAGATGCAGTTTTAATGTGGGACCTGCCCAATATCTGGCTCCATTACTCACTGATATGTTTGTTGGTCAACTTTGCAAATAGTTTACAAGTAAACAGTAACTATTAGACACCTTGGGTATTTTGAGCTCCATGTAGATTCCTCCGGTTGGGTACGTTTTTAAATTCGCTCCCTTCTTTCCTTGGTCGTCTCTTTGCCAGATCTGTTGTTTCCCTAAAAATCAAAGTACCTTAATTATTTAAAATTATAAGAGCTGTATAGCTCAAAAAAAAGCCTCAATGGCAACCCTCAACTGAATTAATATTCAGTTAATTCTGTAAGTAAAACATTGATCAAGTGCAAAGCTGTTAAGGAGTCAGTTACAATTTTATTTAGCCTGAAACGCAAGGATTAATATTAATGTACATACGTAAGCGAACTGGATTTCTGGGCTTCTGCAAGCCGCAGTCTCTTGGCATGGTTCTTCCCATGATAATGTGCCTGAGCCACAGCTGGGAACTGAAAGAAGCATCGCAGAGTTTGCAGTAATCATTTGCTGTGGCTAGAATCACACGACCTGCAATCTTGGAGGACCCTGGCTGAACAGAAATTGACACTCATCAGTAATTCAAAAACATTAAAAAAATCCAGGTACAAGACATTATAAACAAAAAAAAGTTATTTCTGATCCCTTCACTGCCTCATTATCAAATACAATCTGAAACACAAGTATTAACATTTTAACTTTAAGCAAAAACATAGAGAATTAAACACCAAATTATAGCTTTTAAATTTATTACTGTATTAAATGAAAAGGTAACAAAAAAAGCCTTAAGTTACAATAAGTCTGCAAATCTGTGCCACGTCAAGTAAAGTACTCTACTTGAGGGATAATACAGTACTTCTTGAGGGATAATAATCCCTCAAGAAAAAAAAACAAATAATAAATTTGTCACTTCAATTCATGACTATTTGTGGGACACTGTTGTGCGCAATTGGCTGCCGCGTTTCACCCACAAATATACAGTCAATGCACTTTACAGTATATTCTGTGAAGCGCTTTGAGACGTTTAGAAGATGTGAAAAGCGCTATATCAAATGCAAAGATTATTATTATTAAAGTACATATTTACATTACCTTGGAAACTTCTGCTGCAGGTTGTACAACTGGCTGATCTACAGATGGAGTCACTTTGGTAGGAGCTGGACACTGATGGCCAGCATAGTAATTTCGAAGTTTCTTAGAGTGATTTTTACCCTTAAGGAAATACATGTTAATGCAGGAGTTGGTCAGAGAGAAAAAAAAGCATAATGCACAACAAGCTTCCATATTTTGATATGCCGTAAGCACAAACAAAGAAAAATATGCAGAATTATTTAACTGAGCTAACAGGAAAACACCCAATATATTTACTACACTCTCTAATAGGTATGACTCAGCACTACCACCACTGCAGTGAAACAGCCTAAGGCTATTCAATGAATATCCATCTGATCTGACAAGATATTACAATGATGATAAGACAATAGAAGAACAAATAGCTAAACATATTTAAAATACCACTGTAAAGTGTAATGGCTTACACAGACTGCAACTGGTAAAACACCAAGATATGTAAATTCTTCACCCATTCTTCTCTTTTCCATCCAGATGATAGTACCTGTAGTTATGGTTTCTGATTTGCTATTTTCAGAGTAAACACACTTGCAAAATTCTTATAAATAAATCTAACCTATAGCTTCACAATCCCTTCCTCAACTGGTAAAGAATAAGATATAATCTACCACCATTTTGATAATCGGTTCATGATAAAAAAAACTGTAATAAATCTCAATCTGCCGATGCAGTCATGGTATTTAATCTGCCGATGCAGTCATGGTATTTAATCTGCCGATGCAGTCATGGTATTTAATCTGCCGATGCAGTCATGGTATTTAATCTGCCAATGCAGTCGTGGTATTTAATCTGCCGATGCAGACATGGTATTTAATCTGCCGATGCAGACATGGTATTTGCCAGTTAGAAAGAGAAAGAAAGAGGCAATGTGCTCCTTTTGTCGTCATTCTGACCACTTGGCTCGGAAATCCCAGTCCATGTCTCACAATTACATTACAAAATGCATTACGTTCTGCAGAACAGTTCGGTTATGGAATTCTGAGCCATTTGAAAACATAATAATAATCCTTGCATTTGATATAGCGCCTTACCACGTATTCTAGACGTCTCAAAGTGTTTCACAGAATAAACAGCAACTTGCGCTTATATAGAGCCCTCCACACAAGGTAGCACCTCAGAGCACTTAACACATACTGTAAAGTGAATTGACTGTATATTTGTGGGTGAAACGCGGCAGTCAATTGTGCACAGCAGTGTCCCACAAACAGTTGTGAATTGAGTGAACAATTTTTTTTGAGGGATTATTATCCTCTGAAAAGTGATCTGCCAATTGACTAACAACCAGGTTACTGCTAACTCGGTCTGTAACTGTCTGTCCAACGCCTTGGGAAGTCCTCCCGCCATGAAAGGCGCTATACAAATGTAATTTTGTTGTTGTTGTTGTACTGCTAGGTAAACAGAGGCATGTAGAGTAAGGAAACTTGCCCAACATTTCACTATGCCCAGGAATCGAATCCAGGTATCTCGCTTGCAATGCAACTGCTCTAACCACTGAGCTACAAGACTCCACGGGTAATCTCTGAGCTCCGCAAATGTTTATAACCTCCTGTCTGACAACTCAGAATTCAATAGCATGTGAATACATTTCAAAATTATACTCTCATGAAGCACTAGGTACTCTCACCAAACATTACAAATATATTGAAGTACAAGTGTCAATTAATCTTTATAGTAGCATTCCATCTAGCTCTGCACTAGCATGGTGATGATGAACAACTGTCTATGTGCAAAAGATTTCCATAGTGTCAAATATTCTCTAATACAGCAACAAACTTTGCAGCAAACAGGCTCTAATAATAGGTAAACGATCAGTATAAATATCACCAGTTGCTAGGAAAGGCAATTGAGAGCACCAACCTATCCCTCCATTGCCTTTCCTCACACAAATAATGTCTGCCTTGAGTTCCCAAGCACAAACTCACTTTGTCTTTACAATCATTCTTTTCTTTCATTTTCCCCTTTAAATCATGCTTTTTTTTAAACAAAAGAATAACTTCCTTAGCTCTGTGAGCACTATTTATCAAAAAGGTAGTCATTCAAGTAAAATAACTTCCAGGGTGTTAATGCCACATCTTAATGCCACAAAATCTTTTTGTGTAAGAATCAATTTAACTTATTTCTAATGTCTGGGTTAACATGATGGATGGATACAAGGAGAATGGACTATTTACTCCCATGTGAAATCTCTTTGATAACACAATAAATACTTGGGAGCCTGAATTAATAATAGCAGCACTCATTATTTAATCCATATTCAGTACATGTGTTATTTTGATTAAGTTGTACTTCTTTGACTAGAATACAATACATTGAATTATTTTATGACAGTACTTTCCTATTCACTAACCTACTCACCTGGTAATGTGCCTGTGCTTGTTGTGCTGAATTCAGAGACACATTGCACAGTTTACAAAGTAGTGGTCTACAGAGGTCTGCTAAGACAGGATCTCGGTCGACCTCACAGGATGGTGCTATCTCTTGCTGTACTGGGACATGTTCAGATTGAGAAGATTTATATTTCTGTTCAGGCGGCAGGGGTGAGGAGGAGGATGGTAGTACAGCAGGCGAGGTAGGCTGAAGTTGCTTGGAGGGTGCAGCTTGGATAGTCATTGGCTGTAGTGGTTGAGACAAAGCTGTGTGTCGATATGGCTGTTGGCACACAGGGATCCCACAATCAGTCTTTGTCTTCATATCTGGAGCTAAAAGAAAAAGTTTTAACAAATTACAGCAACATGCGTTCACTGTATGATACCCGGTCTCGTGGATCAGAGCAGACATTGGACTAGGGAATCAGAAAGTTATTAATAGATTAAGCTTATTTTCAACATAACTTCACACTTTCCTGATCTTGAAGTGTATCTCAGCTCAATTTGAATAGTTGAATCTTAAATGTTTTAGGCAAACAGCTTGCAGTAGTACTTTTCCTTTTTGCACTTTGTTCTTGTGCAGGTTTTTTAAATGCAACTTTATACTATACAAATACTGCAGTGATAATACAGTTGTGACAAAAAGTATTTGGCCAGTGTGTTATGAACTCAGTAACAATCCAATTTTAGCTGTATGTTATTAATTGCTAGAATGTCAGAAAGAAGATTTAGTTCAATAACGGTTGTTTTAGTGCCGTTTCAACATTTACTTCAAAGAAATGGGTAGCTTGCAATGATGCAAAGCTGGAACAGATTCCCCTCAGTCAACATGGAAGTACTGGAAAAGAAAATTGCAACTGTATTCAGGAAAGTTTTAATGGCTATTTTATAGAAAACGTGAGAGTAATGTTCAATTTAGTTGTTTCTCAGCAAGTTCAGTTATAGCCTTCCAACTGGATCTTTGAATTAAATTGTCCATTAGTAGTTCCACACAGCTCTGTATCAGTATGAGGACTGGCGATTTCCAAGACCACCACTGATTAGTACATAATAGTCAGGTGAAACAACTGGCATCCTTTAATACCCCAGGATGTCTAGCAGTGCAAAGAAATGATAAAGTTGACATCAGTGTCAAGATAGTGAAATGAAAGCTGTATGAGAAGTTTCTGTGAAGTGGGCATCTCTTAAGATTCGCACATCAATACTCACAATAAATATGAACAAAGGCAAAAAACACTTTTTCTAAGTATTTGGAAGCCAGAAAAATCGCAGAAGAATTTGCTTTACTTTAATTGTAATTGCTAATAGCTACCATCTAGGATGTCTGCAAATAAACCTTTTATTTTCCAGGGTTCAGTTATTGGGAACCACCTCACTGATTAACATCAGGAACATTTACATGGGCTCATCGTAACTACATGGATGGAAAAGTGTTAAATATTCCATCATAATTAGCTAAAATGTACATTGCTGCTGGTCAAGAGGCCTTAGAGAACATTGCAGTTTGTCAAAAAAAACTATTGCTTTTGTATTTGGAGAGGTTCTTCTAGTACCTTTCTCCTGGAAAGGATTCAATAAATAATCTCACATCTAATAGGAAATCTTTCCCTCTTTCCCCATACCCCACCCTCTCGCTTTGTCCCATAACAACCTTTCCAAATATGCTGCCCTACATGGCCTTCCTGCTCATTTCACTGTGTTAAAATCAAGATTCAGCATGCCATCTCCTACTTAGTTTTCCCAGGGCTTCAAGACTGCCTAAGTTTTTAAACTTTCTTAAGTCTTCCATTCCTCTTACAATCAACAAGCTGTTAAAACCAATCTTTCTGTCACCATTACTGGAACCTGGTGCCATTATGCAATGTGGGTCTTGAGTTTTCAACTAGATTTCTGAATTTTAAAACATAATGATCTACCTTCCTGCATCTTAAATATTGTATTTGGCTGTGTAAACTATTTAGGAAGGTAAGTTTTAGACCATCCTTTAAACAGGAATAACATTTTAGAGGTGATCCTCTCACTGAGGTCTGAAGGTTTAGATCTCTGGTCCACATACTTCCTCTATCAAATTCACGAGAATGATTTTCTCTTTCTTCCCATCTAGTACAGTAAGAGTATATTGTAATTACTCTCCCTCTATAAAGTATAGTCAACAATAAAAAGATAAGGCTGAACTTTCTTTGAGATTTTTCATGTTCCAAGGGCTCTCAATGAAAAAATGTACGATGTGCAGGTATTTGAACGTGGAGAACTGGTCTCTCTTTTCAAAAAAAGTGGTACTCAAAGAATTGGCCTTCTTTCAGCCCGCTTCCCCTCACCTGAGGCCCTCAAGTTTCGCTGCCTTAATTCAGGCCTGGGCAAAACCACTACACCACAGACCAGCCGCTCCTTGTGTCTGTGGCCCCATTCCAAGCCGTCCGGCTGTTAGATGTTGCCAGTGCTGGGATCAGCACCACTTCCTCTCCCTTTAGGGAAATCAAAGAAACACTATTAGGAGATGGGTGAAAGGCTCTATTAAACTAAAGGTCCTAAACTAAGTCTTTTTCTTGGTTTCATTATCCTCTCTAGACCTCAAACCTCTTCTATCTCAGAGGATAAGTTCCAGATATGCTCCCAAGCTGTAGAGAAGCATTGTCTCCCAACCAATGCTGCTCTATAGATAGCTGTTAGAAACAGCATGTGAGAGGCCGAAGGTGACTAACTTTTCTCCAATCCTTGTAAGAAAGCGCTCAACAGGAAATGCACAAAGAATAAAACACATCAATGTGCTGTTGCAAGAAAAAACTCTGTGGTTATATTGTGGCAAATTGACGACGTAAGAGCAGTAGTGTACTACTGTGAGGAATGAGCATGTTATAACATGTTAACTATGAAGAGTGGAAGCATGTGGGAAAACTCTATGAGAAACAGCAATCTGTAAAATATTAAAGGATTGTGACAAATTGCTGTTAAGAAACTCCAACAGTGTGAATTTAATGACAAATCTCTAATTTGATGAGGAAGCTGTTACAAGAAGCAAACTGGGAATGCAACTGAGTCACAAGAGAGCTATGGTGAATTGCAAGAAACGAGGGCTTCAAAAGTGTAGCTAACTTCTGTGTGGAACAATCAGCATTGTGAGTTATTCAGAAAAAAAACAGGAGTGTTTAATCAAAAAGGTATTACACGAAGCAGGGTTTTCTAGTGAAATTGTAAAAAAAAGAACGATGGTGCCAAATCATTGCACGAGATGAGCATTAATGGATTATGCTTGCCAAGGTGAGGGCTGGCTGTTAATGAGGTGAATTAAGCATTTCTTCTCTTTTTGCACCATGTCAATATTAAGTGTTCTTGAGTCACACACAGCACTGATTAAATGCATGGTAAAGTTTCCATTGCATCACCCATTCTTGGATGATCACCCCTACTGTGCCAATGTGAAATTTCCATTTCACAGACTATCCTTCTTTGTAGTCTTTTGGATAAGATGGGTAATTCGGTAACAATTCTTGTCACTTTTTCCTTTATCCACTTAAAACTCGTGTAGATATCAGAGCAAGAGTTTAATCTCATTAAACTGAGTTGAATTAGAAGCTGTGGTGAGGAGGTGAGAGGGCAATGTTTTCACCAAGTCCTCAAATATGCAGGCACATGTGGAAACCCATGGCCATGTTTAAGAATAGCTAAACCAGACAGATCCATATATGTACATCACCTATGCATGGAAATTTCCCATTTATCTGAAATGGAGAGCATGCTCTCTCTTCCTGGAAAATAGTAGGCACAGATTGGCAAAAGCCGTGGCTTGATAACCCCAAAGTGTGCGATGCAGCATTCTTGGAGTTTAACCAGGTTACACAAGTAGTTTGCCATTGTGTGCACTGGTTGGTAAGTTTTCGACTACTTATCCAGCGAGAACCATCATACCTGTTAGGCTTGCAGGGTTAACAGGAGCTGTTGTGGTAACGATACCTGCCCCATTGAATGGTCTGCCCTTCCAAGTCCTGCCAGCGAGCCAGGCTGCCTGGTCTGCAAGCAACAATGCCTTGAGGTAATGCAGACCTGCCTGGCTGAGTAACCGGAAGCCGAGTCTGCCCCACTGGATGACTCGATTCTGATATTCCATTACCAGGCACATCACCTTGGAGCCAGCTAAGCCCCAAGGACACCCTGCTTACTAAATAAGATCAGTGAAGAACAGCTAAAAAAAATCAAAGACATTGCAAATTCTTCTCAGAGCATTACAGAATAATGTGATAAACCATTTCTGTACCAAGTTAGAAAATAAATCTTCATTGTGAATCACTGCTAGAAACAAGAATGCACAGGAAACCACTGTGAGGATCACTGTGACAAAATATCTGGGGGAAGCAGTACACTGAAAATTTTTGTAATAAAAATCACAGCAGGCCCAGTGGAAAACAAGCACCATTGGGAAACTCCGAGAGTACAGTAGACGAATGAGCTCTGTGAAAAAATGTGGGGTTGGGTCTTTCCTGAGGCTCAAAATATAATAGACTTTGGAAAGAAAACACAAATATTTTCAAGGTTAATATGTTGAAATCTTTTTTTCTTTTTCCTTTCAACTACACTGGATCAGCAAGCCTAACACTGAAATTGTATGACTGGAAACTACTGTATTAAATGGAAGAAAATATTGCATAAATGACAACAAAGTGTTGTTAAACTGTAAGTTGTATTAAATGACATGGTTGTATTCAGCAATATTTAATACATAATCATAACAAAATTGAGCAAGCATGTAAACAATAAAATGTTTTGAACATAATACCCTATACTGTATATTATTGGGTTTATTGTATTATTCACTCTAAATTCAATATTAAATAAGCCCTTATCCCTTATTTCATCTTTTAATGTATATAATTAAACAGCGGTAAAAAAAACTTTCCAAAATGTAAAGGACTACAAAATGTCTTACTGACTCATTAGGTTATTGAGCAAAAATCCAGGGTGTCAATCCATTTGCAGAAACCACACAATTTAACTGTAACTTGTGACATTGAAATGATTACACTTTCATTGCCTTTTCACATAATTAGCTGGGGCTGGTAAAGCTCATTTAGCACCTGACATTGCAGGTCAAGGAACATGGAAGTTTTGTATTGATGCTGTAAAAAAAAATTCAAAGTGAAGCTGTTTTTGCAAACACTGTAGCTAACCTCAAAGGCCTGTGAGTATCATCA
The DNA here is from genome assembly GCF_018977255.1 of Callorhinchus milii. Taxonomy (NCBI): domain Eukaryota; kingdom Metazoa; phylum Chordata; class Chondrichthyes; order Chimaeriformes; family Callorhinchidae; genus Callorhinchus; species Callorhinchus milii. The sequence continues at coordinate 19,880,145 of NW_024704752.1, forward strand.
TTTGAATATGTAACTTTCAATAATGTTTCATTGCCAGCAGCATGACAATATCTTTTTTTTATCTCGACTCTTTTTGATTTAACGTATATTACAGAAAATTACCCAGTGACAGTTATAGCTGTCACCAAAATGTGTCGGCTAAAACTATATAAGCCCAATTTCCAATATTATGATCAATTCAGTTTATAGTTATGATAAATAATACCTTTGCAGACATGCTAGTTAAACATAATTTGACAATATTATCTTAATTGATATGAACATGAACATTGGTGCTAAAACAGAACAGTTGGTGCAGTTGATAATAATAATCATCCTTGCTTTTGATATACCACTTTATCACTTCACAAATGTAATTTTGTTGTTGTTGTTATCACATCTTCGGGACATCTCAAAGCACTTTATACGGTAAAGTGAATTGATTGTACACTTTGTAGGCGAAACGCGGCAGCCAAATGTGCATAACAAAGTCCCACAAATAGTCGTGGATTGAATGATCAAATTATTATTATTATCTTTTGAAGGGATTATTACCTCCGATCAGTTAACAATTGGGTTCCTACTTAATGCTAGGTAAAACAGAAGCGTGCGGAGTAAGGAAACTTGCCGAAAGTTTCGCCCTGCATCCGTCACTCAATTTATGAGAATGTAGTATAATTAGCCGCAATTTTATATGAGAAAGGCGATAGAAGGTATATGATTTGCTGTATTCCCAGTATGTGCCCCACAACAGTTTAATGCAAATGGTGGAAAAAAAACAAATTGGAAAACATTACAGAAGAAAAAAAACACACAAACACACACACAAACCTGGTGTATTCGAGACTAAGTAAGAAATGTATGTGTCACTGGAAATAATAATAATAATCCTTGCATTTGATATAGCGCTTTTCACGTCTTCTCGACGTCTCAAAGCGCTTCACAGAATAGACTGTAAAGTGAATTGACTGTATATTTGTGGGCGAACGCGGCAGCCAATTGCGCACAGCAATGTCCCACAAACAGTCGTGGATTGAAGTGACCAATTTATTATTGTTTTTTTTCTTGAGGGATTATTATCGGGGGGGGGGGGGGGGGACACTTGGCCAAGGTATCGCCCGACCGGGAATCAAACCCAAGTCTCTCGCTTGCGAGGCGAGTGCTGCGACCACTGAGCTACAGGACTCCATAAGTGAATGGCACGTCTGAGAGATGCAGAGACTCTTCACCCCCTCCGTCTGACGGGAACACCGAACCACAAGGGACCATTTTACCCCAAATCACGACCTCTTTGGGGTTTTCGAGCACCTTTTTCACATCTCGATCACAGCGGCAATAAACCCCACTGCGGTACAGTCACCTCTCCAACAAGGTTTGCCTCGTCACCCCCACCATCACCGAAGTTAATGTGTGTGTGTGTGTGTGTGTGAGGGGGCGGGAGGGGGGGAGGGGGAGGCTTTGGCCATCAGACAGTTAACTCGTTCATTCAATCAGAAAATGGCCCTCTGGTCCCCTCAGTCTCGCACTGACAGGTAACTAACCCCCGACTGCGGAGGCTGGTGTCCGCCTTACCTCCGAACCTCTGCGCGGGAAGATCGCTGCCCTTGTCGGCCGGCAGCGTCGGGCTGCGACGTCGGTGGTTATTTGGGAAATACCCTGCGCCTCGCCTGACGTTCATCGCCATTTTCCCCCCTCCCCTCCCTCCCGCCCTCCCGCCGCCCCCTCAGCCCCGGCAGCTTGTTTACAGCTCGCGACAAGCCGGGCTCCACCACCGCCAGCCGCGCGTGCGGGGGAGACGACGACAGAACCCTCCCCCCACCCCCAGAAAACAAAGAAAGGAAAATCCGACTGAATATATTAAACGTAGCTTTAAAGCTACTGGAGTTTGAGTAGAAATATAAAAAACTCCAGCGATGGGAGATGACGATTTGATGGCGTGTTGGCTGTCCTCTCCCCCCCCACTCCCGCAATGCTTTCTTGGTTCAGTCCGAGACGGCAGAGGGGGGGGGGTGTGGGGGTGTGGTGGATGCACGCATGCGCACTGTGTGTGTGTGTGTGTGTGTGCGCGCGCACGGGGCCCGCCGTCCAGTCGCTGCTTTCCCATCCGTCGGCCTCGAGCTGCCGCTGAGTGACCAACGGTCACCGCGCTGACAGTTGATCGCGCGGCGGCGGCGGCGGCGTTGTTGTCGTCGTCGTCGTTGTTTGTTTTATTTGTTGTTATTATTTTTTTGATCGCCTCTTTTTTTGAGGGGGGGGGGGGGAAAGGTTAGACAAAAAAAAAGAGAGAGCCTCTCCGGATCCGATCCCCCGATGACCGAAAAAAAAAAGCGTCAATAATAATCGGTGAAAAAAACCTGGAGCCCCGGGGGTTTGAACGGTGTATTTTTTTTAAAAAAAAGAAGTCGTTGGCGCTTGGGTTGAGGTAAAAAAAAATTCTGTGGCTCTGCGCGCACAGACACACACAGACACACGTCTGTCTCTCCCACCCGCCCGCCTTCCTGACCGGGGACTGGGGGGCGGTGGGGGGGTGACTTGATTCGTGTGTGTGGGTGTGTGTGTGGGTGTCTGTGTGGGTTAGGGTTTGTTTTTGGGGGGGGGGGGAGCGCGGTTGCTATGGGGAAACGGCGGCGCTCGTCGGCCGGACAGAGGCCTAAATCGTGAGGGGAAAGGAAGGGGGTGGGCGCAGGAGGAGCAGGAATTCGACACGGAGGAGGGGGAAGGACGACGAGGAGGCGACGTCAGTGCGAAAGGGTGACATCGGGCACCGGGCGGCAACCCTGAGAGGGCCGGTACACAAGTCTCAGGGACGAAAGGAAGGGGAGAGGTGAAGGTCCCCCCACCCTCCGGAGGGCCAGCACAGCCTCCCCCAGCCCAGCCTCCCCCAGCACAGCCTCCCCCAGCCCAGCCTCCCCCAGCCCAGCCTCCCCCAGCACAGCACAGCCCAGCCCAGCCTCCCCCAGCCCAGCCTCCCCCAGCCCAGCCTCCCCCAGCACAGCACAGCCCAGCCCAGCCTCCCCCAGCCCAGCCTCCCCCAGCACAGCCTCCCCCAGCACAGCCCAGCCCAGCCTCCCCCAGCCCAGCCCAGCACAGCCTCCCCCAGCCCAGCCTCCCCCAGCACAGCCCAGCACAGCCTCCCCCAGCACAGCCCAGCACAGCGCGCTCGGTGGTAAGTACCTCGCCTGCAAAACACACACAGTCACTACACTTCACAGCGTATCCTGTGAAGCGCTTTGAGACGTCTCAACCACACGATAAGGCGCCGTATCAGTTGCGAGGATTATTATTGTTACTGTACAGCCGGTGGATGGCTTTGGTCTTCTTCACTGTGATCTGGAGAGCCGTAGAACACGAGGAAAGGGAATCATCGCAGTATTTTGGGGGCTGGTGGGGGTCCTATTGGTAAACTTCGGATTCGACAACTGCTGAATAACCGGTTGACCAGGATTTGCAGAGCGAGTTTCACTTTCAAATTTTTTTTATTTCTTTGGGGTGGGGATGGGGAGGTGTGGAAGAGATAGAGGATTGTGTGTGTGTGTGTTTTACCGTTTGGGTGAAGTTTTAGGGTTTGCTTTTCCCTTCCTTAAAATAAGTATTAAAAAGCACAGTCCTTGTTAGAGCAATGTATGTAGAACTGCGGGCAGAGCCAGGTTGTTCCTTGACCTGTCGAATCTCATATACTGTACTCTGGAGTGTGTGGGACCCCACCGTTTTAGATTTTTTTTAAAAAAAAATCTTGAAAGGTAAACTACTTCATTTCAGCTTGGAAAGTTTTCCGCTAGGAAATGTACGGTGGAATGCTTGAACCATGACCATACTTTATCCTCTTGAATATCTTGTCAGACACAATAGTGCAGTGAATAGAGAAAGCGCACAGTGACTTTTGAGTCAGTTGTCTTTAAAATTGTTCGCAACTAATTTGGTCAGGGTTTTATTTTGGAAAAAGATAAGCTTCTCATACTTTTACAAATGTTTACAAATACTTTTTGTAATAATCCTTGCATTTGGTACTCCTTATCACGTCATTGAGATGTCTCAAAACGTTTCACTGGATATACTGTAAAGTGGTTTGACTGAATTGTAATTTTGATATTATAGTCATGTGGAGGATATTTGATAATGTGCAGCAACTCAGGAATTTATTCTGCATGTGCTGTGAATCAAAAAACATCACATATGTGTAAATTGCGTTTTCTCCAGTGGGACAACATTTATATTCAGTAGTTTATTGTTAGGTGGTTTGATTTATAGTACAAATGTGGTGTAACCTATTCATTTATATGTTTAAGATTCACAGTTGATTGCACACAATAAAGTACCTCTTTACCCCCATCACACATACAAGCTTTTGTGTTTTATCGTACGGGGGTTCATTTCTTTTCAAGATGTTAACTTACCATTTTAAGAATCATTTAAGTGGAGAACAAAATTAAAAATTAAAAAAATTAAAAAGGTATTTTCCAATAACAACAACTTGCATTTATGTAGCGCCCCTCACACAGAGTAGCATCCCAGAGCCTTGAATACTCTTTTTCAATACAGTACTTTATAGTATTTGGACAGCATAATCTGGAACATTTTGCTGTCTACCATGAGGAGGATGGAATTCCTCCACCAGTTTGTTTCCTAGCTGGGTAAATGGAAAATTGAAGCAGGATTTTTATGCACTTAGTAGGATTTAAATACAATGTGAATGTGTTGAGTATCTTGCCCAGTGATTACACCACTTAACTTTCATACAAATATATTTTACATAATTATTGTGCAGGATTAAAAACTGTACACTTCAATCTAGGTAAAGCTTTTATAAACACTATAAGAAATCATATGTTATGAAGTGTTATGCAGCAAATTGTAATCTGCACTTTTGAAAGATATAAATGCTTCCCCTGAAACATTATTTGCTTAGATAATTACAGTATCTGTTAATGGCTTATTTTATTTTAAGAGAAACTAAGGAGCAGATGTCAGTATGTTGAATTTGAGTGTCAATCTTTTGTGAGAATGCATTGTATCGTGTATGACATACTACTACCAAATTTAAATGTTTGTTATACTTATCTAAGTTGCACCCACTGTATTTGAAAGTGCTCAGTAACATTGGTTTAAAATTGCACTGACATATGTTGTTCCCTTTCCTTACAATTTTTCCTCATATCCGGGATCCTGCCATGAAAAATTCTATTTCTCCATAAAAGAGAAGGAAGTTTCCCTTTGTGTCCCCAAGTAAAAAAAATGATCACATGGCTGTTTGTCGGACCATGCAGTTGTGCAACTGGCACGTTTCTCCCACAATCCACTTTACAGTATATCCTGTGAAGCGCTTTGAGACGTCTCAACAAACGTGATAAGGTGCTATATAAAATGCAAGAATTATTATTTTATGTAGCTTGTAACCAAGAGTTTAAGAATATTGATTGATAATAGTTATTATACTTTATGGAAACATTTCAGATCAATTCATATGCATGTTAATTTCTGGGTAATAATGTGTTATACCTTAATGACTTATTTTAATGAGTCTTCTAAGTTCTTGGGTAAGATATGTTTTTGACTATTGTTTATAAAAGTGGTTTGGAGCAATACATAAAGCTATGTAGAACAGGTAGTTAGATTATTGAACTTGTTCGAAACTCTTGTTTAAAATGCATTTGAGAGAGGAGAAAACTTTTTCTCTCATTGTTAGAACAATATTGTATTCACATTATTGTACTTTCCATTGTAAGCTTAGGTCAGCAAATTTGTTTCAAAAATAGTTTAACTAGGCTTCCCCATGGTTTGGTGTACGACTCAGCTATTTGAACCTGGAAATTCCCTGGTTTGATTTAGGATCTGTGCTGAATTAGTGAAAACAAAAAAAAATCTACCTATCATAAGCTCTTATTGTCGCTTGAATTATTTTGGCATTAGCTCATATTACGGTTAGAACAGTATTGTCATTTATTTTCACTGCTGTTTTATGTTCTATCCAACTAACCTTTATGAATGGACATGAATATTTTAGCAATTTAAAAATATATTCAAAGTGGATCAAAAAATGGGTATAATGAAAAGCAAATTCAAGATACAAAGTATAAAGGGATGGATCCTTAAATGGCCAAGCTTGCATTTTTCTTGACATTTTGCTGGATGACATATATAGTTGTAGCCTATTGTATGTTCTAAGTACTATGTACAGGACAAGACAAATGATGTTGGACAACAGTGAGGAAATGTTTGGATCCCATATTTAAAAGGGCATTGTTCTCACTTGCTATGCATTCCCCTGGGCCCTACCCATTGTTCAGCTTTAAATGAATAGATCTTAGTGGAATTAATGAGTCTTGTGGTGTGAGATGGACCATTATTCAGATCACATACAGTGAATATGCCTGTGAAGTGATGTATGCCTCAGTTACGTGTTAAGAAAAATTACTTTCCCCCCAGGGAGATAGTCACAAGCACAGGTTTGAGCCAACTAAGTCGATGGTAGGTACTAAAAATGTACAGATGATGAGTTCACCTCTCATCCCAATCTGAGGTATAGAAAGTAATGGGGTTGACATGTCATTCAAAACGCATTACGTTTGGTGCATTTCATACCTTGGTAACTATTGCATTATCTGCTTGAAGGCCATTGAGGTAGAAATATAAATTGTTCAATATATGTGCCGCAAGTAATTGGTTTCTCTTCTCCTTTTTTTTCTTCTAGGTACCACGTTAGAATATTAGCATTCTCAATACAACGTTTTTCTAATTTGTGGGAGCAAAATGCCACCTAGACCATCATCAGGTGAACTCTGGGGTTTACATTTGATGCCCCCAAGGATTTTAGTGGACTGTCTACTGCCAAATGGAATGATAGTGACGTTAGAATGCCTCCGTGAGGCCACACTTGTAAGTGTTAAACATGATCTATTTAAGGAAGCTAGAAAGTATCCCCTGCACCAGCTGCTTCAGGATGAATCTTCATACATTTTTGTTAGTGTAACACAAGAGGCAGAACGAGAGGAATTTTATGATGAAACGCGTCGTTTGTGTGACCTTCGACTTTTTCAACCATTTTTGAAAGTTATTGAGCCAGTGGGAAACAGAGAAGAAAAGATTCTAAATAGAGAAATTGGTAAGCTTATTTCAGTGTTTGTACATTTGAAGAATGTTTAATATTATGGAACCTGTTTTGTCATTTGATGGACTGCATTCACTAAATGAGTAATGCTAGGAATCCAAACCGTGACCCTGAAACATGCTTTATATTATTTTACAATAAATTGGATGTGATAAATAGTGTTAAGTACAGTATAAATAAGAGATAATCTTAATTCTACACTACTTTACAAATGAGTGACAAAATATTTTTTGAGGCTAGTGAAACTGCTTCAATTTTGAAACAAACCATTATACTGTGCAAGTAGAATAGCAGACAAGGAAGAGCAGAGTGTAATAGAACTCTTCACACAGTGGAGGTTGGCTTGACCCAAACTGACCATTTGGTACCCTGTGCAAATAAAGATTTATTTTAATGTACCCCAGATGCCTGTTGAAGAGCGCTGCTTAACACTGACGTGCTTTATTATAGGCTTTGCTATTGGGATGCCAGTCTGTGAGTTTGACCTTGTGAAGGATCATGAGGTCCAGGATTTCAGAAGAAACATACTTAGTGTCTGTAAAGAAGCAGTGGAATTACGTGATGTAAATGGTGCCAACAGTCGAGCATTGTATGTTTATCCTTCCAATGTAGAATCGTCCCCAGAACTACCCAAACATATCAGCAATAAACTGGATAAAGGTAAGTCAGTTCATCACCTATCATAGTACCAAATTAAATTTTGTTTATGTGACTGAAAGTAAAATTTGTTTTTAACTAATGTCATTTGTATATTTTTAATGTATTGTGATAATTTAAAATACTTTCTACCCTAGTAGCTTGTACCACAATATACCCAAACTGATAAATGGGAGAATAACTATGCATACTGATAAATGTGATTAGGGTGGAATAGACTACCCTGGGAGGCAGTAGAAGTATATTACGTCAGCAAATTCAAGAGGGAATTTGTTAGCTAATAATCATTGGATTTGATATAGCACTTATAATTTTGAGAGTCTTATTTGTACAATATCTTACTTGTCATTTCCTTTCAGGTCAAATAATTGTGGTGATTTGGGTTATCGTGTCTCCAAACAATGACAAACAGAAATACACTCTGAAGATTAACCATGATTGCATGCCCGAACAGGTTATTGCAGAAGCAATCCGGAAGAAAACCCGGAGTATGTTGCTATCACCTGAACAGCTGAAAATGTGTGTACAGGAGTACCAGAGCAAGTACATACTGAAAGTGTGTGGCTGTGATGAATACTTGCTGGAAAAATATCCATTAAGTCAGTACAAGGTAAGAAACTGACTACATCCATGACATAAATGATTGTCTGAGGCCAAATATCAATTTTCTTGTCCTCCGTGTTAAAGCATTATTTCATTACCTTCAGGAGATAGGGTTTGACTTGTGTTTGAAACTTTCATCTTTACATTTTCATTGTAATATACTTGGATAGTTTGGGGCTGGTTTTAGAGGCAACTGCAAAGAAAAACTGACTACGCGTTTGAAAAAGTGATATTTAGAAATCGATTTTTATGTTAAATGTGACATGTTAATCATGATATGATTTGAGAATGTTGATAGCAGGTTTTGCAGAACAGCGAATCAAGGATGTTAGGATGCTAGAGGAAAATACCGACTTTCTGGCTTCGGTATATGTGCATTGTATTGTTTCGCTGCCGAATGGCGAAGAATTGCCCCTGTCTTGGGTTTGTCCCTTGTCAGGAGGGACAGTAAATATTCACAAGGCCAGCAATAGACAGAAACTGTAGTATCATGGAGACAAAAAAAAGGCATGAGACAGCTGTACCTTTAAAGTCTTAGTTTTAAAATTTGTGTTATTTGGATTTCTTCGAAATACTGCTGATTTCTAGATTTTAAACTTAATTGTCCAAAATATTTAAATAGTTAACTATATAATTAATTTCAGCAGCTCTAGAAGATGAAGATGAGTAAATACATTATTTGGTCTTTCTGAATATTTAGTTCTTGCCTGTTCATTATAATTGATTGCTATTCAACTGTGGCATTGCAACTTATGTTTCATATTTTTGTCTTTGACTGTTACAGTATGTAAAAAGTTGTATCATCCTTGGTCGAATGCCTAATCTGATGCTCATGACTAAAGATAGTTTGTACACTCAACTGCCACTGGACACATTCACCATCCCTTCTTATGCACGACGGATCTCCACTGCTACACCCTACATGAACGGAGAAGCTTCAGCCAAGTTCCTTTGGGCAATTAACAGTGTACTGAGAATAAAAATTCTGTGCGCAACATATGTAAATGTAAATATTAGAGATATTGATAAGGTAAGATTCAGGTATTTACTGTACAATAATAAATTGAAATATGTTAATTTGAAGGCAGTATTAAAACATCAAATATAATCTTAAAATACCTATGTCTTGTCGATGTTCAGATCTATGTAAGAACGGGTATATACCATGGAGGTGACCCCTTGTGCGATAACGTGAACACACAAAGAGTACCTTGTTCAAATCCCAGGTAAGAAGTTAGAATACAAATAAAATAAAAATAAAGTTACCAAATAAAATATTCTGCATTTCACCATACTAAGTAGTTACTAAAATTGGGAACAGTAACATTGCACTGAATTTGAATACTGTCTGGCTTTAGTTACTGGGTTTTTATGTTGTTCATGGTTTCCTAATGCTAATGTTTTCTTAAAAGCAAAGATAAGTGTTTCTGGATTTGTCCATTGGCCAAGAATAGACAAACAAAATGTTATTGCTATGAATATTCATAGGATGGTTTAGCGTTATGCAGTATGTAAGATTCAAATCTAGGTATTCATTTTCATGTGTTCTCCTAATTGTCATCTTTATAATCTGATTATTGGAATTTTCTGCACTAGGTGGAATGAGTGGCTTACCTATGATATATACATTCCTGATCTTCCACGTGCAGCTCGGCTTTGCCTTTCCATCTGTTCAGTCAAAGGCAGAAAAGGTGCCAAAGAGGTAAGAGGCAATGCAACACTGCAGTTGTAAAATTAAATATTACTTCATGAATATGTAGGAGCAAAACCAGAAAAAGTGTTGGGTTTTTTGAAAGCTATGCATTGATAGCTTTCAATTAAACTTTTACAATTCTGATAATCTTAACATACTTGTATAATTTGTCTACATTTTTAAATATGTATATTGATGATGAAATGATCATCATTGGGATAATAATGATGCTTGGAAGGACTTGCTCAGCTTGAAAATGTAAGGACATTAAATTAATATAAAGTTTAATTGTTGGAGAAGCTTTTGAAGTTTTAAAAGCATGGGATGGTGATGTAAAAATGTAAAAAAAAAACTTATGTAAAAATTAAAATAATGCAATATTTGATCTTTTGCAATGTGGCAATACACTTATACCAAACCTTATGTTGATTTTTATTGTAGGAACACTGTCCTTTGGCTTGGGGAAATGTGAACCTCTTTGATTACACAGATACTTTGGTCTCCAGTAAGATGGCATTGAACTTATGGCCGGTGCCTCATGGGATGGAGGATTTGCTGAACCCAATCGGAGTTACTGGATCAAATCCTAATAAGGTTTGGAATTCACCAATATTCCATAAAATGCTAACCTTGAATGTTGCTGATGTATCAAAATCTAAAAGTAGTGAAACATACACTACTTAGAATTACAATTTAGCATTGTTATGTAAAATTTAGTTCTGAGGAGACTAATTGGTTTATATATGAATGACTTATTTTTGTAAGATTTACTTGGACTTTTAAATCGCAACATATTATTTCCCACAGGAAACCCCATGCTTGGAACTTGAGTTTGACTGGTTTAGTAGCCCAGTAAAATTCCCATCTATGTCAATGATTGAGGACCATGCCAATTGGACCATGTCTAGAGAGTTGGGATATAACTACTGCCTAGTTGGACTGGTAAGAAAAATGCAATAAAGAACATTTGGAAACCAGTGGACCAGATTGTGTAAAAGTATACTGGAAAGCTATTGATCATTTTACAATGTTTAGAATCTTGAGTAACGAAATGGCTAGTGGAAGTAAAAAGCTGTAAAGCTAGTTCTGCAGTACAATTTCACAGAAGCATTCATTCTCTCAGCTACTTGTGGCTTATTGATCATAGCCGCTGAGAACCTCAACTCTCTTAGATATAGGAGGAATTTTACTGATCGGGAACAAAAGTGAGGAAATTGGGAAATGGGTGAAAGGACCAAAATCAGTGACTTCTACAGAGAAGGTCACTGAAAACAAGTCAATACGTTGGACAATTATATCTCAGAACTTAATTTTTTTCTGAAATATTAACAGTTAGCTACTTTTCAGTTTGGTTATCATTTTTGTATTTGCTTTCCTTGTATAATAATATATATTAACATGTATGGTTGGGCGGGAAGAAGAGAGAAGAGATGGAGAGTGAAGATTGAGACTGGTATGTTTTAAGACAGTAATGTTGTATGGGTCATGTAGTATTTATTCAGCATTGTTATGCAATATAGAAACCTGAAAACAATTCTTTGTAATTCAGGCAATTGCAGAATAGGGTCGGGTAGATGATTTGTCAACAAATTCCAAATGCTCCAGATTAGTGAAGATGGATTATGGGTAATATCTATAGACTGGATAATGTACTTAGAATTCAGGTAAAAGGCCATATTAAGTTCCTTCTCATTTATATCAGGAGTATAACCATATTCTGCCAAAGAAAGGAGCTGGTTAAATCTGATTTGATGTTCAGGATTGATGCACAAGGCCTATGGTAGATACTTAATGCCCAAAGAAGACTGGTACTCCAAAATTTAATAATCAGGATTATGGAGTCATACAGTAATGCTGTGACAAGACCCTATAGGACATAAGAGTGTTTAAAAGAAAACAAATCCTGATTAGAGAGTGCTCTATTAAATATTCAGTCATGGACAGAATGTACTCTGAAAGGAACGATTAATTGTACACTGGACACTGACATTGTGGATTATGCACCACGTGCAGACAAAGCTAGTATTGAGGAATCAATGGGCTCACAAGTGGAATTTAAGATCACTAATAATTAAGAGTGGGCAAATCATGGTTCCACTTCAAAGAGTTTCCTGTGCCGTGTTAGCGATTTAGTTTAATAACCCATTTTGCTTTGGTATTTGATTCATGAGAATTTTTAGAATTTTATTCTCATTCCTTATTTCCGTATATATTGTGGGTAATGCTGAACTCAGAGGCAGAGGGAACATAATGAATGTCTCCTCTTCCACCATTTATATATGAGAATCTTTCATGCTCCCAGTACTTAGTTTAATACAGTCTTTGACTTCCAAGGATGTATAGTAAGGATCTAGAGAATACAATATATGAGGGACAATAAATCATAGTTAAATACCATGAATCAAGTTTTCCAAACTACTCTATTTGTTTCCATTGATCACAAAAAACAAATGTTGATGTGCATAGTCTTGAAGAATTTTACATATTGTTTGGGTTTTAAATGTGTTTGTTAATTATCTGATAAACAAAAAATGTGTGCGTTGTTTAAAACTTTTTTGCCATATAGGAATATTTTTTGAGAGGGCTTGAATATACTTTATCACAAACATTTTATTTTACAGAGTAACAGAATAGCTTGTGATAGCAACCTAACCGAGGGTGACATTGAACAGCTGCGAAGCATAGGCAGTCGAGATCCTTTGTCAGAAATCACAGAGCAAGAGAAAGATTTCTTATGGAGACACAGGTATAGACATTAAGTGATACTTGGTTGCAAAATTATACTAAAGTTTTTTTGTTTGGACATTGAGCTTTGTGGCTTTTTAGGTGAAGAATCTTGGTGGTGTGTGTGTAAATTTTGGTTAACAAATTGGGGTAAGAAACCACCAGATGTAATAATAATATTCCTTGTATTTGATATAGCGCCTTAGCGTGTCTTTGAGACGTCTCAAAGCACTTCACAGAATATACTGCAAAGTGAATTGACAGTATTTTATGGGCAAAACACAGCAGGGTCCCACGAATAGTCATAGATTGAGTGACCAAATTATGTTTTTTGAAGGGATTATTACCCCCAGAATACGAATATTTGAGGAGACAATAAATCTTAGTTAAATACCATAAATCAAATACCAACCAGATTCCTACTTACTGTTAATATACAGAGGTGTGTGGAGTAAGGAAACTTGCCCATCATTTTGCCCTACCCGGAAATCGAACCCAGGTCCTCTCGTTTGCGAGGCGAGTCCTTTAACCACTAAGCTCCTTAGCTAGAGAAGGTGGCTTTTTATGTATTGGCTTCTGATCTTGATGTAGTTTATGCATGTTGTGTTAAACTATTATTTATAAGATTTGCCGATATGGAATAATGGGTTAGAATTAAGAGTATGAGCCCCAGGTGCTTTTTCTTCCGTATGCTCACATGGCCCAAATCACTTGTGAGTTGAATATTTGGCAATTAAACTACAGGACAGTAATTTGGGTTTGGATGTCAAATATGTCGAACCAATCACTCCCGTTCTTGCCCAGCTTCATTGGCTCCCCATCACTCACAGAATTGAGTACAAAACCCTCGTTCTCACCTTCAAAGCCCTCCACAGTCTTGCTTCCCCCTTCCTCTTCAACCGTGCCTTTGGCCACCATCTCATTCCCACTACCCCTGCTGCTCTCCACCCCTCCTAACCCCAACTCCCAGCTTGGGTCCAAAAATCCCTGACTCTCCAAAAGTCCTGCACCATGGGACGTCTTTCCGACGTGAACGGTGCTGTTGCTGTTGTGCGCGGATTATCAGGAAAACACAGTGTTAAATTGTTTATAGTTATATATTTCATGAGCAGAAAACATTGTTATATCATACCTACTTGAAAGTCTGACTTCGTAAGATTATACAGTTGTTAAAAAAAGTTCTTTGCTCGAAAACACCTGTATCAGGCTTAATGTGTTTTTGTTAGTTTATCTACACTTATTTAAAAAAAAGTTTCAAAGTGAATGCTATTAACTTGTCTATTAGTGACCATTAACTACTGTGAAACCATCATTAGCAACTTTTGTGAACAGATGTTACATGGCTTGCTGCTGGGAAAATACATGGAAATCTAGAGAATGGTGTTTTTTAAAAAAGAGAAGGGGAAATGTGTTGAGCTATTTAAGCAGAGATCTGGATGACCAATCATTTGCAAAAGAATTCCTTTTCATAGTCACTGGTTTAAAAAAAATATTGGAAGTGTAATTGTAAAAAAAAAAGTTGACATTTCTAGTTTCCCATGTATTTCAGCCAGCAGCAGCAAGAGTGTGACTCGGCCAGTGACAAAACAAGCTGTTAAGCTTTCCAAGGCTTACCAGGTAAGTTTACAAAAAAATCATGTGGAAACATTTTTTTTTGCCTTGTACGATACATTTTCAAACACATCAAGCTTTCTGTCTGACCTGTATAGAGCTGCTCATAACAAAAGTGAGAGAACAGTATTGGTGAGCTGACTCCAGAGATTGAATGCATCATTCACTTCAGCTCTTCATGGCAAAAATAAAACTGAGTGAAGAAACTTAAAAATCTAAGAGTTAAAGAAGATATTGCACTAATCTAGGGGTTTACCTTGTCTTTTCTTGTAGGCATTATAGTGTCAATGTACCTGAAATTCTTCCTAAATTGCTTCTATCTGTGAAGTGGAACTCAAGAGATGAAGTCGCTCAGGTAGTGTGTTTACAGTATCATTTTCTGTTTGTGCAGCAATACACTGCATGGAACAATTGATAGTATTTACTGGGATGTGATGTACGTACTTTTTTTGCATGATTGTATATGATATAATTTCAATATGGTAATTAAGATCCAAAATATAACATGCCACATAGTCCTTTATAGAAAGAATACATGGTATGGTTCGAATTATGGTCGTAGCATTATAGTAAACATGAGATAGCTGACTCTGAGTTGAAAATCTGACAATCCATTTCACAGATGTACTGTCTGCTAAAGGACTGGCCTCCAATCAAGCCAGAGCAAGCCATGGAACTCTTAGACTGCAATTACCCAGATCCCATGGTGCGAGATTTTGCAGTAAAGTGCTTAGAAAAGAGTTTGACTGATGACAAGCTCTCCCAATACCTAATTCAGTTGGTTCAGGTACAGACATTATTGACAATTTAATCTTAAACTATTACTAGAATTGTGAAAATCCAATTATGGCTGACTTACTTAGTATGAAGATTTTCCATGTTGTGTGAATACTCACTCATATTTGCCATTTATAAATGCTCCTTTTTCTTTTTATTGAAACTCACAGGTTCTTAAGTATGAACAGTATTTGGATAACCCACTGGTACGGTTTTTACTCAAGAAAGCACTGACCAATCAGAGAATAGGTCACTTCTTTTTTTGGCATTTAAAGTAAGTTTGACATTAATTTGTCATTTTAGAATCTGATTACATTTGATATTAGAGTGGCGTTAGAGTTAATATATTTGATATTAAAATTCCTAGGTCGGAGGGGAAATTCCATCAGCTTTTGATTTCTTTCAAATACCCCTTTAATTCTATAACCAGTTGTGAAAACTGTCAGTTGCTTGTATGTGTAATTTTGGGGTTTTAATTATTATCCTGCAGGTCTGAAATGCACAACAAAACAGTGAGTCAGCGTTTTGGTTTGCTTCTGGAGTCATATTGCAGAGCATGTGGAATGTACCTGAAACATCTTAGTCGTCAGGTGGAGGCCATGGAAAAACTGATTAATCTCACTGATATCCTGAAACAGGAAAAGAAGGATGAAACACAAAAGGTAACTCGTGCAATGAAGGTCTCTTCCCCTTTAAAGGGATCTAGTACAAAGGGTTAAAATCAGAACTGAGACCTTCAGAACAGAGGTAACAAAGAATTTTTTCACGCAGAGGGTTCTGAAGATTTAGAATTCTTTGCCCCAGTAATCTGTAGAGGCAGCTTTAAATAGGTTATTTAAAAGATAAATAGATACTTGGTATGTCGAAAGGGTTACCGCATTGGGATTAAAACAAACAATACAAAATTACATTTGTATAGCGCCTTTCACGAGAGTAGGACATCCCAAGGTGCTGATATTAGATAAATAATATCTAATAAACTGATAGAACCTGAACAAATGGATGAATAGCCTCCTCCTATGCCTATTTTCCTGTGTTCCTATGAGTCAAAAATTGTATTTGTATTTAAGGTGCAGATGAAATTCCTGGTCGAACAAATGAGGAGACCAGACTACATGGATGCATTACAAGGCTTTATGTCTCCACTCAACCCTGCTCACCAGCTTGGAAATCTGAGGTAGACTACATTGTTGCAAAATAACCAGCAATTTAGAATTATTCCTGGTGTTAAATCCGTGATAAACTTTCTATTATAGTTTTGGAAAAAGAACCCTTCTAGTCGGAAGAACTCAAAGATCATGCTCAACAGGTTGAGAGTCAAATGAAGTGTGAACTGCTCCAGCTAACTATTTGCAAAATGCAAAGTACTGCAGATATTCCAGCTAACTATTTGACTACCCACAGTGAGGAAAAATGCTCTGACTTGAGATATACTATTGCTGGGTTAGCATTTCCATAAAGAGTGAAATCATTCATGTAGATGGGTGAATTCTGATCATAACTTGGACATATTGTTTAGGTCTTGATATACTGCAGAGATGTTTGGCTGTCCAGGCCATAAGATTTTCCATAGACTGTCAATGTCAGGATGTATACTCAAGCTATGTGGAAGTAGGTCTCTCCAGTCAGTTTTTCTTCAGTCAGATGAGTAATTACAAATAATCTTGAAAAAACTCATTCGGATTTAATTAATAGTTTAGTATTGGCAAGATCTAATTACTTCTGAGGAAAAATGATTTGAAAAACATTTTCAATACTTTATTATATTATGATTCTGGCTGTTTCTATCTGAATTTTTATATGAAGGCTGTGTGTTGCTATCATGAGACTAGATCAGGAATATGACGGTTCTCTCAAAGGAGTGAAGATCACTACTAATCTAATTGGTGAAGATATGAAAGTTGAAGTGCAAGTAGTTATTTTTTATCATATAAAATTGCAAAACTTGCTTCTGATAGCTAAGCCAAACATAACCCGTTGGTATAATTTGAGAAGTTAGAGGTATTTCAAATAATAGTATCTTGCCTTATGCGCACCCCCCCTCCCCCCCATACTTGTGTGATCAATTCACTAATGAGGTTCTTTTTTTGCAATCTTTTTCATTTCAGCTTTATATAGCCCAGTAATACAAGCTCATTAGTCAACCTGCTAATGTGGTTAAAATTCTTATTCATTTGCTGATCTTTATTCGTGAGTTTCCACCGTACAAAGCTTAATGTGCTTTTCCCTTAGAAATCCCAAGCTTTGTGCCATTTTGTCTTTGTTAGGCTTGAAGAATGCAGAATTATGTCATCAGCAAAAAGACCACTATGGTTAAACTGGGAGAACCCAGACATCATGTCTGAGTTACTGTTTCAGAATAATGAGATCATTTTCAAAAATGGAGATGGTAAGTACAATGGACAAATAGTTGCAAAATAGTATGTTTTTAACAATAGCCATTTGATTGCTGTGATGTCTCTCAACCCACAGTATTATGGTTCCTACCATGTTGTGATATTCTGAAAGTATTTGTTACATAACATATGTCACTTAATGATAGTGGTTCTTTTTATAGAAGGAAATTTACAGATTGTTTTTAATCTTTACTGAGATGAAATGGTTGGCATTGATTAAATTGTGTATTTTGGGGATTTTTTTTCACATACAGTCATATCCTGTCAGAAGAACTCTTGTGAAACATTGTGCCAGAATATTTTGTAACTCCATGAGGTTCTTTCATTCCACAATCAAAATAATTGAGTTCAGCCCTTCCCCATGTACGACTAGTGTTCTAATGTTTTTAATAACTTCAAATAACTATTGTTCTTGGGATCCGGTTTAGAATGATACACAGATTAACATTTCAACAGAGCTCTGGAATACATACCATTTTTTTTAATGGTATTATTGAGCTGGTTGCACAATTACCTCCTGAATAACAAAACAAGTCCCTGGGCTAAATTGCTGGATTGCCAGATGTCATACTCAGGCTATAGAAAAAGAGGACATAGGTTTAGAGTTGTAAAGGGTAATTTCAGGATAGATACCATGAAGGTTTCCTTTACTCAAAGGGTAATCAATGACGGAACAGATTGCCGGGAAAGGTGGTAGAGGACAGGACACAAGACTCATTTAAAACGCAGCTTGTTGCAGTCATGGGAGGACAGTGGGGTGGGTGCTTTGAAGGGATGAGATCAGATGGGTCAAAGGGCTTTCTTCATCCAGACCAATATTATAATTAAAAGTTCTGGAATAGTTCAGTGGATGGTTCAAGCGGTTTCAATGAAGTTCATTGATGTAGCATCTGATCTACCCATGATGATGATAATCATTATAATGTTAGTCAGCCTTCAAATATAGACTGCATGGAGCTTGATGAAATGATTTCATTTGTTTTCATGAAATGATTATTCATCAAGGTGCAAAATAGACAGAATTGTTTAAATAGTCAAGAAAATGGAAATGTCATCTAATGCTCAAAATTCACAACGTTCTTAGTGTATTTCAAAATTAAGCTTTGGAATGAGTGAAATTATTTTCTAATTTTATCTAGAAGTTGAACATCACTCAAAAATGAAACTATTCTGCCTGAGGTTAAAAATGTACCGTTGTTTATTGCAGATTTGCGCCAGGATATGTTGACACTCCAGATCATACGAATCATGGAGAATATCTGGCAGATTCAAGGACTTGACCTCAGGTAATCTGAAATTATTTTGGTGTGTACACAGTGAACTCCTGATAATAAAACACTGGCTTATTTTATCACATGGCTTATATTACCCTTACTGTCAAAATCCCCGCCGTTTCCCATGCAAAATGTGAATAAGGGACCACCTTTATTTCATCACTTCGGTTACAATGTACAAATTCACATTCTACACATCCCCGTAAGTAAAATATATCATCAAAATAAACTTATCTCTATTAGGGGAAAATGTGGCAGAGCCACACAACCAGCCGAACTGCCTGCCAGGTCCCCGAAGAAACTCGCAATGAGCAGAGAATTTGAGAATGGAGAATTTTAATTATAAACCAGAATTAATATCTGAAGGTGGGGTGGTCCTCGGAAGGTTAAACTAACTTAGCCCAAAGAGCTATCTGCAAAAATGACAGTCATTCTTAACTAGCACCTGGAAAGATGAGAAAAAAGCCCTTTATAGTACAAGACTGCTGATTCTGCTGTCAGCTACATAGAATGATGGGTTATGTTTCAAAATCTAAATGAGTGACAAACATAGTGTAGAAACCCATCACCATGCTTAAAAGTATCCAAACTAAACTGAGAATTCTCTGCATCCCACCTACAGGTCGAAATCCCAGAGATAAAATGTTGGAATGGAATGTGCACTCTCTCTCTGGGGTAGTAGCATCAGCAATTTTTTTGGTTCCCCATTATAATGTGGGTTTGAATAAATTGACCAGAACCACTTAATTATAACAGGGTCGACCTGTAGTTTTCAGACTATGAAGACCTAATGTCTTTGGGGTAATTTTCACTTTCAAGGAATGCATTTAATGGTTAGTGTTTCATTTCTACAGGATGCTGCCTTATGGCTGTTTATCAATTGGTGACTGCGTTGGGCTGATTGAGGTAGTAAGAAACTCACACACAATCATGCAAATTCAGTGTAAGGGCGGCCTGAAGGGGGCGCTGCAGTTCAACAGCCATACTCTGCACCAGTGGCTAAAGGATAAAAATAAAGGAGAAGGGTAAGTGTATCTGCTGAGTTATTTACAGTACATTTTTCTTTTAGTTAACTATTTTACAATCTTAACTTGAGAAACAAGATTGAGGTTTGTTTTTCTTGAATGTTTTAGCAAGAGCAAAGAATGTAAAGGGAAACACAATTTGTAAAACTAAGTATCATTGTTGAAAAAATTGTGTTTTCACTTTCAAGACCACCAAGGATGTGATTACATTGAATCAGGGTGGGCTGTTAATATGCAGATTTAATAAACAAGGCCTCTTGTTTTATGTTTTTTAGTTATGATGGAGCCATTGATTTGTTTACACGTTCATGTGCTGGTTATTGTGTTGCCACCTTCATCCTTGGGATAGGTGATCGCCACAACAGTAACATCATGGTGAAAGATGATGGACAGGTAAAACCAATTCTGGTTCAGTAATATTAGAAATTAGTGCAGACTTATTTCAGACTAGCTCGCAATGATTAAATATGTTAAATAAATTTAGTAAAGCTTTATCATTGAGATTCCCCAGACAAAATATTCCAGATGTAAGAAAGGGTTCCTACCCAAGTCCTTATAGGTTGATAAATTCAGTATCGCATTATACTGTATTATATTTATACAGTAAATTAATGACAAATAGATTTTGAATTCCACTTGATGTCCAAAATGATCATCCCATGTTAGTGGCCAGGACAACTCTTAAAACGGAACATAAATCGTAATTGACATTTGCAAAGGTTGCTCCTATTATATAAAACACAAAAATATTAGTTATCTCCTGGTAAAACTGTCATGAAGATTAGCCAGTGGAATGTTGAATAAGTGAATTAGTTCTACAGGGGTTAGGTAAGGATCCTTTTGATAAGATTCATGGTCATTGTACAAATAGACTGGGCAGTTTATTGGTTAATTCTCTGTTTTCAGACTCTTAACTGCAATTTATTTAAAAAATATTATTAAGTTATTAAACCGAAAGAATCTCAACAGGTTAATTGCTATTTGCAGAAGAGAGACAAGTTAATTTTGCAAGTTTGTCCCACTAGAAAACCATGCAATTTAATAATAATTATTATTATTATGCAATTTGAGTTTTTTTTTGTCCCTTCCTCCAGCACACAATATTGTAAATCGAGCTTTGAGGTTTACCTGACCTATGAATCCCTGAAGCTGGAATTGCAAGCTTCATTACACCCCAAGTATGAAAATCTATGCCTGTGTCATGTTCAATATTATTTAGATTAAATATTTGTTTGCTTCTGACATGTTTTATCAGTTGGTATAGTGGCCAGGAATTGCATCTTGTTATTTTCTAGATCTTACCATTTTATTTTTTTGGAAGGAAAAATCGTCCAAACACAATTTTTAATCTTCAGTATTTTTAAAAGTCATTAAGTCATTGTCTTGAGACCCCATTGTTGGTAAAGTAGATTCTATTTAAAAGTAAGTGTGTAACTACCATAAACTGGCAACAAAAACAAACTAGTGTTTGAACTTTCCAGCTGTTCCACATAGATTTTGGTCATTTCTTGGATCACAAAAAGAAGAAATTTGGTTACAAACGTGAACGTGTGCCATTTGTTCTAACTCAAGACTTTTTAATAGTCATCAGTAAAGGAGCACAAGAATGTACAAAAACAAGAGAGTTTGAGAGGTAAGAAGAAGATGTGATTAAATCTATATCTGTTAAAAAATAAGCTAATTCATTAGCATTATTATAACTAAATCGTTTGAGATCATAGGTACAAGGTTATTGGTGTATATTAGTATCCTCTGATTTAATCCCATGAAACTGCTTGTGAAAAAAACGGTTTGTGAAACTAAGTTCAATTCAAAGCACTTCAGAATTGGAAATTTTAGTTTAGAATTTTGGGTAGTGGGTTGTCACAGGCATTCACCATTCATATAATCATTGTGAGACTCTGTGCACAGCTGCTTATTTGATCAATTTTGTATAATAAAACCAGCAACCAATGGCATCATTTGTGGTTAACTGTCATCTCACAAAAGTTTCAGTATGCCATTAAAGCCAAACAGCGATAAATCATATGTGATATAAATCATTCATTTAAAGTTGATGGTTTAATTTGTTATTTCCTCTTAATTCAACTGTGAATTGTAGAACAAATGTAATTTGTTGAATATCTTTTTTACATAGAAAATATTCAGATGAGTTTCAATATAGAAATTACATTCTATTGTTATGTTTAGAGTTCCAGATATTGTTTATTCTAATTTGTATTTATATGAAATTTAGTTTAACTGGGAAATTTCCTTAATTATTGTATTAATGACTTGTTTCTACAGATTTCAAGAGATATGTTACAAGGCCTATTTGGCAATCCGGCAGCATGCCAATCTCTTCATCAACTTATTCTCCATGATGCTGGGCTCGGGAATGCCTGAACTCCAATCCTTTGATGATATTGCCTATATACGTAAAACATTGGCACTGGACAAAACTGAGCAGGAAGCACTGGATTATTTCATGAAGCAGATGAATGATGCTCATCATGGTGGCTGGACAACAAAAATGGATTGGATCTTCCACACAATCAGACAGCATACTCTGAACTGACCAATGCATAGTCCAGATGGACTGGAATGATTGATTGATAACCCAGACTCAATACTGCACTGCTGAATGAGATTTCAGGCAAAATCAGACTGTATCAGTCGCATAGGAATCATAGAACCCTGGACAGCATTAAGCATCATTGCAATGCTATTTTAGTAGCCTGGATAGTCTAGTATAGTAATCTTGAATGCAAACCAGGTTTTAGATGAAACTAAATTATCAGTAAAACAAAAACTGATCATATGCTGGAATTCCAGGTGACTCAGCCCCATCATTAAATTAATGTTTTTAATTCATCAATAATTTTGCATTCCTCGATGACATTTCTCACATGTTTCATGAATGTTTTGTCTCACAATAAGTAAGAATCAATAAATATATGTGAACATTTAAACACTGAATACTGGGAACAGAATTACAATTGACCCTGGTATCAAATAATGCAGTAGTTAACTTGAAGTGCAATACCAGCTTGTGCAAACTGTTGACTTGCAAGTCAGTGCTACAATGTTTATTTCAACTATTAACCAAAAATTATATTTGTGCAAGCAAAGACTTCCTTTGTGTAGCATTGAGTGCCTGTATATTTTCCTCTTTGGATCCTAAGCAATATAATGGATAAGCATGTGCAATCAAAAACCTTAAGATAAATATTTTATATAGTTTGTATAGAATACCTAAGGCACAATCTGGTCATTTTCTTCCTCTTTTAATACAGTTTCTCCAGTCAAAATTATTAACTTCAAAATAAAGAAGCTAATTTTGTAGCTTTTTATTCATTTTCTTTGCCTGACATTTGAGAGTGATATTAAAATATAGTGATCTTACAACAAGATCATCTAGCTGAAAAGATTTGGCTAGTTAGTGAAACAATTCTCTAAACTCTGGGTAATGTGGCTGATGTGAATTCCTTCCAACCACTAAGTGTTTATGTTACTATCGGGTATTCATGTGAAATACTTTCAAATGTGTCATCTACTATATGATATATTTTCAAAAAGCAGCCATGTGACTCTGATACCATGGTACTAACCTAGATAGAACACAACATCTGAGTATTTTTTTAACAAGATTGCCATTCTTCTGCCCAAATGCAAAGGGTCCGTTGGAATTTCTGACCAAGTGGATGTTGAAGTATTAGGACAAAATCTGTATGATTCCTTAAAGCATTCCTGGTGCCAATTTACCCAATTAGCACAAATAATGCTTTCAGGAATCGTGCAAAATTTTGCCTGTTTTGCTTGTAATTTCTGTCAATTTCATATATACTTCTGTTACACTTACAGTACGTAGCTGAACAATATAAACTGGGAAGGCCGAGGTTTGATCACTAATCTGTGCTGGTGTTAGTCCAATAGAGCATACAGTTTCCAAAGATCATTATCAATAGATTTCCGCACTTTTCTATTAAACACTTCACAAAGGACATTTCTGTTAGTTGCTGACTCATTCTACTTTGGCTGTGTAACTATTGTCTAATAGAAAGGCTTCAAACGTTGCACTTCCAAATGTAATTTATTCATTGTGTTTAATATGTTTCTTTTGTATATCTCAATTGAGTTTGGAAAATATCCAACAAGGTGATAGTTGAATGAAATATTTTTTTAAAAAGTTAATTTAGTAGGATTCAATTTCAAAGCATATTTTTGCATTTATATAATCTGCTGAGCAGTATGGTAAATTTGCAGCATTTAGATAAAATACTGTTTTTTTATGGACCCTGCATTATGTTCTGGATTAGTAACGTCCACTATGAATGGTCCATCTGATGGTTACTAAGAGACTAAGCTTACTGTTAAATCTTAGGAATCTCACTGACTTCTCTTCAGTGAGCAGCAAGTTTATTTCTGTGTTAAATGTTGCATTTCGGGTTCTGCATCCATTTTAATGTCTACGCAGGCAACAGTTCTTTTGGGGCAGGAGCACCAAATAACAGTCAACAACACAATACCTATTTTTCATTCTGGAGGTACTTCAGCACTATCATTATTTGTTTTGCAATTTTGGACAGAATTGTACTGCACTGGTCCATGTTAAATGCCTTCCCCCTTGTATTTCTTGGGAAGCGGGTTTGATGCTTTACTTGAATTTTACTGTATTGAGCCACCGTTTTCTAAAATGCAGAACTGGTTACCAAGTGGCAATGATGGTGATAAAATGTATAAGAAATCAAACCAATAATGAATGTTATTTAATGACTAATTGAGTTCCATTATTTTCAAAAACGCCTGAGGCCAAACTTTAAATGACAATGCAAACATTAGATTTTCAAATGATTAGATATTGGACTAAATATAATCTCTAACATGTATTTAGAAGTAGTTTGAACTTGATCAAGTAGTTTGGACTTGAGTGAAAGCATGTGCGTTGATATATTTTTTAAAAAACGTGCCAAAAGTATATGATATATAAAGCCTTTTGCAAATATTAAATGTTTATGGAACAAAATTATCAAATTAAGCTGAAAATGGGAAACTCCTGAAACAAGTTTTGACATTTATTTTACAAGAATATTAGATTTCTTTTGGTATTACTCATTACACACGTCTTGAAAATATCTTGCTTCCATGGAGTTCAATTGTTGATGTGGCTTGCAATAGTTAATTTTTATTTCTTGTAAAGCAAGAAATAAATGTTTGGCCTAAGACTGCACTTGCTTTAATTTTGTATTTATTGCTTATAAAAAATAACTAAACTGACAATGATCTGCATTTCTTTTGTTTAACTATTCAGACTACAATACATCTTTACTATTTTAATAAACTGTTTCTACTTGGTATGTCAAAAGCTTTTCAATGTGTTCTGCAACTACATATGTACATTATTTTAAAATGTTTTAAGTTTATTCTGGTGATTTCTAATATAAATACCAGGCCAATTGCATTACATAGAGAATAACGGGGTAACTGGAATAGAATTGAAAACCTCAACCCAATTATGGAATTCAGAAGATGTTCTTTAATCAAAGTAAAATACAGAACTACATAGTAACCTATAGTGACTTAGTACAAAAGCCTGTATGTACTGTATAAACTGGTCTAGACTAATTATTTTGGCCTCAGGAAAACCTACATTTAACAATGCAGAAAAAGAAAATATTTTTATTCAGTTTTAAAGCTAGTTTGTAATAAAATGTATCGTAATGTACCTGGTTTATTTCATGGATTTAGTGAGTTATTAAATTGTCCGAGGAAGTGTTGAGAATCTGGTTAGTTATGATTGTTACAAAACTATAGGTCCCCACAACTCCCCTTCCTACATTTCTATTTCAGTTCTCCATGGTTGGTTGCTGTGTCTACTGCAGAGCATTTGAAATATCTTTTCTCCATTTAGAGATTCCACCCATCCCTTATTAGTAACGGCCAAATGCATCTTTCTCTCCTCTCCACTTTAAGAATGAACTGATGCCACCGCACCATTTATTGCTCTATTCTCACCTGAATCTTCCCGGAATCAGGTAAAAGCAGTGGAAGGAGTGCCCGTTCCATTCCCTTCCAACAATCTGAGGTCAGGGATTCCCACATGTAGGTGAGATACCTGAGAATCTCAGTTTGGTTTGCACAGTGATGGGTCTCCGCATGTGCCGGACACCGGCTGTGACCAACAACAAAACCTATTCTGTTCCCTGCGCCTCACTCCCCGCGGCTCCGCTTAGCAGCGGTCAGTGGGAGCTCAGCTGTTAGTGGATTGGCGTGGGGGGGGGGGGGGCTTTTCCTGGGGGTAATAATTCCTTCACTCAACCCACGGCTGTTTGTGGGGACGTCGCTGTGCGTCATCGGCTGCCGCGTTTTGCCCACAAAACACACAGTCACTACACTTTACAGTCTGTCCTGGGAAGCGCTTTGAGATGTCTCAGGTCAGAGGCCGGGATTATATTATAGCAATTACATGAACAACAACAAGCGGAACAGCGTCCTGGATCACTGTATATTTGTACACCGCTCTGACCCCCCCACACACTGCCCCCCCCCACCCCACACACACTGCCCCCCCACACACTGCCCCCCCACCCCACACACACTGCCCCCCCACACACACACACTGCCCCCCACACACACTGCCCCCCCCCACACACTGCCCCCCACCCCACACACTGCCCCCCACCACACACACACACTGCCCCCCACACACACTGCCCCCCCCCCCACACACTGCCCCCCCACACACTGCCCCCCCCACCACTGCCCCCCCACACACTGCCCCCCCCCCCCCCCCCCCCACACACACTGCCCCCCCCCCCCCCCCCCACACACACTGCCCCCCCACACACTGCCCCCCCCACACACACTGCCCCCCCCACACACTGCCCCCCCACACACACTGCCCCCCCCCACCACACCACTGCCCCCCCCCACCCCCCCACACACACACTGCCCCCCCCCCCACCACCACTGCCCCCCCACCCACACACACTGCCCCCCCCCACCCCCCCCCACACACACACTGCCCCCCCCACCCCCCACCACCCCCCCCCCCCCCCCCACACACACTGCCCCCCCCCCCCCACACACACTGCCCCCCCCACCCACACCACTGCCCCCCCACACACACACTGCCCCCCCCCCCCCCCACACCACCCCCCCCACCCCACACCCCCCCCCCCCACACACAGCCCCCCCCACCCCCCACCCCCACACACACTGCCCCCCCACCTTGACCTGTTGGCCCCGCCCCCTCCCGGCAGCCGCCGGTCCTGCAGCAGTGCAGCCGCGCGGGGGGGCGGGGCTTGAGGGCGGCTGTGCGCCTGCGCGGTGGCTGCTCGCGAGCGGTGACAGTTGGAAGCGGCCGCACAGCGCGGGACGGGGCGGAGGGGCAGCGGGTAAGGCCTCGAGCCCGGGCGGGGGGGGCCGTGAGGTACCAGTCCAGGCTCTCCCCGCCCTCCCTTAACTGCCGTCCCCTTTCCCCTCACTGTAGAGACCGCCCCCCCCCCCCCCCCCGAGCTCGGGCCTTCACTGAGTGACCGACTGACGGAGGGAGAGGTCGGGCCTCGCGCGCGGTGTGTGAGGGACTCGCACACGGCAGCGCCCCGAGGCCCCGCTCCCCTCCCGCATAACAACAACGACAGCAACAACCGTCCCGAACGGTGACCCGGTCCTGGAGACCGTCTGAAAGCGCTTCACAGGATACACCGGAAAGTGTAGTGACTGTGTGTAATGTGCGGCAGCCGATTGCGCCCCAGCGACGGCCCCACCAGCAGTGCCGGACTGAGTGACCACATTATTATTATTATTATTGTTAATAAATATTATTTTAACTTCTGCTCCGAAGCTTAATCCCCCCCACTCCCCCCCCCCCCCCCCCCCCCCGGGCAGGAGGCTGCCTCCCGTCCCTGTGGCGGACAGTGACCAGTGGTCTGGGTGACACGTGTCCGCTGTGACCCACCTTTTGACCCATGTTTCCCGGTGGCAATCGGTTCGGGTCCCGAAGCAGCGACGGCAGCGTCGTGTCTCAGAATCAGAGCGGTGTTCCAATGCGGTGCTGATTTCATGAACTCCTTCCAGTGCGTTCAGTTCCATGTTTGGACCTTTGCCCACGTTCGTCTCAATTAAAAATATCATTGTGTCAGAAATCAAATGCAGATCTGAGCCATCCTCACATTTGCCCCCTTGTGTTTTTATTTTAGTTTGACTCTGAGGCTGACCGGGTGCTGGTAAATCTCTCTTGAGATTTTACCCCCTGTGAAGGGCGCTACACAAATGCAACTTTACACATAAATACAAGCATCACTTGTCTCTTAAACTTTATACAAAATGCGGATTCAAAGTTTTACCCAATCTTGGTCATATTTAGACTTCCCTTAGTTTCGCAAACTCCTTCCATCATAATAGTGGTTTTGTTGAGTCAACTTCTCGATAAAGCCTTTTTTTTAATGGAAATTAGTACAGTATTAGTTACATATGGCGAACTGAGTGGCAAGAAATGTGATGCCAAAGAAAGAAAAGTAATTGTGAATTTACACGACTTACCTTTGGGGTTGGGGAGAAAGTTTGCAGAACTCTCACGGTGGAATTAATTCCTTGCGATCTGTGGCCTCTTGTTCAGTGGTTTCAAGTTTTAGTTGACCGATTGGTTGACACTATTTTGCTGTGTGGTCAGTCCCTGCCGTTCTTGTAACGGAGAATTTTGGTATGAAAAATAATGAAATTATCGTCAAAAAAGATTTTTTTTTAGAGTGTCAAACCAATAAGAAAAGCTAGAGCATTTCCAGGTGGTTCCTTTAGTCTTTACTGCCACTGTGATTAAATAGTGTGATACAATATCATGGTGAAACTTAAGTATGATACGCCATAGAATAAATGTGAAGAAAGTCTTATGATAGCTGCAATGTGACATCACATCCTTAGTGATTGTTGCTATCCAATATATTGGGAGTTGGTACAATATTGTAATCCTGCAGCTGTATGTGATGCTAAGGATTATGTTTGAAACTCACCTTGAATTTGGTCTTATCAGACACCTGGCAAAGGTAGCTTGCAAAAAGACGCTTGGTGAAGGAGACTGATAAAAAGGTGCTCAGAGGTGGCATAATATCTGAATAAATATATATTGAATTTTGCTTTTAGCTGCTGTTTATTATTCGTTATTTAGATACTGAGCAAAAACTATGAAATGGGAATACTTGAGTATGGAAGACTCCGAATGTGAATCACATGGATGCACTATGGAGTAAATCTAAGCAATAATTTTGACTCCCAATATTGTTTATCTGTTTACTTTGCATTGAAATATTCAGCCAATTTGTCTGTCTAAATACAACAGCATTTTATATGTGAATATTTATGCTTGCTGTTTGTTTTGCCCAATTATAATTTTCTTTTGTGGGGAAGCCCTCAAACATTGCTATATTATTTTCTTGAATAATGATATACATTGGTGCAAAAACACTGATTGGTAATTTCAAGGAGAATTTTATGATTTCATTTAACTAATTCTAGTAGTCACAAAGAAACTTTGTCTTGGGTTAACATAAACAATAACATTCTGTATTTGGATTCCCCTCTTGTAATATTGTATTCATCAATAATCTTATTTATAAAATTATGGTTCTTTAAAACAGTTTATTTCTTCACAAGTATTCGGACAAAATAGAAATTCGGTACCACATCTTACATGCCACCAAAAAATGACATCAAATATAACAAATTTATTTCAGGATGTCATTTCTCATGTCACAGGTATCTAATTTAGACAGTTTGATAATGCTGTTTTGTGTCAAATGTCTCAAAATATCTCAGGGACAATGAATAAGGCTATTCATCCTGCTCTGCATTGCTGATGTAATACATGCTGTGTCAATGCTGTACCACATCGTATTGTACCTGTATTACATACAGATCCAGATGTCCTGAAGCCTGGTATTACTGAGTCAAACTGCATTGTAATTACAATTCTTTGCTTTGTATTTAAGTTGAATCATGACCGACACAAATGTATCTCCATTGAAGCACTTTGTTCAAGCGAAAAAGAAGATTAATGCAATCTTTGAACAGCTGCTGGCATATGTTACTGAAGGTGCAGGCTTTATTGAAGGTAAACCGTCGATACAGTCCGCTGTTTCTTTAGGTGTTTAATAATCGCTAATGGATTGCAAAAGATAATCTTAGGGTAATGTTGGTCCTTGTAACTTGTGGACACCATAGTTGTAACTGATTGTTGGTGTGCTTGAGATTGAAAATGATCTATTTTCTGTTATTCCTTGGTAGAGACTGTTTAGTTTATAAAGCTTGTAACTGGATCATTCTGAAGCAGTTGTGATAGTGGTATGTGCTAATTATCAACTGTTATAACTTCAGATGTTTGTTAGGAATATGCAATCCACTGAATGAAAAGTGATGTAATAGACATAAAAACAAACCCCAGGCTAACAGTAAGATGATCTCTTTGTGGTGTTTTAAATACTTTAGAATCTCATCAAAATAAAGGACCAGATCAGATAGCAACTGAAGAGCAGTTGGAAAAGTTAAAAACATTTGCTTCTAAAGTGGGTGGAATCAGTGAGGTGCTGGCACGGCGACACATGAAAGTGGCATTTTTTGGAAGGTGAGTTGCAAAGATTATTTCCTGTTTGTTTTTTCAAAATCTTCATGAGTGTTAAATGTTGATGCCATCTAAAGCTCTGCAAATCTGTGGCATTATTATTTCTCTGCCCACTCTTTGCAGTCTAGGTGAAGTTTTACACAAATGAGTTGTGCACTAATAGCTTTTGCTTTCTAAAATATAATGTGGGCAATCCAAGTCTTTTGAATTCTATCTTATGCAAACAGATTTTGAAAGACTTTTCCTGCTCACACCCTCTTCTCCCATAATGAACAGTTATTATTTTACCTTGAATTTCCCATAGAACAAGCAATGGGAAGAGCACTGTAATCAATGCAATGCTATGGGATAAAGTATTACCCAGTGGAATTGGACACACAACCAACTGTTTCCTCAGTGTTGAAGGAACAGATGGGATAAAGCCTATCTGATGACTG
The DNA here is from genome assembly GCF_018977255.1 of Callorhinchus milii. Taxonomy (NCBI): domain Eukaryota; kingdom Metazoa; phylum Chordata; class Chondrichthyes; order Chimaeriformes; family Callorhinchidae; genus Callorhinchus; species Callorhinchus milii. The sequence continues at coordinate 19,911,020 of NW_024704752.1, forward strand.
AAGATTCTGAGGAAAAAAAGAGCGTGAAGGTGAGGGCTGTGCTGTATAGAATGTATTGCAGGTATAAGTGTCAGTGGAAACTCCATTAAAGTATATTAAAAGTTAGGATGAGTTTTACAGATTAACAGTATTTCCTGTAAATATAATACCATACAAATTTTCATTTATATAGCGCCTTTTGTATCAGGAGGACATCCCAAAGTGCTGGAAACTAGATTTGGCATGCTAGAATTTCAAATTACTTGACTTAAATAGTTCAGAATTGTACTGACTTTTACGCAGCATTCTTTAGGTGATTAGTATTTAGTAATGAAATGTAAATCTTAATGTTAAACATATATAAGTTGGTGTTAAACATATACGTTAAGATAACTGCTTCTTCCTGCAAAGGGAGGTTATTTTTCTTTAAAAATTAACATGAAACTTTTTATTGCTGGAGGAGAAAGGGGTTCCTCAGAAGCTCCACCTGCATTTGATATTTCAGAACATTTGATGATATTATTGTACAGTAATGTATATTTCTCTGCTTTCAGACTGTGAACCAGCTGGCACATGCTCTGCATCAGAATGAATATTTGGATGCTGGATGTCTTGTTCGTGTTTTCTGGCCCAAATCAAAATGTGTTATACTCCGAGATGACTTGGTGTTGATGGATAGGTATGTGATGTAGAAAACTAGAATTTCAAATTGATTGACTTAAAGAGTTAGAGTTGTACTGACTTTTGCGCAGCATTCTTTAGGTGACTAGTATTTGGTAAAGAAACAGAATTATATAGATATTAATAGAAATTTTAAACTAGGGTCTAATTTCTACTTTAGTATGCACTAGAGTGTTTAGCTCATATTCATTATGTAATTGTAATTGTAACTGAGGCAATATGACCATCTGTAGGTTGTTGCAGATTTTTATATTTTGATCAAGTCCTTTGTTTTTCTCAAACACTTACTGATCTCTCTTTCTACAGCCCTGGTACCGATGTCACAACTGAACTGGACACCTGGATTGACAAGTTCTGTCTGGATGCTGATGTCTTTGTGCTAGTGGCAAATTCTGAATCCACGCTCATGCAAACTGTAAATAAATCAGAAATTATCTTAATGTTCAATAGTTGCTTCCCAAACTGTTCTAATCCTGTAAAATTAATACTACTGGCTTTACTTTTGATTTTCTGTGAATTTTAAATATAACAAACTACCTTCCAGTCACCATTCATAAGTTGGAAGTCCTGTACCACAGACCCAGCAAATCCACAGAACGTTCAGTGTTAAATTTGAAATGTTTTTTTTAGGTTTGGCTGCAAACCTGAATTCAAAGATGTATGAAAAAGAACATTTTGGCTTCAGAATAGCGTGAACATATAAGTTTTTTGTCACTTTCAGGAGAAACAGTTTTTCCATAAAGTTAATGCACGCCTTTCAAAGCCCAACATTTTCATTCTGAATAATCGCTGGGATGCCTCTGCTTCTGAGCCAGAATACATGGATGAGGTAAGTTGTTGATGGATGTTGTTATTGGAGAAATACAGGGATGCAAAATATTTCAATTTCATTATTGCGCATTACTGGCTTGTGGTGCTTATTGAACACTACATAACAATTACTGAAATATGAACGCATTTGTGTGAACATGTTACATTTGCAGTTTGTATATTTACTGCTATTATTCATATGTAGTATACAAAGTAAAATGAAGATGATAGTTTTAACCAATTTAGATTAATTCTAGAAAATAACAATGACCTAATAATGAAGCTGTTGGTGTATGGCTCAGGTGCGCCAGCAGCATACTGACCGCTGTATCGGTTTTCTCGTGGATGAGCTTCGAGTAATGGATCGGCGGCAAGCTGGGAATCGCATCTTTTTTATTTCAGCCAAGGAGGTTCTGAATGCACGAGTTCATAAAGCACAAGGGATGCCAGAAGGTGGTAAGTCCTGTGGTTTAGTTGTTTTAAGACTTTCTGGATCTCCGAAGTCTTGTACATAACTACAATGTTGTAAATTTGTCACTGAATGTTATTCCATTTTTTTTTCTTAAAGATGAATTTCTAAAATACCTCTTTTTTCCATATCTCTTTAGTCAATCAACCTAATACCACTGGTGCCAACTGACTATTTAGTGATTGTTTTATGGGAGGCTGTATGATTTTTAAAAAATATTTTGGGATTGCATCAAATGATAGTTACTTCCACAATATTTAAACTTTGTTTAAGATTGGTTGTCTGACAGTTCTGTACAATTGTTTCAAACACTGATGTATAGAACCTATTCCCATTATAATCCTGCCAGATACAGCAATCAGCAAATGGGTTGGTGTACATTGTTTTATTTTCCCTTTAGAGTTCAAATTTTTATGATACCATAGTTATAAATAAATGTTTTTGATTTTCTTTTTTAAATCCTGCATTCTTGTTCTTCAGGTGGTGCATTAGCAGATGGGTTCCAGGACAGACTTGTTGAATTTCAGAATTTTGAGCGGCGGTTTGAGGTAAATAATCTATGGGTATATTTTAATAGGCTGGTAATTGTTGATGCTTTTAAATGCATCACTTTACAATCTGATTCTAAATGCAATAGACTTTGTGTCTATGTAAGAAATGTCAGTGGAATTTCTTTGATAATGTCTTGTGTCATTTGAATGCATTAGACTTAGACTTGTATACAAGCTAAATATGTATTTTGTTTCAACTTTTTATATTACTGCACATTTCTTATTTTGTAACCGTTATGCCTCCTCAAGCCTAAACTGTGCTTAGCTCCAAAAGTACGTATTGCTGTCTCCAAATCTTAGATTTGCAGTTATAACTTCTGGTTAGTTGAAAAGTACATGTGCTGAGCTTTTATTTAGTAAAAAATAATGAAGTTATTACGTTTGTGATGTTATGAATATCTTGAATTTGAGTAAGAATAGCAAAAGTTAAGTATGATTTTAAATGTATAAAATTTGTTTTTCTCCTTTATCTCATAAAATATATACTGCATTCATGATTAGGAAATGTAAATTTAACTTTGCAACATACTTACTTTAGATAACTTCAATAATTCAACATTGTAAGATGATATACGTACAAAAGTATTTTAGGACATCCTCCTGATGTGAACGGTACTATATAAGTGCAATTTGTTGCTGTTGAAATAGTTACTGCTATATAGGTTTAAATTGAACTTCCAGAGAAAAGCACTAAATAGCTTTTTATTTCAAATATCTTTTTAAGGAGTATGTTCTAAAATATACGAGGAAGTTTTACATAAGTCTTGAAAACATGGTATTGCAACAATTTCATTATGCACTAATTGAATTCATTGTATATTTATAATATTTGTAACCGTTGGTACAGTGTACAATGTTCTTCTGTCCTTGGTCCTCTCCTCTTCAACCTGTACATGCTCCCCCATTGGTGACATCATCCACAGACATGGGGTCAACTTCTACATGAATGCGGATGACACCCAACTCTATCTCTCTGTCTCCACCCTCAACCCCAGGACCACTGATGTCCTGTCAGACATCAACTCCTGGATGAGAGACAACTTTTTACAGTTGAATGTTAGCAAGACCAAGGCCCTCCTGATTGGCTCCCACCAGCGCCTCCACGCCTCAGGCACTGGCAGCATCACCATCCACAGATGCACACTCCACCCCACCAATCCAGTCAGGAACATAGGCGTTTGTTTGACCCTCAACTGTCCTTTCTCACCCACATCGGTGCCATGTCCTGCTCTGCTTTCCCCCATCTCTGCAACATTGCCAGACTCCACCACTGCAAGCTGCAAAACCCCCATACATGCCTCCATTACAATCAGGCTTGACTATGCCAAGGCCCTGCTTGTCGGCCTCCCCAACTCTTCCCTCCACAAGCTGAAGATCACCCAGAAGCTGCAACTCATGTCCTCTTCTGCGCCAGGCTCCATCACCCCCACTCTTATCCGGCTCCCCATCCTTCAGAGGATCGAGTTCAAAATTCTCATCCTTACCTTCGGGCCTTCAGCCTCTCTTCCCTCACCTTCTGGAACTCCATCCCACATTCCCTTCGCCTCGCTTCCTCCCGTGCCTCCTTCAAGGCGCATCTCAAGACTCTCCTCTTTGACCGTGCCTTCAGCCACCCTCCTATCTCCACCCTCCCTGATCCCAGCCCCCACGCGCTCCCCGCTCGGATCTTAATCCCTGACTGTGCAGTGCCTTGGGATGTCCTCCCAACGTGAAAGGCACTTTACAAATATTGTATTGTGTAGACGATCGTTGATAAGTACTGGGTTTCTGCTTCTTTAACCTTTTTCTTTTCTTCTGGAAACTAATACTAAATAATGAAATCACCTAACTCTTAGTTTCTCATTGAGAAGCTGTTTCTTCTATCCCACAGCTGTCCCTTAGTGCTCCTTAATTGTGTGTTTATTAATCAACCTTTTGCATTCATTGCTGAAGTCTAGATGTGCTTCAGTGAGATGCTCTTAGAAATGCTACTTTCCTTTTCATTCCTTATTTTTCCACCCTTGTATTCTTTTCTGTTTGTTTATTTTGATTAAAATTGCATTGGATAAGGGTACTGAATTTTACTAGTTTCCTAATTTTGGTTAAGAAGATAGAAGTAAAACAATTTATCAATTTATACATGTGATTAGGAAAGTACACTTTTGATTATACTGGACAGAACAATTTAGAACAAAACACATAGAAAGGCTTGTGGCTGATTTTAGTCCTTGCTATTTATGTGACTTTTTTTGATGTGTGCGTAGAAGCATGATTGCTGATACTCAATCGCACACAGAATCTAAATGAATTAAGATATGCATATTCTCTGACTTGTAAGTTGATAGTAAATTGTAGATGTTCAATCAGTCATGGAAATGCTGCTATAATTTAGTGGTAAGTGACAGGCCTTTAGTTTACGTTCACATACTTAGTGTAAGATACATTTGGCCTAGATAATCATTTTATGCATGAGCTTATTTTTGTTGAGACTAACACGTTACTGTGAATAGAAATTTTGTCAGATACTGTCTTGCTACTGTTTATGCATATTTTTGTTTGGGCGTTTTTGCTTTTCCACTTGTGAAGTTTATGATTTTGCACATTCCTAATTAACAGCAGCAAGTTTGTATCTGACAAGCTCTTTATATATGTCTACACCAAATAATATGGGGTTCACAGTAATGTGTTCCTGCTTGGGTCTCGCAGGAGTGTATCTCGCAGTCAGCAGTGAAAACAAAATTTGAGCAGCACACAATCACAGCTAAACAGATCATAGACACTGTGAAAAACATCATGGACTCGATCAACGTGGTTGCAGCAGATAAAGGTAGGGGGGAAAAATCTGCACAGTGGTTTGATTTATCTACAAAGGATCATTTCTCAACATTACAAAGAAACTTAACCTGGCTTTTATAAATTTTGGGTGGAGGATCGAACTGCAAGTTGCCTTCTACATTTGACTGACTTGTAGTTTATCTCAAGTTATTTAAACATTAGGAAAAATGTCAATTGTTAGTACAGATTAATTTTCTCCATTGCTCTCAATTCCTTTTATTTTAAGGTTTATTCATGATCTAGTTTTAACAACAAAATTTGGTCAGATCATGGCCATTTTGAATGCTGCTGTTAATCTCAAATATACCTGTGTCAAACCAGTAATTCCTCTTTAGTCATTATCACATATAGACCAGATGTCTTCATATGAGGAGAGAAAAGAAGGCATAATGTCCTTTTATGAATTTTGTCATGCGCATTGGTGACCCTCCCACTTAGATACAGTTTGGGGCCTTATTCTGACCAGATTCTCAATCTTACTCCCACTATCAAACACACTTTAAGATGCTCGTCATTTCATAAGGTGGGTTACACTGTGTACTGGTGCAGCTGTGAGAATTCTAGATTTTCTTTGGGGGAAAGAACTACAGATACCATGCTTTTTTAATGTATATGTATGTATCTGATTAAAAATTAGTCATGGTTAAATTGAGTACTTAAATACATATGTTTTATTGTTTACATGATGGATTTCTATTCTAGTGTTTTTGGGACACCTCCTAAGCATCCTTTGGCTAGGAGATTTTATTTTCAGTAAGTGGTGGATGGAGTATATTATTGGGTGATCAAGAAGCAAAAATTAAATGGAAAGTGTAAAACTTTCCTGGATGTACTTTAAAGTTCCCATGTTCCTAATATGAAGAGATGGCATCAACTAATTATGATATAGTCACAATTCTAACTAATTCTTTGCGTTATAGAGTGTGTTCCTTGGAGGAGCGAGAGGACTACAAAGACCGACTGGAGTTTGTGAAAAAACCAACTGATTCTACTAACTGAAGAATGCAAGAAGAAGATAAAGCTGGTGGCATCAGAGGTACAAGATAAGGTAAGAGCTGATAGAAAATGTTCTTCCTACAAAATAAGTGACATTTACATAAGGTGTCAATATGTTTCTCTAGATATTACATTGATCTATCTAGTGCTTTATCACATTGTCAAGACACTTCAAAGTGTTTTACAGGATATGCTGTAAAGTAGTGTGAATATGTATTGTGTGGGCAAACAGCAGCCTATTTGTGTAAAGCAGCTTCCCAGTGTATTTCTCTGCAGGCTCCACACTCAGATAAAAAGCAATTCTTCAATTGCATTCTGGGTTCATAACAGTAATCCTGCTGCAAACAGGAAAATTTTGATTCTTTGACTTGTTAGAATTCAGTATCTCTGGTTCTTAGCTGAAGGAACATGTTTTGGGTAGAAGGCTTAAATAGTGGATTGGTCCCAGAGTCCCATTTGACAGTTTAACCTTAGAGTTGCACAATCCTAATTATGTACAAAATATTACATGCTCGTGAAAGTATCTAATGAGCTTCCAGAAAACTTTCCATTTTGAAAACTTCAACTAACTCAAAACAAAATAGTTTTTTGTAATTCAAAACTGGATTTCTTGGTTTTCAGCTTGATGTCCTTCCATCTATCTTAAGCCTACATCTCTTAATTCAAAAACCAAAGTACTATTGATTTTTTTTTGTCATTTATCTAATTGAATTCTTGGAAAAGCTTGAAATGAATGAGTACATTTTCTGTCTGGTTTTGTTATTTAAACATGAACCCCTTGCGCTTTTACACTGCTAGTTAATCTATCTAATCTCTGTTTTAGAATAGGTCAATTATTTTAAATAAAATAAACCTGTTTAGTACTGTTCACATTAACATGAAACATATCTTGTATTTCAGGTTTCCAATGCAATGACTGATGAAATTTGCCGCCTTTCTGTATTAGTTGATGAATTTCACGCTGATTTTCATTCTTCTCCACAAGTCTTGAAGCTTTATCGAAGTGTGAGTGAGAATCTTTTCATTTGTGGCAAAATGTTTTGTCTTAAAATCTCTCATTTTATCAAGATAATGTAATTACTAAAGTGTGTATATAAAATGTATTTTTCCAGGATTTGCACAAGCACATTGAGGAAAGACTAGCAAGAACCTGGCTGGTCGGTGCTCCAGTGCAGTCAGTGCCTCCCTGCAGACGGCACAGCTTCAAATGATAGGTGTGTACGCTGAAAGCGTGTTTGGTCTTTGTGATTTAACGGCAGCAAATTCCACAGTTCAGATATTTATCAGTGTTCGTTGAACAGATTAACTGGGAGAAGAGAAAGCAGGAAAAGGTCAATACCACAGGTTCATCACCAGGTGTCTTGTTCAACTAAATTTAGGATCAGCAAAAATAGCAAATTCCAATTAAATGAAGGTTAATAAAGCAGAACAACATCCCGTGCCTCCCAGTGAAGCCACGCTCCTGCACAGCCAAATCAGTTAAATCTCCAGACTTTGCTAAAGTTAAATGGTGCTTTAACTTTTCCATTAAAACTCAAATAGATTTGTAGCTTTTATAATTTAGTGCAGTTTGAAGTACGATAACTCGTATTCTACAACTACAAATTGTCAGTCTTTTACATATTTTTAGTGTCTTATTTGAATGCAGAGCTTTGATCAAGCTGCTTACTTGTTATTTTGCAGACAATCTCAAGCCTTACTTTCTTCAGAAACTCAGAGTCAGAACAATATATTTCTACCATACCGAAGGTTTGATCTTAGTTATGATCTGAATTGTGATCAGATATGTGCAGATTTCCAGGAAAAATGTTGAATTTCATTCTCACTCGGTTGGGCATCGCTGGTCAATCGTTTTCTCGGTCCAAAGAATGCTCGCGTGGCCCTGCTGGGATTAGATGAGCCAAGTTTTCAGGTATTCTCTTGCACTCTGTAAATTGTTCATTTGTCTTTTGCACAAAAATTCTCCTTCATATCAATTAGTTCAAATGTTAAATTTTGCAAAACTGATTTGTGTTAAAATTGTCTTACTTTAGAGCAGTATTTTCTCAGTGCTTTTATTCCAAATCCATTGAAAGGGAACAGTGTATTTTGAGGGTAAATATTCCAACTCTGTTGTTCTTTCTCAGCTCTCTCTCAGTCGCGCACCAGCTGCAGCTAAGAGGGAGAACAGGTCATTGCTACCCAAGCAAATCCAGTCACACCTATTCTCTGCTTTGTGGTTAAGCTGTATAAAGCAATTGCTGTTAGGCAAGAATGGAGTAGTACAATTTACCTACACTTGTTTTATCATTCAGTTTCAAGCACTGAAGTGAAATTGAGCCATTGAAAACTAGAATGTCACTAGGATGTTCACTGGATCCCTGTCTGTGCTAATATCAAACATGATAATGACATGATTCTTTAAGAGTGACCGGCATAATAATCCTTGCATTTGACACAGCACCTTTTCACGTCTTCCAAGACGTCTCAAAGCGCTTCACAGAGTACACTGTAAAGTGATTTGACTGTATATTTTGCATGACGTCAGAAAGCCAATAGATCTGCATGGAGAGTTTTTAAGATCCCTACTACTAAAATATTCAATGTAATGAGTCTCTCAATGGAAAATATGCGTGGTAAAGATTCTAAAGTTGTGAATAATCTTATAAATACTTGTATTTTCATATTATAGATTCCTCGACCTCTATCCACTCCAACTGCAACTAATGTACCTCTGCTTGCTCGGGAAAACATTGCACAGGAAGACTAATGATATCCCTAGTTACTGGTTAGCTTCTTTGACATCACGAACTTCAGTGGCTTTCTCGTTGTTGAGGAGTGGTAACAATTTTTTTTAATTTGTGGAATATTATCATAATAATCCTACAGTGCCTTTCAAGTCAGGGGATGTTCAAAGTGCTTCGCAGATTACAGTCGAACCATAACATTTAATATATTCTGCAAAGTCTGAGTGCAGGCAAACTGTAGTCATATAAAATCTATTAAATCAATAATCTACACTGCGCATTTGGTAATATAATGCTGCCAGTAAATGTGCATTGGTGACTAGTCAAAACTATCTTAAGTACTCCAAGACGCGCCCTGTGTGAAGGGCATTGTATATTAGCGCGGCAGCTAATTGGCCCAGCATTGTACCAGAAATAGCCATGAAATGAACGACCAATTTATCTGGATTGTGGACAGGAGAATAGTGCTATGGATCTAATGCCCGTCTGAATAGGACCCTCTAGCCAGAGTTTAAATCGAGATGTCCAGAAGATGTGAAAAGCGCTTCATCAAATGCAAGGATTATTTTTTATTTATTATAAATAAAACTGCAATATAATAGTATATATTGGCTTTTACCTTAGATTTTCAGAACTGTGGCTGGAGACTTGTAGCTATTCTTAAGTCTTTACGGTCTTTGTACGCATATGAACGTTTGACATGGACAACTAAGGCCAAGGAGAGAGCGTTTAAGCGTCAGTTTGTGGATTACGCTACGGAGAAACTGCAAATGGTTGTTAGTTTTACAAGTGCAAATTGTAGTCATCAAGTCCAGCAGTAAGTATATTTTACCATTTTTATGCTATAGGCAGGTGCCTAATTTATGGCCTAGTGAATTAATTACAAATAGAGCATTATATGTAAGCAAACAGACCAGAAGGTTATAAGTTTAATTCTCAGTTTGCTCAGCAAACTGATCTCAGAGACAGCATTTGGAAGTTATAATAGGCTTCTGACAAAGGAGAAAATCAGCCATCCTTCCTCATTTACAAGTAGCATGATTGTTGTTTGCCCACACAGTGACTGCTTTGATGTAGGACATTGAAACTGGTCATAAGAAGATGAGTTAAATTTCTGACCTATCTTTTTTTCCCAACTTGACTACATTCTTAGAGAATTGGCTAGTACCTTTGCTAGCTATGCAGGAGGTCGATTGCACTCAGAAAAAATTGGAAGAAGATATCACCAGCCTCACACAAAGATTGAATTCTTAGAGTCACTACAAAAACGATCAAAACTATTGAGTAATGTTCTTTGGCTGATGTTTGGCCACATGATTTATTCTCAAAATTGTTTTCAGTCTAGTAGTTCTTAGTGAAAGCACAATCATTATATTAATATTTGATTCTTTTACAACCGTTGTCTAGAAAGGCAGAAAAAAACTTTTTCAAACTGTTAAATCCCTTAAAATTATTCTAATCTCTACAGCCAATATGGAACCTCGTTGTCCTGATCAAACCCTCAACTCCCCGATCCCACAATATCACTCGCTCTGCACTGTCTCACACTGCAGGCCACGAGACCCTCAAACACGCATTCATAACATCGAGGCTCGACTATTAAACTCCCTGCTTGTCGGTCTCCCCAACTCCTCCCTCCATAGGCTACATATCATTCAGAACTCTGCAGCCCGTGTCCTCTCCCGCACTCGGCTCCGTGACCCTATCTCCTCGCCCAACTCCACGGCTACCCATCACACAGAAAATACAGTTGAAGATCCTGGTCCTCACCTTCAAAGCCTCCCTGGTCTTGCTTCCCCTGACATCTGCGACCTCCTAACTCCTATCATCCTGCTCGGTCCCTCCACTCACCAGGCTCCGGTCTGCTTCCGGCTCCTGCCTCGTTCGCCCACTATGGCAGGCGGCTTTCCGCCACTCTGCCCCACCCTCTGGAACTCCATCTCGTAGCCCCTGCCTCAGCCTCTCCCTCGCCACCTTCAAGACCCTCCTCTTCGACTGCCTTTCCCTCTACCCTCCCCAATCCCGACCCCAGCTCGGGTCTGATATACACATTATTTGTTGTAATCGAAGCAAATGTATCTTAGCTCCATAATCACCACTCTTTCCTGACTCACTGTCCCACGGAGATGCCAATATGGTGTTGGTATGTTTGTTCCAAAATTAACATCGCTTCCTTAAGAAATCAACATTCAACATCTCCAGCATTACAGTGCATATATTTTATGCCATGAATGTTACTAAGAGATACATGTAGTCTTTACATGTATTTGGTATCAATTTAGTAAACCTATGCAATTATAAATCTATATAAATCAGTCTTGCATACTGGAAACATAAATTATACATAGCTCCTACCTGCACAAAAATATTTGTTCCAAGGTCAAGGTATATTGCCGTATACATGTCTAATGAAGTTAGCAGTCAGTGGAAGTATTTTGTATGTAAAAGCATGTTGGTCTTATTCCAGACTGTTTATTAACAAGAGCAAATATTGCTAGCTGAATTTGTGTTCGATTTCAAAAAGCTAGTAATTTAGCATTGTAACCTTGCATTAGCTAGCATTTAATAATGAAAATATTTCTGATACACATCTATTCTCGATACTTTTCTTGCAGAAATAAAGCAACGTGGCTAGAAAGTGAAATGGGACCTCTTTACAAAACAGTACCTCGAGCAGAGCCAGTAACAAACTGAAGCATATATATATATATATGACCTAAAGCAGCTCTTTCAATGATTGTCATCAAATTTTGTGGTACATTATCGGTTGCTATAGTACGTATGAAAAATACAAACCTCTAGTAGCCTTTGTACAGTTCTTTTCTAGAATCCTATTTAGAAATTTGACCCGATGTGGGAAAGATGTGTCATGGCGATTTATCAACACTAACCAAACCTTTTCTAAAGAGATCACTGCTGATCTTTGATTTTCATGCAACCAGTCAGGGAACTGTACAAAATCCATTGCATTTTGCTTATCTCTGATTCCCCCCCCCCCACTCCTCCAACAAATGAACCTATGAATGACATAGTCTGTGCACTTTATCTGCTGATGATTTGTGTGGATAACTCAACAGTTCATGAAACCTGAAAAATTGCTAGAAATTTGTACAAATATCAAAATATGATCAATATAAAATGTTGAATTTGACAATCATTTCAGTCGTTAGGATCTATTTCCTTGCCTTTTTTAAGCATAAGTCGTATATTACATCTCAATCCTACCAGTATGTCACATTCAGTATTCAGATAGAGAAACCAGAAGAGATTATAACATGCATGTTATGTGGATACAATGGTATTGAGGGAAACTAACCCTAAATTCAAAGTAACTGATGGTCCAAAAAGGTAAATTAAAATCACTTTCTGAACAAATTCTATACTGCCCCCCCCCCAAAAAAAATCCTGCATCAGAATATTTATTATTTTTGTCAGGGAGGTACTTGTGTTGGTATAAACACTGATCCTATGCTTTGGTCAAGGTTGATACTGGGGAAAGCAAAGCAAAATAAATCCAGTCTAATGGCTATTACCAGTTATAAAAACATGCACATTTACTGAACCGTTGTTTCATCAGTACTTAATGCCAAAAATGGGAAGTATTGTGAATTAGTCAAACTAAGTTGATGCGTTTCATGCAAAGTGTGAGAGACCTAGGAATATTCTGTTTTGCTTTTGGTCGGGGGTGTTAAACAATGATGATCAAGTAACTGCTGGTCCAATATCAACCCTGACAATCTACTTCCACCTAACAATCTACTTGTAGTTCCAAGCTGGCACAATGATGGGTATTGTGTAATTAATACAGTGGTCATTGCTTATTACAATTCAGACAAGGTTTTGAATTGGTATAATTTGCAGTTCTATTGTAATGGGTTGGAGAAAATTCTTTAAATGAAGGGATTTTGAACTTGCTCAATCTTGTATAGAAGTTTAGATGTAAATACCAAAATTTGAAATATTTCTTAAGCATTTATATTTTGACTTAACCCTCAAGTTAATCACTTTAACATTGTAAGTAAAGGTCTATGGAAAGGCTTTAATCTATTTTGTACATTAGAGGTTTAACTGGTGGCATGATTTTTGTAAAACAACTTAAATTTTTCTCCATTTCTTGTTCTGGAAGGATCAAAAATGGCATATGAAGAATTGGAAGTATTTCTTTGGTTGTACATCTGCGTATAATTTGGTAATAAATTTCAAATGTAGCTGCAGTGATTTTTCCTCTTAAAGAACAGATGAAGTGATTTTCAGCAATCACTGTCTGAAATAAGCAAACAATTAACAAGGTGAATTAGTGGTACATGGTATATTAATGAATCTAAACTGTCATTTGCAATAATAAGATCTAACATAACAGCAATTCGAGAGCCTTGTCTGAATACATCACACATTGGTGTTTTCATGAGTTGGTGCAACATACTTCTGGATTAAGGAAGCCAGTGATTTAAAGATTGATTGCATGTTATACAATTAACTTGTGTGTAAATTTTAAACAATGACAAATCATTTCAGAACTATCCCTATCTTGGTTAAAAGCATTTATTGGTTACAACCAAAATATGGCAACATCAGTTTCACTGAAGCCACTGTACAAATACAAAGAAAAGTTATGTGAAAACAGACTAATGAAAGAGCAAGTGGAGGTCATTTCAGATATTATACAGTAGCAATGTAGGAGGAAATGCATGGCACATGTCTTGTATTGGCCTTTGAAATTAACTTCATTTTAATAGGTACACAATTAACGGCAGTTTCAGAATTACTAACTAGTGATGCCCATTGCAGGAAGCGTATTGGATACACACTAGTTATGCAATTGTTTAACACTGATTTTTCTTAAATTATACACCATTTCTATTCTGCCAAATACATTTGCAATTAAACAACTGTCCATGCCCAGACTCAAGGCAACTTTGTATTAGGTTACAGCATTAACATTGTTTTTTTTCCTTCAAATACAGATTTTCTGCAATTCCTACCCCTGTACTAAGAGATTTAAGGAAAGAAATTTAAGTCAGCTTCAAAGGTTATGTGAATACTTTCACTTCATTAGAGGTCATCTTAATTAAATATATAAATCTTACTTACTGGCTTGAATTACATTCAAAATCTTAATACTGAAGCAAGATTTTGGCCAAATCTACATTTCTGAACCAAACCTCAAATACTGGCCATTGGGTGAAAGATGCTTTCACAGAATATTTCATAAAATGTACCAATTTGGGGCAGTTTAAGAGAACATTTTTAGAGGCATTGTATTCCACTGTTTTTTTTAGTCGTTGCTTCTGAATGCACCACAGTTTACACATTAAGGATAATTATTTTCTAAAATGTACAACTGGTTTGGTATTTGTGATTCACTGTAAAACAAATGAATATATAGAACAAATCAACACCTTAATCTGAATCAGCATTCTCAACTTCCAACTATTTACTTATGGCACATTAATTGTAATTGAAGGCCATTGCAAAATATAAAAATGTTCAAGCAATTTCTGTAAACGTTTGGCCAAGCTGATTACATAGTAACCCTTTCATGATCATCCATTTTGCTCTTTACATCACCACCATTTGCAGCAATGCACCTGGAAAGAGTTAAATGCATGTGTATAAAATGTTTATACCAGGTCTATAGAAATGAACAATTTAAGACAAAGGGTCACTTGAAGGATCTTAAACCAATAAATTAAATCAAAGCTAAAAGTTCTTGTTAAAAACTCCAGATGAAAATCTGTCTGACCTCAAGGAGCTGCACAAATAGTTCCTTAAATCCAGGGCTTGAACCAGTCACATTTTTTTTAAAAAAAGCTATCATTCCTGCAATACAACAGGGCAGGGAGAAAAAGCTTACAATTCAGCCTAAGCATGTAGTGTTTCTATTGGTATTCAGGGCTTTAAACAATGCTAATGTCAAAGTTGTGCTCTTTAAAATGTACACAATTTGCTAATGTTGGCACATCGATACTGTAATTGAGGATTGGGGATCATTAGATTTATGAACTTGTCAAAACTTTACTGAGGAGCATTCATGATATTTTGTACTAAATCAGCAGGTTTGTACAATAACCAGAACTTCAGTAACAGGCAGCTTGAGCTGTAGCAACTGGTCTCGGGGGGGGGGGGGGCGTAGAGGAACCAAATCCCAATTTGGATTTTAATTGCCAATAGTGAAGTAAGTGCAGTTGCTATTGAATGTATTGCTGTGGAGCACAATTTTAATTTATAAATCCAAAATTTCACATTTCCAACTTGTGATTTTACCTACGTCATCAATTACAATATTATAGAAAGGCCATTTTATACATTCATTTAAACAGCTGCTTTACTACAAGTGACAATTTCAGTGTTAAAGTACACACTGGTGACACAATAGTCTCTAGCTTTGTGGTTTGTAAAATTGAGGAAAAGCAAGGCTGCCTGGTGCTGCTGTAGGTGAATGCTGTGCTTATATTGAACCATACGGACCAGGAAAATTCCAGGTTCAATTCCTGGTCTGTTATGATTTCAATCAGAGAAGCAGTGGAGTAGTGGTGTTAGCCCCAACATCCAGGTGGGGAAGAGAGTGGGAGAGGGAGGAAGCCAATGCTCATCACCCTATGAGAAATCCACACTGGAAAGTGCACGTGTGAACATCAGGTAAAGCCATCCCTCCCTCAGTCAAAATAACCTGTCGCATTCACGGAAAATCAGTCACCAAGAATGGCCTCTTGCCAAAGAACCTGGAGACTACTGGCAGTCACAACCTTCACAACAGGAGAGGAGAAACTGGAGTGGGTGTGAGAAAGGAAGTTGGGTAATGCCTATTAATGCAAACCATTGCAAATGTGCCATGTGTTAGCCTGATATTAAAGGGCTGATAAACATGCAGTTTTAGTCAATGTGCAACAGCATTCAGTTTTGTGACTGACTTATCACACTTTCTATACATTTATGTAAATGGTTAAAACAGTGCACACTGCAAATGCATCCGTAAAAGTAAAGGAAGCATACACAGATGGAATGTTTGTTTGATAAAAACTGCTGCAAAAACCTTAAACATTATCAAGAGCACACGCACACACACACACACACACACAGACCAAGGCTAAATTTCACAGTAAGTTAATTCACAAGAGGAAAAAAAAGGCAATCAAATTATCCACCACTAAATTCAAAGTATGACTTTTCTGATAAATACAAGCTAGAAACTTAAGTTTTTTTAAAAAAATGCATAATGTTTTTACAGACAAAATGTTACATGATTAACTGCTAGGTGTACATTCTGTATATACAAAACAATACAGATTAGCAGACTTTAGCATAAGCAAAAAAAACCTGAACAATTCTGAGGCATTAATCTAAACCAAACAGCAAACAAAAAAATGATTAGTTTCAAGCATTTTTTTCTAGTCACCATGGTTACATGTGCTAGTCCCTTTCAAAAGTCAGCAGTTGTCAGGTTTTTTTTTTGCCTCTTCATTAATTTGCCTACTTTCAGAAGCCTTGTGTTATACAA